>NC_057787.1:842437-1442437 GCF_014825855.1 Bombus pyrosoma | reverse complement strand
TTTAATCCCGGAGGCGAGTCATCTCGCGTGTTTCCGATGCTTCGCAGAGGGGAACAAGCGGTGAAGTAATTAAGAAGCCTTTTTTTCGATGGATTTTCTCCAGCGGCAGCTCGCACGAATGGCGGCCAATGCCCGATTTCTCCTCAGGGATTGGTTTTAAAATTAATGCTGTGTTTCTCCGTTTCGGCTCTTAATGGATTCTGGGAGGAGCTCAGCGAGAACCAATCGCCTTCTGCAGACAACCTGAACCGAAGTGAAAGCATGACACCCACGAAACGATGCCGGCCGCTTCTCGAGATTAGGTCGTATTCACGACTTTTTCCCTTTTCCCTACCTTCGTCCCACCACTGATCCGTTTGCTTACCTGGTCATCGACTAGGGTCCATCGGTCTCAGCGACGTTCTTAATGGTAACGTAGTATAAAAACTCGTTTGGCGGTGCCTGGTGGATGGTCGCGACACGCACTAACATAGGAAATCGATGAGATATCGTGACTGGAATTTTACATTGGCTTTCGAACGGTAAATTACATTGCGTAAGTTTCATTAGTTTCGAATTTCAGGGAGAAAATAATTGGAAAGAATAGTTGTTATTTGAAATCGAGTCTTCTAAGTCTTTTTAATCCATCGTTCTGGTTGGTTTATCGCTGAAAATAATTAAATTTTCTTATAATAGGAACATGCTAGCGTAAGACACCGTAGCTTGAGTTCGTAAGAATCAATGGAGAAAATAAGGAAATTGTAAAGTAATTTACCATTTGTCAAGACTGTGCTCATACAAAACTCAAAGAATCCTCGCATTAACTGATCTTCCACGTCCTCGTAGATGTCACATGTACATGTAAATACAGTTACACAGTTCCAGCAACCTCATATTTCACATTGGTATTATGATCGGATCTTTTGCCAAGCATTAACACGATCGCCTCATCCCTCCTTCGATAAATTCATTCTCCTTAATATCAGTCAGCCATAACGAAAACCAGGAGATTTATCAATATCTTCGATATCCACCTACTCTGGCGTAAACCGCCTACGCACAAACCATCCGAATCACAGCCTATTCAATGTCAACCGGGACGAAGCAGACAAACGAAGGCTGTCCACACTTTTTGCCCCTGAAGCGCATGCAACATAACTGTTCCCCGTTTCCCGTACCATGAATAAGATAACGTTGGTGCGTATAGCATTTTCATTCCACCAGAATATCGACGCAGTGCCTGTTGAATAATAATCGGCCGACTACGAACCGAGTTCCGTTAGGCTGAACCGCGAAAAGAAGAAACCAACGATCCCACGACGCAATGATGGCCGCGTACAAAGGCCGCGAATCGCTGACGTAGCGGCCGTTTAGTAGGTACATTGAGGCGTGGGCGTAGAACGGACGGTGCGTAGGCTAGCCAGGATTAAGACGTCAGGCGCCCGCGGCGCTTGATTAATGCAGCGCATTCACGGCAACGAAAAGATCCTGCGCCCTTTGCGGGATCTCGCGCGAGTCTCTGCAACCTCCGCCGAGAAACCACGTTCGCCGTTTTTCTAGCGGACACGTAACGAATAGCGAAGCGAACGAGCCGACCACTGCACTGTAACACCGCGGACCTCTGCCGCGATCGTTTGACGACACTGCACCACTCCGAGAATTCGTCCAGGACCTTTCAACTGTTTCATAAATCGAACATCCTAATCGATATTGTGAATAATATTGGAATTTAGAAGGTTTGGGAGAATTAGGAATTTTTTAAGCTCCGGAGAGTATCTAGGGAATTTAATAACATTAGGTTATCCGAAAAGTTTCTTCCGTTTTATAAGAAAATAATAGACGCACAATGTTTTTTGTTTTTGTTGAGAATTGTCGATCTTAATTGCCGAAATAAAAGTAAAGAAACACTAAGGTTACACTTAGAATTCATATTAAAGTAGTTTTAGATTTATTTAATAAAGGATTTCTAGAATTTCGTCGATATACATTTGCACGCGTCTCACCACTTTCTTTGTCTCACCATCTTCTATACCACACTGCCAATAGAACAGTTACATTCATCTGTTTTTGGAGACGCAGCGCACACACATACTCCCACACACTCATATTCACATACGTGTGTCACTACTACGCGGCCAATCTAGTCTAGCACACAAAATTATACATATCTCAATAGTTTTATATTTGTTTATTGAATTATGCACGTACTAATAGAAATAGAACGAAAAGGAAATAAAAGGATAAAAGAGAAATTGTTGTTCATCTATTATCACCTTATGAAACGAAAGAAACTTTTTGAATAACCTAACAAGTATACGGTGATAGCTTTAAGATTGCTGTATAGTAGAATTTCGTTTGTTTGGACTTTATTAACTTGAAGGAAGATACTAGGAAAGGTATTGGTGATTTTTAAAAGTTTCTCGATTGCGTATGGTACAGTAGAACTTTATTTATACGAAATCTATTCATTATCTCGGTAGAATTTCCATTCATGTGACTTTTAACGTATTTCAACGAAATTTTACTTTCTGTTAGATTCAATGCACTGCTAGCGATTGAATGTAACTCATATGAACGTAAACTTCTACTATAGTTACGAAAAATCATAGGTAGCTGAAAGCATCAATGAACTCTTATTATATGAATTGTCTGTCCTGAGACGTGTAATATAAATGGAACTCTACTGTATATTCGATTCTGTATATTCTTGGAATATATGACATATTACTTATATTTAATGTATCGCATTAAACTATTCGGCTTGAATTTTCTCTGAAAAATCCGACATTTCAGATGATCATCATTCATACACTGAACTATATACAGACGCAAGAGGAGTCGAGAAAGTGTTAATGTATTCAGCAAAACTTGAAACTTTCAACTCCTTAGTACCTTGAAACTTATTTGGAAACCTTGAAAGCGACGTTTCATTAAAACTGGTCATTGAAACTCGAAAGTAATTATTAGTGTCTGCTGAGAATCTGGTAGCTTCAAGGACGTTGAACGCAAGCACACAGTTAACCATGGGAAACAGGTATCGTCTCACTTGGTATTATTATACCTCGAGAACGAAAGGGACGAAGGTTTCCTCGCACATATATGCGCACGCTATCCCTTTAATCCATTTTGCTCCAAGATCAAGGTAATCGATTAAATTGGCATGTTAATAGACGAAATTGTCTGAATATTACAAACACGCAATACAAACAGGTCTTTTTCCATCTGAAATTACCGATAATTTGGAGGTTAGGCTGGATTATTAAGCAATTACCAACAAATAGCGAATATCGAGCCGCTGTTGACAAAGCCACGGCAAATCGGTTGTTCGTACATGCTTGGGATAACGAGCTCATTAACCAAAGATCACCCTCCTCCATCGAGAGCAGATCACCTGTCAGTATGGCGTCGATAACCGTCTGCACCTGCGAGGGCTTGATTGTAGCTAATGTAGAGGCACTCTTTCGCCTCGATTAATGACACACGGGAAATGACTTCCTCCACGATACCGCGAAACCGATTCAGCTACCACGTCGATTAACTATCATGAAATATTGTAATTTCTTTGTCACCGTATAAACAGGTGGAAACGAATCGTTGGGTATCTTAAAATTTAAATACTAATTATACTGATCTTCGATTTTTGTATTATAATTTTTCGCTTCAACAAGTAAAAGAATTTTTAATATTTCCAAATTGAAAATTGAGAAATAGAATTGAATATAAAAAGAATATAAAAATAGAAAGAAAATTGAAGCTTGCAATGTAACAGTATATTTCTATTGATAAAAAATTTCTTCAAATTTAAAACTCATTGATATGCATGATTTCTCGTTTCAATTTTATGCTAGTTATAATGCAAGTAACGCAAAGAACACAGTAGGGGAGGACGAGTTAACTCGTCATTGGAATTCTTAATCTCTGGGGTATAATTATCTCTTTGTTTATCAAACTTTTACTTTTAAATGTATCGTTTAATTCTTATTACAAGTAATTTATGTAGGTAATACAAGAACTAACATTCACCTAACTAAAATTAATTTGCCTTTGTCAACTTTCAGGTCTATGATTATAGAAGTTTGCAGTTAAGTTTCTGCTCTAGAATTCTCTACCCTCGTTAATAAACTGACTCGTCGACGGACCAGGTAGCTCGTAGTTTCGCATCTCGGGCATCTTACGATTTTCGAGGTCGAAAATTTCAAAGGAACGGTCAATCAACTTCCGTCTCTGGCTCTTGAAGATCGCTTCACAATTGAAACGTCACGAAAACGAATGGCTACACGTCAGTTTGGATGGAAAAGCCATTAACGAACGTGATCCTCGAAAAGAAACTGAACGCTGAAGGGGTTCTCGAACCCTTATTATCGTTACAACTAATTTTTCTTGACTCCTAAGAAAAATTCATCTCACTGTTCTACGAGAACGACCTTTGACTCAATGGAATTCAAATTTTTCCAGATTTATCCTATCATCTTCGTATCTTTCTGTATCTTCAAACAAAGCTACCATCCAATATCCCCAGTTCAAACCTCGAGCAAACAAAAAACCTTCCTCGTAAGTAATAATTTACACATCCAATAAATCCATAGCTTCTAAAGCCATCTACTATTTTATCATCCCCTATTTGCAAACAGGATTTCCATCAAATATCCCGATTGTTTGAATTGTCAAACAATTGTCCACCCATAACCTAGAAAAAGTAAACAGTGGGAGACGAAGAAGGAAAGGGATTGCCCAATTCGTGGCGGAAACGGAGCGACATCCGATGCTAGGGCTACATGTCGAGACAGTGGATGGACAGGACGAGATCCGTTGCATAGGACACCCAATTGAAACGTCCCGGAACGAAGGATGGATGGCTGTCACTAGCGTGAGGGAGGTCTGACCGTGCGAGCACGGTTGCCATTTTGAATTCCCCTCGATTGCTGGGCCGAGTTTGAGGGATCGTAGGCGGAGATGAAGCTTTTACACCGTGGAACGAAGACGGGAGATGGAAGGCTGGTCGGGATGGATGCCGTTCAGAAGACGACCAGGTACCCAGGCCTGATACCTCGTACAAGGATACACCTTATTCCGAGCAGAGGATAAACGCGGTAAGAGAGAGGCGCGGCCCACGGCGTCATTTATCATTGCTGGAGCTCATTAAGGCCGAATCTGCCGCACGCTGATCGTCTGGGATTACACTTTCCTCTGGTCGGATCCCTCCGGCGCTTAACCCTCCATCCTTTCGGCTCTCTGTTCGCTTCCTTCCTTCTTGCTTTCACCATACTATCCTTCGTTCTTCCAATGGGTACACGTTCGTTCGTTTGTGTGTTCCGGGGTGCTCTCGTTACGAGAGATTCTCCGCTGTACCCAGCACGATCTGCTCGCCTGTCGATGAGCTGATTGCTGTTTGGATACACACGGACGCTCCCTGTTGGCAACGGAGTTTATACGTGCGTAAGAGAAATGGCGGTGGCTGGTCCGTTTGTTCAGAATGGATTTCCAGCCAGGATTCTCTCTGTTACGAGCTAACTTCTTCGGCAGGTATTGAGTCGTCAAATGTGCCGATTGCTTCTTCGTGAATCTTTTCTAATTGGGAGGTTAGTATTTCCAATTGACTACTGTCTTTAGTTTCGAGCTTTTCATTATGGATCCTCTTCAGGATAGTTTAATAGGAATCAGTCTAATTTGTGTGATCATCTGTATTTGAATAATTACATACTTCGTTATATTCAAATGTTTGCTAGTGTTAAGTGATTGCTCATCTGCATATATTCACTGTAATCACCACTTTCTCGTACTGTGTCGTTTTTCTTACCTCCAGTTTCACCAGCCAGCGCCACGTTTATCAGTTAATCGCATTTATTTATTTGCTGCACGTTTTAAAACAGGATTCTTCACTGATATTCTACGAGGACAGTACAAGCAGCTTCTTACTTCTCAGAAAATAAATTTTCAAAATTAAACAATCTTGAAAACCTATCGTCTTTTGTTATACGTACTCATCGGTCTCGTTACAAGGACAGAGAATGTGTCACTACCAAACGTGTTACAGTTGCTGAACAACTTTCTAACGTGCAGTTTCAGCAGAGGATAGCGGACACCAAATTCTGCATGCAGAATTGTCGCTCTCGCTGAGCCGCAAAGTACTCTTCGGCGAGTCTATTTGATCAGGCAGCATGCGATCGCTGCATCAACCCCGATCTCGTTACAGCAGTTTCTTTCGCGAGACGACCACGAAGAGTTTCACTCGGGAACAGAATCACAAAGCGTGGCAACTTTAGCAGACGCCATTTACGCGCTCGTCGTTCTTTCCAGCTCCCGGCTCACATGCTGACCTCGCTCGGTTTTTCCGACCGGCCTCCGGGCGAAATCCGGCGAACGGTGCATTAACTCTCCAACCCGAGCAGCCTAATGACGCCACCGCGTCCCCATAGGGATCCTACGCTCGTGATTTCTTTCTCGCTGCTTTCTGTTACCAGTTCGGTCCTGGCTCATCTATCACGTCGCGAAAAAACTCGCTCCTTATATCGTGTCCTTCTCTCCTTTCTACCCGGCTCTACCCGTCGTTCTATTGTCTATTATCGCTTCCCTTGTTCCTTCTGCCTCCTCCACTCTCTGCTTCCAGATGCGAACGTTGCGTTATTCAGTTTTGAAGAAAATTGTACATAAGAATTGTCAAGATTATACTGAGATTAAAAAAATTTGGATAATTTCTTAAGGAAGTTATAGTGTTCATAGTACTGTACACAAGGATTTGATAAGGAGTTTTTGATTATCTTGAAATTTGCAAGTAGAATAGTCATATTTTTGAGGACATTATTTTATAACCCTCATATTCTGTGAAATCACGTTTATGTTATTCGAAAGGTCGCTGAACCTGGTCCAATATCATTTAAATATAATACGATCGTCGTTTACGAAAAGTCCGCACCCTATTTTAACCTTTCGTCGTAAAACAGAAACTTTGCCGACATCTCTGAAGGCAAACGATCCGCAGTTCCAAACCCCTCCTCCGTATCCATCAACACCAACAATCCCCCTGCTCCGTGGCAATCTTTCGACCTTTCAACGTTTCTCAAAATATTTCTCGAATCCTAACACAACTGACAAATATGGTTACAGGGTGAATGTATCGACCGGATGGCAAGATAGTTGGAAGCGGAAAGGGGAGTAAACGGGATGGTAAAAAGCAAAACGATCCATGAACCGGGCAACAAGACGGTGGCGGACACGACTAGGGGCGAAGACGCTAGAACGAGGCATTTGTCGCGAGTAGAGCAAACACTTGCAACTCCATCAACGTCCCCGAAGTTTCTTTCGGGTGTTGCCTCGGCTACGGTTGTATTCAACGGCACGGAGCGTCGGTGTTCTATCGCTTTTCGGTTTTTGCCTGTCACCCCTGCCCCTCCTAAGCGCCGCGACCGTGCGCTAGCAAACCACTCGTGGCTGCCCCCTCTGGCTGAGAAATGCCGCTACTTTTATTTTGCCGGTTCCCTACGTTAGCGATTTTTCCATCACCGCGGCGAGATATTTCACCGGCAATCTAAGAGTCGCAAATGGAGTCCACAATGAGGCAGAAATGGCTTGGCGCACTGATGGCCCCGGCATTTGTCTTCCCTCTGTTCCTTCCTTCTTTCCTCGTCCTCCTTCCTTTCCCTAGCTCGAGCACGCGTCTCTTTTCACCCCTCTCGTTGCAACCTACGGTGAGATGACCAGTGCCTTATTCACGCTGCAATTGTTTTCCTTTAATCTTCGCTAGTTTCTTTTTTAATCGAACTATAGGCAAACGTATCCGTCCGTTGATTACATTGGTATACACCGTGTGCGAAGAGTTTGCAGGATAGAAGAGGAGCCGAAGCTTGAGACGAGCATCCTGCCCCAATTAAAATATCCTGATCACCAAAGAGCAGAGGAAAAAATAAAAAGTACGCGATCTCGAGACTCTTCATCTTTTCCAGTTTAACCGACCATCAGCTCAAGTGAACACACTTATTAACGACATCATTGCGGCCAGCTGCTGGTACAGGGCTATCTTTATGCAAAGAGCGCGTAAGCGTCGAGGAAAAGGGCAGAATATCGTGGAACGCGGTCGTGCGAGTCAGCGCAGCCATCTCGAGGGCGCCACCGTCCCCGCCATCTTCTCCGCGCCGGGCAATAGCCGCGCAATTATAAGTCCATCAACGGCGAACGAAGCTCCGCGTTTTTCTGACGCCAGCCGCGAGTGCTGAAGAGAAGGAAGAACGACCGCGCAAGCAAGAGGACGCTTTCTACGGTGCTCGGATCGTGTGCGTGGCGCGTACAGCGCTTTGCTCGAAAGAGGCAGAGACCGGTAACGCGGGCATTTCGTGCATCAAAGTCGGTCTGATGCGATTTTAATCGCGGCTACCCCTCCCGCTTTTTCTCCGCCCGCCGCCAAAGGCCTGGACTCTCGACCGGACCAACCCCTAGCCACCCGGTCCGGTGTAAAACCGATTAATTTCATTCCTCTGCCCCTCGATATCGAAGGAATCTAGCCGCCGGCTGACGACAACCGGCTCCGCGTAATTCATGCCTTCTTGCCATTGTCGCCCTTTCGAATCTAGTCCCCCTATATATTAGCAATTAACCCTTGCAATGATCGAATTTCAGATCACGAGTGAAGGGTTTCTCTGAGTGCAGATTTTTAACGTCTGAAATACCGGCAACTCGAAATGGAGCGAGATGGATCGAATGATCGATAAGATAAGCTAAGAATATTGTTCCTTATCAGTAAAGAGAATGTAATTATTGAACTTTAAAGTAGTGTGTTATAAATGGATCGTTTAAACGGATATCAGATACTGATCCTCCCAGAGATTGTTAGTTATTATCTTTTATTTATTATTGCTTAGTCCGTGCCTTTCAGCTTTGGACCAGCTTTGGACCATCTTTTTTACCTATTTCGATTTTTATATATCTACCTCCCCTCTTATCCACTCTATTATATTGCACTCCCTTAATTATTCTGTCTCTGAAAACTATTGCAACTTTTGGGCTTTTGCCTCCTTGCTATGCTTCCTAATTGTCGCCCCCTCCCGGCCTTGTATCGCCCTTCTCATCTACATTATTGCTTTTAGTTATGTTAGTCCTTCTCCAGTCTCGTTTAGTATTTTTTCTGTGTCCTTTGGTCCTTCTTCTTTAATTTTACATAGCCTGCACCTTTTTGCTCCCTCTTCTTTCCAGTATTTCCTTGCTTTGGTCTCGTTTCCACTGAATCTTGCTAATATGTTCCTATCCTCCCACTTCATCCTCCCTTCTAAGTATTTTGGTAATTCTTCTTTGGCCATTTTTCCCCCTCCTTTTATCCTTTCCCCCCTCTCTTCCGCTTCCCTAGAGATTGTTAGTTTTATTATCCATTCACTCGTGTTGTTTGGCTCCGCTCATAGATATCTGGCATTATAATCAGCGATAAGCGACCACAAACTTCCTTTCGTCTTCTACCTTTTAATCCTAAGTTTTCCCAGAAACCTTACATTTTCCAGATAAAAGTAGGACTTTAGTGTCCCACCTCTATATTTCCTTCGACAATCTTTTTATTTTCTAGCGAAAGTGTCGTAAAATTGGTCTTAAGCCTATAACCTAACTTTTCTAACTTCTAACTTCTGAAGCTTCAAATTTGTACATATCATTGGACAATCGCAGATAAAAGATATACTTTCACTCATGCACCAAAGTTCCTCAGACAGCAGCTAACGGTGCTTATCGGCGGACGCAAAAAGGGTGAAGCTGGGGTACGAAGTAAACGCGGAAGGTCGGTATAAGTTTGTGGAAAGGACAGGCGGAGTGTCAGCGGCAGACTGAGACTATGGGCAGCCGACATAAATATGCATGTCTCCGCGGGCCCATGGTTCATGTGCCGGTGATCGTTATATCTCCATCTGACCGGAGACTGGAAGAGCCAGCCAGGGGGTTGGTGGTCCGGTAATACATTCAAAGTTGAATGTAGGGACTGTAGGGACAGAGAAAAGGGGGATGGAGGATCGTCCAGCCCTGTACGTGGGAGTAGGAGAGGGCAAAACGGGGTGGCGAAGTAGGTGGACGCAGAAGAGGCGAAGCAAGAGGGAGCCAGCTAGCGCGGCGAGGACGACGGAGGGGGAGGTTTCTCGTGTTTCATTTCCTGAGCTCCTATATAACTTTGTGCTCAACTCGACACCAGATTAATAACGGCCCCACCTATCCTATTCTATCCCAAGCCGAACAAGTTCGTGCTGTGTGTAGACTCTGTGTGCCGTGCGCTCGCGATGTCTACCTCATATCGTTTCTCTCTTCTCCCTCTTTCTTCTGCTTTCTCAACCCCTAAGCGTATTAGTTCCATCTCCCTCTGATTTTCTGTATCTCTGTTTCTCTAGCCGGAGCACACCTTTTCGCGCGACGGATGCGCGACATGCTTGAAAATTCTGTCCATGTTACCGATGCTGCACGAGAACGACGGCACGCCCTGACAAACCGATGCGCTGAAAACTTGGCAGCGGCTGACCGATGCAACTCGTACGCCGAACCGGGGTAATCGTATTTCATATCGCCATGGCCAACCTGTTATTTGTTCGTCGGCCTCCACCGACCGCTACGCACCGCGGGAGAATATGCAGCGCATTCCATCTATATATTCTCTTCCTTTCTTTCTTCTTTCGTCCATTGAAAGGTGGCAAGCAAACAGAGATGAAGGAACAGCGTAAAGAGTTACGAGGCTCGCGGTACCTGAAGTATCTGGCGTTTGTTTCCCTAAGCTGGCGTTACGTCAGGTGCGATTCCTCAGGTTCGACTTTCGACAAGTAACAACGAGGCTGAGGAGAAGAATAGAGTCAGAAGATGGAAAAGGAATTAGGAAACTTCCAGTAGCCTTCTATTTCTCTTACTATTTCTCAAAATAATTAATATTCAGTAAGTGTATCGTCGTTGTTGCAACAATTTTTTGGTTATCTTAGTTTAGGACATTTGAGGTTATGACATGTATAAACAGAGAAACGCGTGGATAAATTGTAAAGTAGAAAATATATTTCAATACAGAAGCGTAAGTACAAGTAGGAATATAATTTCAGCTGGTGTAGATCCGCACGCTACCCCATAACTGAAAAGCCCGAAGCCATCGTCGCTTGTTTACTGTCTATGGTCTGCCTTCGTCCCAGTTTTTTGTCTATACGCTGTCGATGGCTTCAGTGCTCGAGAAAACTAAAAAGACCATATGTAGAGTTTTCTTAGAAGTGACCACTTCAACAAGGACCAATTATATGAAAAATTATACCATATCCGAGATTTTCTCCGGAGTGTAATCACAGGATAAGCTTCTCATGCGATCACGTGCGCCGTTCCATGCAACTAACCTAAACTTAGCCGTATCGGACTCGATTATTTTACGCCAAACGATTGTTATTATTTTAATCGCTGTTATCTTGAATTGCAACTAATAATCGGAATTTCGACTGGGGATTTTCAATTGAACACACGTTTCACAGATTTTCTAACGCGTTCCACCCTCTAAATCTTGGACTGTGCGTCACAGTGCGCAACAAATCCGCGGCAGGTATTCTTTTTCCTTATGGTGGCAGATCACCGCCACTGATTCGGCTTCATGAGCATGATGGTCGCCTCGCGTGCCAAGATAAATGTACCGCAGACACGTTATTACCTATCGGTACGTGGCGCCGGCCCACTGAAACACGTCATATCGTAGGCAGATGTATGGAAGCGGTGTTCAAAGAATACTCATCTACCTGGAGTATGTATGCGAACCAGGATCGGGTGCGCTCGCGCGGACACGCGACGTGGCTAGGATATTCTGGTAATGCGTATTTGATTACGACCACCGGACACTCTCCGTTCCTGTTTACGTCGTGTTTGCCCGACTGCTTTAATAGAATTGGGCTTGATCGTGCCTGATGCTCGTCCTGTCAACTTTGCCCCGTCAACAGATAGTGTACTTGTTTATATATTGCCGCTGATACTTGATATTTTACGGAGTAGATCAATCTAGGATTTGTATAAATCGTCTAGATACTTTGCTCAACACTAGAACTACCACACCGGTCAAATTGACTGATTTTACAATTTTACTATAAAATTCCTACTTCATGTTCTAGTGTAGTATAGTGATTTCGTCCATTCTTAATTATTCAAACGAGTTTTTAACATTGAATATTTTGTACATTTTATACTTGCACATTTTAATCTCCCATAATTGTATAAACATCTAGGGAATACTTATTAACACTAAAACTACCACAGCAGTCGAAACGACTGGTTTTATAATTTTATAAACGTGTCAACCCTCGTTTAGGGAGGATGATCCCAGATGGATTAATAATAGCAAAAATGTACTACATAACATGGAATTTCTTCTGTAAAAAAGTAGTAAATCAATAAATATAAAAATATTCTATTATTAGGTTTTTTTAAAGATCAGTCATTTTCACTGGTTTTACTAGAAATAGCTTCGTGTTAACTATCGGTAGTTCTAGTGTTAATTTAACTGTATATTTATATCAGAGCCGGCCCCGCGTTTAGAGAGGCCCCGCGGTCCACGAAAATTATCCAATTAAAAGACACCGATTTTGATTAACTGTTTACAGAATGAATACCATTAACAGACGCAAGGGATTTTTTTAGTAGCGATGATTCGGTTTTAAGGAGTGAGAAAAATCATGAAAGTTCAGTGTAACTCCATAAAGTGCTCATATTCTGGAAACTACTTTGGATAAAAGAAATCCAGGCGCTTTCAGAAAAATGTACTTTTTAGAGAAATTAAACTACATCAATAGCTTTTTGCAAAAGTCATGTATGATTACAAATTTTCTACTTTCGTTGAATGTTTTGCCCCTTGAAAGCGAATTATGCATACGAAAGAACATTACTCGGATTTGTTTAAAAAACTGCTTAAAAAATAAAGATTTAATATTCATCTTATAAAAAATATATAATATGTAACAGCATTTGTAAATAAATAATTCCTCGTTGTAAAATTTAAGCGTAGCATTCGGATGTGTATTCAGGCCCCGCAAAAGGTTACGCCGGCCCTGATTTATATATTTCATGGTGAATATTCTTATGTAAATTTGTAGTATTGTGGACGAAAGGCCTAAGAGATACCGGGCGAGCCATAAACAATGTCGCGAGAAAGCCTAAGTGTCGACAGACCCTGTATCAATGTAACAATGTATCATCGGTCCTTCGATCGAATAATTATGCGGAAAAAGCCTGCGTGACCTTGGCCACGAGCGGTTGCAGAACACGTGTGTGGTGGGGCTAAGACAAAAGACAAAGGAATGCTAAGTGAAAAAGACGAATTAACAGTGAGTGTTAGTTGAGAAGTCAGAGAGTGTAAATCGAGAAGCCAGGGAGTGCGAATTGTGTTGTCGAGAGAGTGTGGTCCGCGTGAGAGAGAGAGAGAGAGCGTTGTAACCGTAGTGACGAGAGTCGCAAATCAACTGTTTAGTTGTCTTAATTGTAGTACGTCACTGTATTTGGTTCATGTTAAATAGCCATCGTTTCCTGTTTAACCAACATCTGTTTAATCCATTGTAAATAAACTAATTGCAGTAAATATCCTACAAATTATACAAATATTTATATTACATTATTATATTCATAAACATAAACTAATTGTAGTAAAGATGCTACAAATTATACAAATATTTATATTACCTTATTATATTCATAAGTTACACAAGTCGGTATTTATCTTTGATAATATACATACACATTATTATTTACATATATAATAATTCACATATATATTATTATAGATATTATTTGACATAAATATATTTGATGGAAGCATATTTGTATATATCTTCAAAGTGGAAGATGTTAATCATTCAAAAATGTACGGCTATATGATTAATACTTGCCACTTTATATGACAACAAAGGAACCAGCTAATATATCACCAAGTTCGCTGAAAAATTCATGTTATTTGAACCATAAACTACATGAAACATTAGATGTACCGACTTGTACATAACTTATGAATATAATAACGTAGGATCTTTACTACAATTAGTTTATTTACAATAAATGAATTAAACAGACGTTGATTAAACAGAAAACGATGGTTGTTTAACGTGAACTAATCACAATAACGTATTATAATTAAGACAACTCTCAACTCACAGTGACTGTTAATTCGTTTTCGTCTCTTAGCAACTCCTTGTCTTTTGTCTTAGCCTCGTGTCTTTTGTCTTACCCCCACCACGTACGTGTTCCGCAGCCGTTTGTTTATAATTCGCCCGCCCCCCCAGGCCCCTCGTCCACGATACTACGATGAGGTAATATAAAATTTGTATAATTTTAATAAAGTAATTTCAAGTACAAAACTTTGTTCGCATCGATAGGATTAAGCGATATCGTGACAAAGTAGCCTAATGAAATTCAGCATTTAAAATTCAACAGAAAATCGAATGGAGAAATCTGAATGGCCGTCGTCCATCAAAGAACCATCGAATCGACGTGCGCGAGGCATCATAGACGTCGCTGGGATCGAACGTACCAGGACACAAGGGCGATAATGATGATGACGTCGGCGGTCATTACCGCGGAAGCGTACCGCCCATTTTGTTTCTTTCGCCACCGCGTTTTAAAAGAAGGTAGCAACGAACGACGAACGAGTCTTGGGCTGGATCGGCCAAAGGGTACGTTATTCCCCCGTTCGAGATTGATCGCTCGAAATGAAATATTTAATTCACAAGCCTGCTTCTAGAGGCGCTGTTCGCCGCTGCCCAATGACAAACGCGTTACAAAATATTTTTAGATTACCAGGCCAGCCGATTTATGGCCATATTAACCGAGGGTATTCCTCGACGTCGTCGGCCTGCCGATATTAACACGTACGAAAGTGAATTACCGCGCATCAACATGCATTCTTAAACATATTCCCTTCGACGTGTAAAGTATGGCAGTCCATTAGTGGCTAAATCGTACGCTCGAATCCAAGCCAATATCCCTTCTCTCGTAACATTACGTTTTATTCGTAGCCCGGTGTCCATTTGTGTACCCGATATCTTTGGTTCTTAGTGAAAACCAGCATGTTTTGTGCTCACAATGAATCGATCGAATCGAGGACCGGTGTATTTAAGTATCGAGTATTCGCGAAATCAGCTACACGTGAGACTGGCTCGCAGATCCAACACAGTAGCACCCTGAAGACGGATGACCGCCATTATTCCGGATATACTAACAGATGCCTGCGCTTATTAATTTAATTGGTCGCCGTTACAAGCAATGCGTAGCTAATTAAACTCCAATGAAAATAAATACACGACGACATCGGGGAATTGCGAGTTTAGGCGATCGTTGGCTTCCAAGTATGGGCCCGACAATATTCTGTCGAGGATTTTATATTAGTCTTCAGAAGAATCGAAATATTCTACGTTGTAGAATTGCAGTTAAAAAAAGGAACGACTTCTTGATGAACTTTCTCGGTAGCCATTGGCGCTGTTAAAATCGCTGTGGTACAAAATTTCCAGGACCCTCTGATCCCCTGCTTCGTAGCCCGAGCGATATTAATTGGCCGATCATCGACAGCCCTGCCACCCCAAAGCCGAACGATTCGTCGAAAAAGCGAACACAGCCAACGGCAGCGGTTCTCGGTTGCGCAAAACAGCTCATCAAACATCCATAACGACAGCTACAGGAAAACGGGCCAACCCTTTGCGCTCTCACCCCCTTGCCTGGTGCTTCTCTCTCGCGGCTTACCCCTACTCCGTGTGTACATAGTCGACACGACGTTTTAGTTCTCGACAGTCGAACTCGGCCAAACCTCCGACAAGGGCTCCGCTAATGAATTTGGAAAGTGTAATCAGTAGCGCAGCTACTGGCAGGGAATGCTGGTAGCGGAGGAGAAAGGATGGGGAGGGAGGGGATGACTTCAGGGTCGAGGAGCCGGCGAAATCGTCGGTGGAGAAACGAGGAACAAGGAGAAGCAGAGCCACGGCACCGTATCAGAACCGGAGGGAGGAAAGAGGGATGAAAGAGGGCGGATGTGACGCGGAATGATGGAGCGCGGACCGTGGAGAAAAATGAGAGTGGCGGAAAGGCGAGGGTGGAGGGACGCTGATGGATCGGCGCTCCTCCCTCCGTTGCACCCTCTCGCGGCTCTCTCACGCCCGACCGTCCCTGGGCTCCCACCCCCGTCAGCCACCCTCCACGTTCAGGTTCGCGCTCCCAGGGGTGGAAAAGCCCCGCAATATTACTCATAGTCCGTGGGCCTCGTCCTACCACGTCCTTCACCCTCTTCCTCTATTTTCCACAGTCTCTTTCTATTTTCCTCTCCTCCTGCTTCCGCGCTTTCATCTCTGTCCCCTTTTCTTTCTTCCTAGTCTTTGTTACGTTCTCTTCTCTTTTTCATGCTCTTTATAATTTCCTTGATTTTGCTAGATGTTTGATGGTTCGTTGCTGATAATGACGGAGGGTTGACTGTTTGAATTAGGATCAGTGGAAATTGTATGCAATGCTCGTAATACTACGTCGACTGGCGATGTTAAGTTAGCTCCGTGTGAGTGTTATCAGTACACGACATGTACTCAGCGTTTTGGACGTTCGGACAATTGGATGTTCCATTGCAAATCTGCTCTACGCGATTCATACGTAAAGAAATTATTGTCACCATGTTAGGTGTTTTTATCAACCCCATAACTTGATTTGGAACATTGTTGTTGTGTATATTAATTTATACATTTCTTGAATTATTTACTATTATCATTTCTCTATTTTGCAGGTATTCCATGTTATTGAATTCCCTCACAAATATAATAAGAATCGTAATTTGTTGACTCTTGACACGAAGGTTATTCTGGGAATTAATATCATCGTGCTAATATGTTATACATTGTTTGTTTCTAAATTGCTCCACATTTTTCTTATATATCACAATCTTATTATACACAGCGTGCCTGTAACCCATCCTGACAGCATCCTGAAGCAGGAGCTCCACGGAAATTATTTATTCATACTCGATCTTCCGCGACTAACCACGCTTCCCGCAACCCTCGTGGTGAAACGTGCAGGGGTCGGAGGTTTATCGAAACAGTTTCCACTTGCTGCTCAATAATATCGAACATCGAACAGAAGCCACGATAACGTGAAAATTAGCACCTCGTCGTGGGAGCTTAAACTTATCGCGTTCTTTTAATTCTTTTAGATCCAGTTGTTAATCAATTTATTAAATTGGAGAAAATTGATACTACGTGAAAGATAAAAAATTTCATTGACACAAAAATGAAATTAAAACATAAAAGTTCAAGTATCGTAACAGAGTTAAATAAAATAGTAACTTTGAAATTATTATCGATGAATGTTTTTGTTGTTATTTCTATACTCAGAGGTAGGATCACAATAGTTATTATTATATTCAATGGATAAATCTATTACACCGTTCTGAGGTAAACAAATCCTTTATTGCACATACATAGATGGACTAGGGATAAAAACAAAAGAACATCTTAAACCTATCGATTAAATCTATCGATTGTAACTAGAATTATCTTCTAGTTACTATTTCTTGTAACTAACGCATCTGCATATGGATGGCGAGCACGAACTCACGTTGTCGTTTTCAACAGTTACATTTTGGAATATTGTTATTACTTTAACGAGGTACAACTATCGTGATTATATCGGTAAAATTTGAAACTATACATTTTATAATTCTCCGTCTAAATTAACGAATCTTTAGTTGGAAACTTTCGTACATTATTTCAAATTATTTTCCGTAGAAACTTTTTATTTTTATATCGTAAACGTTACTGTTGTTATTTCTATACTCAGAGGTAGGATCACAATAGCTATTATTATATTCAATGGATAAATCTATCACACCATTCTGAGCCAAAGAAACCTTTTATTGCACATACATACATGGACTAGGGATAAAAACAAAAGAACATCCTAAACCTATCGATTAAATCTATCGATTGTAACTAGAGCTATCTTCTAGTTACTATTTCTTGTAACTAACGCGTCTGCATATGAATGGCGAGCATGAACTCACGTTGTCAATTTCAGCAGTTTAAATCAGAAAAATTCGATTGTGAATGTGAAGCACTTGACTCGTTACTACTCTCATTTCCCAATTTAACGTAACGTAATTAAACGAGATTGTTATCGATGAATCTACATTTTATCGGCGTGTACATCGATTTGGTATACAAAATGGGGAATATTTGCATACGACAAACACGAGGATACATATAATCAGTTGGACGTTTCATGATGTTATGTTAAACAATTTTCTGGCAAAGCCAGTGCATTTAGTCTAAGATATATATTGACAAATGCGTGGATATTTCCGGTAAATATTGCATTTTCCACGAGGCTAAACAACCAGCATGTGCAATGCACGTTGCAATCTCGTCGATGTATATACCAACGACTGAATCTGTTAGGCAAGGACTCACCAACAAATCCGTATATTTATTTGTTGTGTCTGATGCAAAACCCATACGTTTTGCGTCCACCTTTTTTGATCCGATAAATTATAAGCTTGCGTTGCAGCGGATTCCTGTCAGCTCCGTGACACGTTTGCCAAACCGGTGATTGGTCAACGGGTATCGGTTGGAAATTACTCGTCACACTCGACGTCTGATCTTTTTCTCCTCTACCCACACTAGATCCATCAAAGAAATCATATCAATTTTAATTTCTCCTCGAATTTCATATCCATTAACACACACATTTTCCCTCCATCTAACAGTGAAACTGATTAAAGTGTCAATATATTTGTCCGAAAAATGTCTTCCTTTCGCAAATGTGCTTTTTACAACAGTGAACCTTCGTACAGTTTGTGAAACGTCGCGGTGTTTATCTTAACAGAACAAAACGGATAGTACAAAATAATATAAAACAAAAACATTGTGCGTCTATTATTTCCTCATGAAACGAAAGAAACTTTTCGGACGACCTAATATTCGAAGAGTAGTGAGACTAAAAGTATTTTTTTTTTTTAATGGAGATTTTATTATTTAGATTCTAGGAGTTTTGGTTATGAATTTTCAAGTCTTTATAAGAATATATACTAAAGTATTTGAATATATTTGTTGCATTGACATGTACGTTACACCACGTCATTGCGATTATATAACAATAAATAACATCGTGCTACTGACATAACCGGTGTATTTTTAGTCCTCGTGTGTTTCAAGAAATCTCATTAGGCAATTGAGGAAAACAGTGGAGAAGAATCGTTAGAATAATCATCGTTGCTCAAAGCAAAGGCGTTTCTCGTGAAGAAAATGTGCAGTTCCAGGGATGAGACAGGTAAATACAGATGTATTTTATTAGCATCGAACGTATTAATATTTGGAATAGTTTTTACGGATTAGAGATCTTTTTCCATCCAACTCTTCATTTGCTCTGATGTATCAGGTTGTCCGGAAAGTGTCTTTCTCTCGCAAACGTGTTTCTTGCAACAGTAAACCTCCGTACAAACGAGAAACCAAGTCTGTGAAACGTCACGGTGTTCATCTCAACAGAAGAAAATCGATCGTATGTAATTCGAGAAAATAATATAAAACGTCTATTAAAACGAAAGAAACTTTTCGGACAACCTGATACATTTCTATGTAACTTTCTTAATACTTTTCAAGATATTGTTTCAAGTGAAACCAACCGATAAAGAGTCGTTTCAATATTCGTCGTAGGAACCGTAGTAACCCAACCTCACTGATGATGTCAATCCTAACCTAACCCTAATAACATTACAATTCACAGAGAAACTTCCATCGGCAAGAAACTCTGCAGTATTAAACGCAGCTCTAAGAACCTCCAAAGTGCATACTCCGTGGTGCACACAGCGGAACGACGATCGCTGTCACATGAGAAGGTGGGAAATTCCGTAAGCGGCTGGGACGCAAACAAGCGTTGGAGATTTCGTTGGACGATTCGAACACAGCGGCGACATTCACAAGCGATCCATCCGAGGTTGGCTTCAATACGAAAACTGTCGGCGTCAGAAGTGGGTTGGCGAGGGTTCGGGGAAGAGGAGAAGGAGGCTCGTCTGGCAGGTACTATCGGGCGGCAGCCGAGACTGAGCTTTTGCACGGTTAGCGCGATTCGGATGGCGGCGCCACGAACCGCCATTACTCAACTATTCACTCGGTAACGCAATCATACGTCACAAAGGCCTTTCATTTGCAAGCGCATTGTGGAAACCCGGCGATATTAATTGCCGCGGCTCGTTACCCTCTCCAGCCCTTCCCCCAGCGTGCTGCCACCGCCACCCCTCGTTCCAGCCACCCTCCGCCGAAAGCCCTCCGCCACCACGTGAACCAGGGCCACGGCTATTCCCCGTATTACGTATTCCGGTGCCATGCGGCGGCTCTGTCCTGCGTTGCCAGCCGACAACCCTCGCTTCCGACCTGCGTTTCAACCCCCAACCCCCCACACACCGCGGCACAACGCTCTTTCTAAAGCATTCTTGCGCCTGACAAATACGTCGTCCGAGGACAACGCGAGCGTGCAACGTGACTGCCGCCTTTCCGCTGCCGCGCTACGTTCGCGAATATTAATTTTTTGCCGCGATCTGCTAGGGGAACATGTCTAGCGGTGGATGAAGCAGGACAGGGCAAATGGAGGTTGTTGCTTTCTTGAAATTTCCACAGCACTTTTACCAAGGGGCGGACAAAATTATTGCTAGCTGTTTTATTTGAAGGCTATTGAGGCGAGTAGTGGGAGGGTTATGGACACAGTTTCATCGCTTTCTATTTATTATCATTTTGCATTAGAATTACATTAGTGACTTTTTGATGTGGTTATTGTTTACGATTTTAATGTTATTTTAATGTTATTGTATATCGTAGACGATTAATGTGAGGAATTCGTTTGAGGAAAATACTAGGTTTATTTTATAGAGGATTGGTCTGTGGTTTAAATGACGAGATAACTTGGTGTTGAACCGTCAAATATATTTAAAAATAATTAATAAATACAGAGAATGTTCGCTAAGATGCTCGGTATTAATTAATTCGCTAAAGACTGTGTATTGATTGCTATAAAAATAGCTCGAGACTGAGACTGAAAAACTGGTCACCTTAGGATGATTTAAATTCGTCTTTGTTTGACGCTTGCACGTAGCGGCGATATTGTTTTGCCCGGAGTTGGTTTATTATTTCATTACGTACAAGGTTGATACTCCGAGGCGAAACAACATGATTCGAATTGTCCTCTAGCTCATGTACCGCTGCAATTTCATAGAATAAATATTGCATTGTAAAATATGGAATTCCGATTTCGTTTTATCAATTTTCTACATCTTCTTTCTCGATAAATATTTTTATCTTTGTACACGTATCATTATTATTTTTTCTTTCGTGCATGATCGCATGATGTATCCTATTTGGCATACGAGTCGTTAAGAATCAAACGTTTCATATATAACAAGCTAATATTAATTCCGAAACAAATGATTGTAGGAATTCGATGAATTATATAGCCAGTGACTAATCGTAGCTGAAATTCTACCCAGTTAGCTGTAAAACGATCAGTTACGTCACGAGCACCATCGAAGCACTCTCTTCTGAAAAACGTCGAAAACACAGGCGTAGAACCCAACCTAACCTCCACACGAACGCGACCAGCCAGCGATTTCATCGTTACGTCGCGTAGTTCTCCGCTGCGAGGCATAAAGCAATCACACGCAGAGGATCCTATTTGCATGTAACGGTAGGTTGCAGCGGCTGGAACAATTTCGAAATTCGCGTCGAATTTTTCAATTGCCCCCCCTCCCATACCAGATCGATTCTTTTCCCGCGAAACGATATTTCTTTTTGTATTGTCTTTTTTCTTCTCGTGGTGGCGAGAACGCCGTAACGTTTATTAGATCCTGTCGCGTTACGGACGTTCTTCATATCGTGTATTCTATTTCCGAGGCTGCCTGGTGTCCCGTGCTGACACCAGCAGTCTCGTTTATGCAAACTTCTCGCGCGCGTCGAGAGTTTCTGAAGCACACTCGCATGTGCCAAATACAAGCAGCAAGGTTAGGACAATAGAGTGGATCGCGCGCAGCCTGCACCAGATACACGTTGGGCAAGAAGAATGTTCGAAGCGGTCGAGTGCACCCCTGACCGCCCCCTTTTTCGCCGCGTTAAAAACATTGTACCCTGTCGCGAATTATTGCGTACTTACCCGGCTTTAATTACATGTTCATGGTAATACAATGGCGTAAGAGGACTCTTTTGGATATTTTTTGCATACCAGTAGAATAGAAATTTACCCATGTGAAGAATATATGATTTATTTTTGCTGTACGAAGAAGTAACAGTCATGTGGAAGGTTAACGTGGATGTATAGTTGAACAGAAAATTAAACGGATAGCCTTTATCGGTGTCTAAAGTACTGATTAACACTTTGACTGCCACGTGGGTCATATATGACCCACCACGGTTTCTCCTGCGGCGCCACGGTGGTCATTGGTGACCGGAGCGCTTCAACTTTTTACAATTGTAAAAATTGTATGAAAATTTTGCCATTATATGCTTTGAATAATAAAAATGCTCCCGTGGCGTCCTCGGTGAAACATGTGATTTCGGCGTGGCAGTCAAAATGTTAAGAAAAACTCAAATTGTCAAATATAATACTATAAATGTTACGTCTTAACTCAATTGCATTGCTCAACTTGTTACGTCTCCAGTCCACTTCCCTTTCAACAAACAAAAAGATTTTTAACGTTCTGAGAACATCTTTACACATAACATTACAATGTGAAATGGTATATTAATAACAACTTTATAAAAATTTTTTAAGGATAAAAAGATATGATTAAGTTTGAAGTAATGCAAAGAACGCAGTATAGTTTAATGCCACGCTGTAGTTGGATACAGAACATTACATAAAATGATACAATCAGTACAAGATACTTTGTACTGCGTTAGTTCTAAAGGAAATTCCCCAGAGTTACGAAGTCGGAGTGAGAAAGTCGATGACGCAGTCAATAAATGTTTCCTGTAAAAATGATTGCCAAAGGAACTCTATTTCCTAACAAAATTACTTTAAACGATACGTTTTATAATTCTACGTATAATTTACGTAACTAACCTTTCATTCACAAGCGCATCGCGTGTAATCAGCTTGGAAAAGGAGAAAGACGACTGGAATTTGAAATACAAAGCGAGCAAAAGATCGTTGCAAAGGGTTAAAAAGTACATGGTGACGAGATCGATTCCGTGCTCCAGCTCGTTTTCCATTTATCCGATCCCTCTATTGAGAGCGGTCTCAAAGGAACCGTGCGAGTGACAAATACAAACCCGAAGACATTCCTCCAATGGATGTCATTGATTAATCTTAGCGTATGGATTGCAAGACGGTGAAGTAGGCAGTCAGTCACAGGCACATATACAATATGGCCACGATTTTTCACGTCCACGCTCGGATACGCCGCTTTATCACGCGTGTCGCGAAAAAAACAAACATCGAAATTGGATTACGCCGCGGCGGACGATCGGGCTGCATTATTATACATTAGAAACGTCCGTTCGATACAACGCCGGTTATTTATAATTGATTTTTCTAGACGTCCATGTCCGATAGGTTCCGCTGGTAATTGATGTCTTCAATCTTCCCTCGAACGTAACGCGGTTCTAATCGCTGTTCGATGCACTACCGAGTGTGAAAAGAAGTTGACCGTGTAATTTGTATTTTACTGCGCCGCTCTTCTGCCTGTTTTCAATGAGCGTAATGGCTAAAATTGCCTTTTTTTCCATTAGATCGTTTTTTCCTTCTTTTTTTCCTTTTGCTTTTTTTCTTTTTAAGAAGCACACCGTATACGTTTGTTCAATTTACGCTGAAAGAAGCGTGTAATTTGCTCATCGTAAAAGAATGACGTGTATTCCCATTAGAATGCAACGCTGGTAATTTAATGTTCCAGCGTGTTAGGACTGCAAGCAAGTAGTTGCATAATTCTCTTTGAACTTTCCAGGATTACTGTACTGATGAAAAAACTAAATACGATTCACACAGTGTAATCACGTCGTTATTATAATAAAACTTAGCGAAGCTGTTAAGAACAAGTAACAACGACTACACGAAGCATCACGAATTAATAAACACGTTCTGTCTCTTCCAAACGAAATGACCAATCGCATCAGAGAATCGACATTTTAGATCTTACATGCAACGACATCTTCCACCACAGCCTCCAATTAATATGTAAAAATCCGAGCTCGTTCTTAGCGAGGTGTTTCGTCGAGCGGACATGTTCCCGCGAGCTCGGTTATCTCGAGTACAGGGTCGAGACGTGTTCCGCTCATATTCCTGGCCCGTGTTCCCCAGCCCGTGTTCACCGCGTGTCGGAAACCCGTCCCCTTCTACAATCTTCGAGCCTATAAGCGTCACACGGGTCGCGCTTGAAAAATCGGCTCGGTAGCCATGGAAAAACCGCACGCGTGTTTGCCCTGGTCGAATCGGCTCGAATTCGAAACACCGTCTCCGAGAGGGAGAGAGAGAGAAGGAAGAGCGGAAGACGAACACAAACGAGAGAAACGACAGCTGGCCTCCGTTCCAGCGGCTCAACGATCCGATGATTTCAGTGTGCGTGTCTTGGACACACTTTTCAGACGAGAAAAAAGCTGATCGCTGACGTTTGATGGATCGCGACTAGGACGCCCTGGACAGAGAGCTACTCTGTTTTTCCACGGTCGTCTCTTCCTGCTGCCGCCTCCCTACCTTATTCTCCGAGGCCTGCCAGATCTTTCTTACGTGGCAGTACAGCGAGAAGAACAAAGACATCAACGCTGATGGATGCGCGAGCGCACCGGCCACGATGCGCGCGCTGTGTATTGTCTTCTGTCTCCCCTAATCGGCTTTCATCCTTCCTCAAGATCAAAAGGGTTCCTAGTATTTTTCTGGAATGTGATTTTCGTGCAGGTTTTAGGGTGCTTTTTCTTTACTTTGCATGGCTATGGGATATTATGGAATATAAAGGGATAGCTATCGAATTGTGGCGTTAGGTTACCCGGATTAGGTTATCTGTTAGTTTATCCGAAAAGTTTCTTTCGTTTTATGAGGAAATAATAGACGCACAATGTTTTTTGTTTTATATTATTTTATTGAACTAGGTATGACCCATTTTGTTCTGTTGAGATAAACACCGCGACGTTTCACAGACTTGGTTTCACGTTTGTACGAAGGTGCATTGTTGTAAAAAACACGTTTGCGAAATAAAGACACTTTCCGGATAACCTAAAAATTTGTATATCTTTGTATATAGCGTGATTTCTTAACAGTCTATCTATAATGTATAATTTGTTAATTCGTTAATGATATTAGTTAGCATATTATCGCTTGTGCGTGTCTAGAAAATTTATACAACATTTTATAAAATTGTACAACAGAAGTGCACAAATTAATTGCGAATTTTTATGAACGCAACTAAAGAAATAGAAACTAAATTAACGTTTGTTTCACCGTTTAAATATTACACCAGGCAATTGTTACTTCGTGAAACCATTAATTATATGATATTAGTACTTAACCTCTTAGATATTAGGTTATCCGAAAAGTTTCTTTCGTTTTATGAGGAAATAATAGACGCACAATGTTTTTTGTTTTATATTATTTTGTCGAATTACATACGATCGATTTTCTTCTGTTGAGATAAACACCCCTATTGTACTAATTTTAACGTTACGCACATGGATTTTTAATTGAATATTCACGACTTTCAAATGCTAAAATCGCCGTGAATGTTTAATTATAGAAGATTTCGATTTATATTCGGGTCTCGTTTTTCGATCTCGGAATGTTGTGTCAGGTGTGGAGAATTCTTCTCTTTCTTCCTCTTTCAAGCAGGCTCGGTAGAGGCGTTAAAAAATTACGTTTGTTGCGGCTCGTACGTCTTAAGTCGCAAGTAGCTGGCTGCGACACATAATTACTTTCCTTAGCCGTGCGCTCAGCCATCGTGGACAGTAATTAATAGTCCTTCCTGTCTCGCGAAAGACGCTCTTTGGTGTTTCACGCGGCCGAATCTCGAGAATGAACGTTTTCTTTTTTCTTTTGCCTGTTTAACGGCTGAATCGAGGTAAAAAGACGCACGAAACGAAAAACAGGAGGGAAAGGCTTCGTGGAAATATCGGTGTTCTCACGCGATCTACTCGGTCCGAGTTAATCTTCCGAATATTTTATATTTATAAAAGGGTTATAATTATAGACGATGATTTGCGGATGTTTTGATCGATGTAATGAAATTTGCCAAGTTTTGGCAGCAGATCGCTCACATTTATCGCGTTACAATTCACAGCTTGAGAAAAATGAAAAATGATACACCACTTGTTCTTTTAACTTTGTAGAAAACATGAAAAGCAAGACTTCAGTTATATGAGCACATATTTTTATATTTATCTATCCAATCATTTGTTTCTGTTCAGAATAAATTATATACGTCGGGCAAGTGAAATGCGATACACAGATAATTTAGACAAAATGCATAGACGTATTCATCTACAGCGGAACTGTAATATCAGAAGCTAATAAGAGCTGGTACAAGCGATAAATAGTGAAACGTTGTTAGTAGCATTCGATTAGATAAATTATTCGTACAAACAGCATTTTCAAGCGTATTAAAATATGATACACATGGTGAATGTTTTTAAATTGTAACCTTCTCAAGATCTAAAAATCTGACTGCTTTATTATTAAGAAATTTTCCAGATTCTTCAATATTTCTTTTACAGACACGTCTTTCACAACGATGCATCTTTACACAAACATGAAACCTAACCTGTTAAACGTTGTGATCTTTATCTTGATAGAATAAAATGGATCATACGATCATAGTTCGACGAAATAATATAAAACGAAAGAAACTTTTTGAACGACCTAATATTTGACACTAGAACTATCATCACAGTCAAATTGACTGGTTTTATAATTTTATTTGAAAATTCCTTTTAATGTAGTATAGTGATTTCGTCCATCCTTAATTATTCAAACGAGTTCTTAACATTGAATATTTTTATTGAGATATGTATCATTTTATGTGCTGGACTAGGTTAAATGCGTAGTGGAGATACTTGCATGTGAGTATCAGTGTGTGGAAATGTGTGTGTGCGTAAGTCTCGAAAACAGACGAATGTAAACAGTTCAGTCGGTTAACAGTCGAGTATGGAAGAAAGTGCTGAGACGCGTGCAAGTGTGTATCGATGAATATCATAGAAATCGTCCATAAAATAAATGTATAATTATACTAATATTAATACCAAGTGTAAATTTAGTGTTTCTATAACATTTAGTGTCCATATAACAATTTTGTATATTTTATACTTGTACATTTTAATCTCCCATAATTGTATAAACATCTAGGGAATACTTATTAACACTAGAGCTACCACACCAGTCAAATTGACTGCTTTTACAATTTTATTATAAAATTCCTACTTCATGTTATGTTTTTTCCGCATGATGTAACGACTTTCGCAACGATAACTAAAAGAATAATATAATGAATTTTATTTTGTTTTTTAGGTATTCAAACTGAAGATAATTTTGTATCAAGGTTATTTATAGCAACACCAGTCAAAATGACTGGTACTTATCAAAGTGTAAACGGGTCCTGCAATCTGTTTATCGAACCCCAATTAACCAGTTTCCTCGTTTCGTACAACTTGCCACTCGTTTTTTAAATTTTTACCGCGTATCGTTTGATATGACGATATCAGTTATCAGGAAGATTCCTGATCGATCGCTAGATCGCTAGATACCGACATTAGAAATACCACACCAGTCAAAATGACTAGTTCTATAATTTTATAAATGTGTCAACCCTCGTTTAGGGATAATGGTCCCAGATGGATTAATAATAGCAAAAACGTACTACATAACATGGAATTGCTTCTGTAAGAAAGTAATAAATCAATAAATATAAAAATATTCTATCATCAGGTATTTTTTAAAGACCAGTCATTTTCACTGGTTTTGGTAGAAATAGTTTCGTGTTAACTATCGGTAGTTCTAATGCTAAATTCTATAAATTGCTCATTTAAATACAACAAGCTTAACGTGTAAAAAATAATGGAGCAGTGGCCGAGAGCTCGTTCGAAGCATGACAAATGAAATGGCGAAATAACTCAATCCCATGTCACGGCCATGGTAAGCATAATTTCGCGCGTTTCACGGGGCTGGCTCGTGAGCGGCCATTCTCCACTAGCAACTTCATTCGGCTGTGGCCCCCCGAGCACGCTCTCCATCGCCACTGATAACACGAATTTACCAAGGCTGGTCGTTTTGCTCGCGCCAGCACCGAGAAAATCGCCTCTTTTCACATTACGCATATTATGTAGCGAAGGCGCAGCCCTTACCTGGCTATCCACGCGGCGGCAAGCCGGTCATCATCATTACGCGGCCGGGAATCGCGATATTATGCTTTATCTTTGGCAGCCAGTCCCCGGGTACGGTGGTTACACGAACACGGCCACGATTAAGTATGCAAAGATCGAATTTGAATAATGAGATCTTAATGATACCGTTCTCCACCGAAACTTTCTGCCTAGTCTCCGCTACGAATCGATCGCGCGAGTGACACACTTGTGCTTCTATGTCCAAACGAATCAATTGTGTCAGCTTAAAGAAGAAAGAATTATCCATAGCAATTGGAATGAGAATTCTTTCCCAAAATAACGAACATGATGTTGCCTGTGGCGATTGAAGGATTTTGAAATGGTTTCAACGAAAGGTTCGTTCACATTCGTTTCTTGTGTACATTTTTGTAAAATTGATTTGGGGAGGAGTGTAATTCTTGTAGAGTACAGAATGTATTTTGCAGAATTTTTTAAATTGCATAATTATGATTGCGGATTTTGTCAATAGGTGGTAGCCTTAACACATTCTTTTGTTTTGTCAATCTGTTCAAAGCACCTAACCTATATTGTTCTCTTGTTCCTTGGACTTCCATTTTTAATTTAATAGAAAAATTCTATCGATTAATTATTTAATTTCGTTTTTATGCCAATTTAAAAATGCAAGAACAAGACGCGGATTTCGGACATATTTTATCGTATTATTTCCGAAAAGGTAAGAACACATGGCAGGTACACAACAAGTTACGTGCCGTATGTGGGAATAATTGAACAAATTTATATTTTTAGACAAAAATTATGAATTTTCCTTCTTATTTAACATACGCAACCACTTAGTTGCCAACCAGATCACCCTAAAATCATACGTCTTTAAGAATGATCAGTTTTAATATGTAAATTAGCATAAATTAATTGAAAAATAAAACAAATACGGTATATGGAACTTGTTAAAGAAGTATGATTTAAAATGTAGAATGTAGCAAAAAATCAAAAATCAAAGATTGCAAAAATCATACGTTCTACAGCCTGTGACAAATACCGCGGACCAGATCCCCTCAAATCGACGTAACAAAAATACAAAACGACAAGCGAATTTCATTGAACCGTCCGTCAAAACCATTTGAAAGTCGTGCAACCGAAACGAGATGGGATCGTGGTACGAGCCACGAAAGCAATTAGCCACGTGATCCAGCTGACCAAATTCCCGGGAGATCCATCCTAATTACACAATTTGTTAACATGGCCGTTGTTAAAGCAGGACGAGAGGGTAGCTGGTGGTAGAATCGGCTGGAAATTAAAAAGCATTAATAACGCGGCCGGATTGGTGGAAGTTGGCTCGTCCAGAGTTTTCAACCAGAGGAAGCGACGTGATCGTCGAATGAAGAAAGACGCGAACGAAGAAGAGCTGAGACTCGATTCACGATCCACGGGTGGGTGGATTCGATGTGGAGGGGCTCCGGATGAGCCGCGAGAAGGCGAGCAAGGAGCAAGGGGAGGTGTTCCTCGAGGCCTCCGGAGGGTGAAGCGAACTAGACGTAGCCGTTGGACGCTGTGCCGTGTAATTTATTTCCCTTCGCTTCCGCGTCGCGGCCGAACGAAACGTCGGATCGACGGGGGGTGGAACACGACCCGATGAACCTATCGTACGTTCGACCTCACCACTCCCCTTTGCCTGGTACCTTCCTCCTCCTGTGGCGTCGCCCTTAGGAAACCGGTGAAAATTTCGAGAAAATCGACGCCTCATATAAATCACGTTTATCGGTCGCGGTGAAGCTCGCAAGACCGACCTTCTATGAATGGTTCAACAGATCGACTCGAAATCATTTTCACGCGCTGGTGACCCTTTGTCGTTCAGCTACCGGGTTTGAGTAGCTTGTGGTGGCAGTGTTCAGTTGTAGGAGATACACAAAATGGGTCATTATGATGGTGGAGGTTTACGTGAAATTGTGAAGTATGATTTAGTGGGTATATTAATATTCCATCATTTGTGGAAATATGGCACTTTTTAATTTTTAAACGCATCATCGTTGCAAATATAATAAAATATCTTGGAATTGTTAATTTATGTGTAGTTATTGGGATTATATCATCGTTTTGTGTTTCAGAGGGTTCAGGTTGACTGATAGAAGAACGAGTGGATGAATTTGTAATAGAAAGATGTATTGAAATAAATAAAGCTGTAAGTGTAAGTATAATGTATAAGTTTATGCTAATCCAGATCCTTACTCTCTTAGTGTTACAATACAATGGAAAAATAGGGAGCATGTCCATGTATTTGCAACAAAAGGACATTACCAAAACAGTTTGGATTTTCCATGAAGCTTTGAACAATCTGTGTTTAAGTAACATTTTCTATTTGATTATAAACACAGGGTACACTTAGAATGTTAGGCTCTTCCATTTATTTTAAGACGTCCTATTTATGCTTCAGAATATTAATTTAAATAATAATGTGTTGGTTTGTTATTATCCATTTTGATAGGTTGGATTTTCCATGAAGCTTTGAACAATCTGTGTTTACATTTTCTATTTGATTATACCCACAGGATATACTTAGAATGTTTGGTTTTTTCATTTATTTTAAGACATCCCATTTATGCTTTAGAATATTAATTTAAATAATAATGTGTGGGTTTGTTATTATCCATTTTGGTATGTTGGATTTTTCATAAAGCTTTGAACAATCTCTGTTTACATTTTCTATTTGATTATACCCACAGAGTACACTTAGAATGTTTAGCTTTTTCATTTATTTTAAGACACCCTATTTATGTTTTAGAATATTAATTTAAATAATAATGTGTGGGTTTGTTATTATCCATTTTGGTATGGTGGATTTTTCATAAAGCTTTGAACAATCTCTGTTTACATTTTCTATTTGATTATAAACACAGGGTACACTTAGAATGTTTAGGTTTTTCATTTATTTTAAGACACCCTATTTATGCTTTAGAATATTAATTTAAATAATGATGTGTACGTTTGTTATTATTTATTTTGATAAGTTTGTCCTACTCTTAGGATTCTTCATAAGGTTGACTGATAGAATTTTGTAATAGAAAAATATATTGAAATAAATAAAGGTATAAGTGTAAAAGTAATGTACAAGTTTATGCTGGTCTAGATCCTTACTCTCTTAGTGTCACAATACAATGGAAAAATAGGGATCACGTTCAGCAAAAGAACATTTCCAAAAGAGTTAACCTTATAGCTGTAGCTAAAGGCTACAAGGAACACAAATAGAAATCTATTTATTAGTTGCTTTGTTCCTAGGAACAAAGATCTAGACCTTGTAACCCAAAACATAATGTATATTCAAGGGCACAATAATATGCACCTTTCCTTATTTACAATATTTTCTTTCACCAAATTCTATTTTCTGTGTAATAGTGGTCTCTAGGTCACAGATATACGCAAATAAATATGTAGAGCTTTTCTTGAAGCAGTTATTTCAACACAAAGAATGTTTCTTTTATTTATTGAGATATGTATAATTTTATGTGCTAGACTAGGTTAGCTGCGTAGTAGTGATACTTGTATGTGAATATCAGTGTGTGGAAGTATGTGTGTGCACGGTGTCTCGAAAACAAATGAATGTAAACTGTTCAGTTAACAGTGTGGTATGGAAGAAGGTGAGACGCGTGCAAGTATGTATCGATGAATATCTTTGAAATCCTTTATCAAATAAATATATAACTATTCTAATATAAATTCTAAATGCAAATTTAGTGTTCCTATATCATTATTTCGGCAGTTAAGATCCAAAGCTCTCAACATTATTAAACAGCTAAAGTACGTGTAGAAGATATGAGGAAATCGCAAACTAATAACCATGAACGTTGTAATAGATTAGTATTATAGTAAAGAAATGAACGAAATATTTAAAAAATTGCTTTATAGATACTACCATAAAATAAATAATTTATTACAACGTTCATAATTATTATTGTTATTACCAAAGTGTAAAGTATTAGGTTAGTATTGAAGTAAAGAAATGAACGAAATATTTAAAAAATTGCTTTATAGATGCTACCATAAAATAAATAATTTAATACTCTACACTTTGGCAATAGGAATACACAACGCCTTATGTGTCTAGAAACAGCAACAGCTTTATGCGTCTGTCGCGTCATTTAATGGCCAACATCACGCAATGTCTTGTCATTTTTATAAATTAATAAACAAATAATAATTAATAATTAACAAGGTTTGAAGTACGATACGATAATAGTAATCAATTACTGCATACACTAGCGGACAAGTTGGATAGATAGGGACAAAGGTTGAACATTTTTCGCCCTCGCAGGAATATGGCGAAAATTCGTACAGAGTCAGCAGCCCAAGAAATGCCTTTGATAAATCGCACTCGATATTTTTTTACTTTCCCCTCGTTCGTCTTGCAGAATGCGCTCTCGCCCCGTTTCCCGGCATCACACCCTTCTCTCCCGCCGACAGCTCCGATCGTCCCAGTACGCTGCTGAGTTTCATGATTTCTTCGGCCATGCTTCCGGTCGGCCTTCCCACGCTCCTCTATCCCAATCATCGTATCGTTTCCCGTGAAATCTCACGCTAATCGTAAAAAATTCCCCAACAGTAAAATGTTCAATCGTAACACTTCGAATTTCCTCGACGAACGATTAGATATTACGACGATCGATGTGACCTCTTCGGTAACATAATTAAAGAAGTTGGCAGGATTTAAATTAGTTTGCTATTATTTTGCCAATCTTCGGACATAACAATCCTTTTACTTACGAATCTTCTGCCTTCTACGTATCATTCTATTTATTTTAGAAATAAATTCCATCGTATTTACAAAACTGACATGAACCAGATCGAGAATCAGTTTGAATTTCCTGGAACGACCCAGCCAACACATCAAAATTTAAATGCCACGTGCAGATATTTTAACCGAAGTATTTCATGAAAAATTTAACAACCATAATTTAAAGATTTGACAGTATCCGTGAAGAATTCTTTGTAAACCCAAGACGAGAGAAATTGGCGAATTTGAAGCGAAGAATTCTCGACAGTTGCGGTGGCGTAATGGAAGGATCTGAGGATTCGGGCCAGGCCAGGATAAAGGGAAAAGGAAACAGGAAGAGTACTCGCTGGTCGGGTTACTCTAAACCAGATATGCGCAACGATTTCACGAGAGTCGGCGAAAGAGGAAGAGGAAACTGAAAGGATCTCGGAGTCAGTGACCTTGACGGGATTTATGGCCATCCTTTTCGCTATTCGTGACGCAGGAAACGAAGGTCGGGCTCGCGTACAAGAATCGTTCGGTCGCAGCGTGAAGTTGAAATCCTTTCCGAACTTAAAAATGTCCTTGATCCCCGAATCCTATTGAATCGTTAGCAAAATGCTATTGTCACGCATCCTAAGAATCGGGTTAGAAGCTCACCGTATTATTCTATTTGTAGGTATCCATTGTGCCAAGTTGGTTTCTTCTTCACGTTTCCCTCTAGTGGCAAAGCAAAGGCAATCATTGATATTTACCTTGAGAAATCTTAGAATCGATAGACCTTCAGATTGACAGTTCCACCATGCTAAAGAATAAATGGAGATTCGAGCAAAAGCGACAATAGCAAAGGTGTATAGAATATTTCGTTACTATTCCAGCTTCTATATATTGTAGCGGCATATGCTTCTTAGGACGTTTCGATTCGAGGACATCTCACGCAGTTGTTTTGCCACACAGGATTAACACTGTACGACGCACGTAATGTAATAAACAAACTCCGGACAAAGCAATTTCGCTGCTACGTGCAACCTACAACCGGCGACAAGTTCAAACCTTTCAGTACCCCCCTCGACCTGTGTAAATAGACGACCATGTCCTTGTGACATCAACCACATCTTAATCTACACCAGAGATGAGACATCGACCCCCGAGCTTCGGACTCTTTTGCACATCGTCCGCGAACCAAAACTTATATCAGCCGAGACTTGAGCTAGCTCGGGCAGTTCTTGTTCAGTCTTTCTGCGATTCAGTATCGTTTTACCTCTGTAAAATCATTGTAATCATTGTACTTACTGAGATACGTATAATTTTATTTACTGGACTAAGTTAGCTGCGTAATAGCGATATTTGTATGTGAATATCAGTGTGTGGAATTATGTGTGTGCGCGGCGTCTCGAAAACAAAGAAATGTAAACAGTACAGTCGGTATGGAAGAAAGTGCCGAGACGCGTGCAAGTTTGTATCGATGAATATCTTTGAAATCGTTCATCAAATAAATATATAATTATTCTAATATTAATTCCAAGAGTAAATTTAGTGTTTCTATAAGATTATTTCGGCTATTAAGGTCCACAATTCTCAACAGTACTTATAATGAAATTCTATAAAAGAAAGTTAGTAATTGAGTTACGGCTTAACCTTCTTCTCTTTTATAATCGAAGTCTCAAGTTTACGTGGCATCCACCAGACACAATCAGTCGCGCGAATCAATATCAGTATCGAGTCGGTCAGTCAGCGGAGCGAATAAATGTAATAAATCAGTCTAGCGAATCTCTATAACAATTAGTATCAGCACTGCAGTATCGCGCAATCTCATAACGAATATCATAAGCGAGCAACGCTTGCGATTAACTTTGTATTCTTCAGTTTAAAATATCTGTAAATGTTGAGGTTATTGGATGTATGAAGAGAGGAACGCGTGGATAAATTGTAAAGCATATATTTATAAATATATTTTAATACAGATGTGTAAGTACAAGTAGGAATATAATTTTAGCTGGTCCCGATCCGCACGCTAATGTCACACGCTCAAGAAGGCCACCCACTCAGAAACAGTAATCAGGTAGACGAAACATCCTGCATGCCGCAGCTATCGAAATAATAACCAAACAGTAACGGAATATCTGATATACATCCGACGATAATATTAAGAAATGTTAAGTTGGTATGATCGCTAGTTCCTACAAGCTAAGTTGGTACTACTTCTAACGACGCTCTTTTGTCTTAAGAGTCGACCACGTGTTAATTATCTAAGTGTATCCGGTGTGTTCAAACGTTTTGTACGAGGTGGCGAAATATAGAAAGTAAAATAGAATCTGTGTGAATCTATTAAATATCAACCCCAAAACTATATTTAATAACAGACAACCCCTCCGAAGGGATTAAAACCTCAATATAAAAACCCTCCTAATTAGCGCTCAAGACCTCATTCTGTTGTAACACTTTGAACCATCACTCTGTTGGATTTATATAATAAAAATTCCATCATCTTATACGAAGTTCAATTTCTTCACCTTGTTCGTGAAACTTTCGAACTGCGACACGAGGAGATCTATCGGTTTCATGATTTCTTGTGTCTCCGACGTGACAATAGCAGTGTTACCCTATAACCGAAAACCTCGAAGCCATCATCGCCTGTCTACTGTCTATGGTCTGCCTTTGTCGCAGTCTATTGTTTATGCGCTGTCGATGGCTTCAGTGCTTGAGAAAATGAAAAAGACCAGATGTAGAGTTTTCCTTGAACGGTAAATATAGTTAATTAAATCAACTCGTCTCCTTATTACTTTAACCAACAACACGTCATACCGTCCACCACAATACAATGGATACATCGTGGCAAGCAACGCATACCAGAATATCGACTACATAAATGGCCGATGCAAATCGAGGCAAAGGTTGCCAGGATATCACCGATTACTCAGCCCCGATCGCTCATTCCAGAACACGGAGCGCATTCCGCGTGGATACACAAACGATAGGCGTAACAAACGACGTCCTTACGGAACAACCTTTCACCGTTCAACGAGACCAATGGAGATACTCGGTGGCACAGCCCTCCCGCTTACATAGCCGGCAGATCAAAGCGCGGTGCATTGCGTCTCTGGAAAGCGAGGAAGCGGCTCTCATCATACAATATTACGTTCTCCAGCGTTGAAATAATAATACATATATCGAACCTTTCACCGGGCAAGTGGAGCGATCGAGCTGACCGATTAAACGCGGCCGTTCGATGCATTTAAAAAGCAGCGCAATTAATGTTGGCCTGCAGGCTGTTAACGGCATATGCATTTACGTACGTACAAACCGTGTAACATCTTTTTCTTATCTTTTTTCTTTACCTTTATCCTCCTTTTTTAACTTTTTTTTCCGCCATCTTGTTTCGCAGTTCACGCAACATGGCTCTCGATGCATCGCAATTCTGCCGGTGAAATTCGACGAAATGAGAATGATACTTTGATGAAGGGGTGGCGGCGGTGCAGGATGTCAGGTGGCGGCGCGTTGCCGGTTCTAATTAAAAAGCCGTGTTGGCATCAGCCAGCGGCCGGGACATAACCTCTTTTTCCCCGCGTATATTTTTTTCCCCCATTTTTGAAATGGCCGCGCCACGCTTACGTAATACCAACAAGCTTGCCGCATCTCCCACCGCCCCCGTCCCCCGTGCCGACCCTTTGCCCTTGGTCCGCGGGCAAACGAGCTCTCGCGGTGTTAACGTGCACATGTTCGGTGCTTTCACAATAATTCTCTACCCCCGTAGCTCTCGCAATTCGGACACAATAAAAACTGCAGCGAGACAGTTTGGCGGGCAAGTGTGATGAAAGGGCTTTCGCGAAAATTTTTTTCCCCAACGCACTACGACCACTCTGCCTATTTTTCTTCTTTTTCCCTGCCTTTTTTAGTGACTGTTTTTCTCGATATGTACTTTGTTTTTTTTCCCTGTGGCTTTTCGTTTTTTGTTTTAATCGCTTCGAAGTACTTGAAAGCAGACGTGCTTGACACGCGCAGATACGCGGCCCGGATGATGGACGACGCTGGAACCGTGTCGATGACGAGCTGACGGACGTTTCTCAGCTGTCCTGGCTGCTGCTGGTTAAAATCGCCATTTTTCTAATCGTCTTCTGCAGATTTGATAGATATGGATTGGTAAAATATGGAAGCAATGAAATTACTATTTTGAAATATTGTTTATTAAAAAAATTACATTACGTTTCTTATTCCGATATTACGTGATTTATTATATTATTAACAAGCATTATTTTACAATTACATGTATAACATTCTATTAGGTTGTCCGGAAAGTTTCTTTAGTTTTATAAGGAAACAATAGACGCACGTTTTTTGGTTTCATTGAGATATGTATAATTTTATTTGCTGGACTAGGTTAGCTGCGTAATAGCGATACTTGCTGTGAATATCAGTGTGTAGAAGTATGTGTGTGCGCGGCGTGTCAAAAACAAAGAAATGTGAACTGTTCAGTCGGATATGGAAGAAAGTGCTGAGACGCGTGCAAATGTGTATCGATGAATATCTTTGCAATCGCTTATCAAATAAATATATAACTCTTCTAATATGAATTCTAAGTGTAAATTTAGTGTCCCTATACCATTATTTCGGCTATTAAGATCCACAATTCTCAACAGGTTTATATTATTTTGTCGAATTACGTACGATGGATTTTGTTCTGTTGAGACAAACGCCGCGACATTTCACAGATTTGGTTTCACGTTCGTACGAAGGTGCATTGTTGGAAAAACCACGTTTGCGAGAGGAAGACACTTTCCGGATAACCTAATATCTGTACATATTTTAACCTATTCTCAATCCCATAGATACATAAAAAATATGTTAGGAACTAGTAAAAAAAGCGAACATATCCCAAGATGGACGACAAGATCGCACGCCATATCCCCGAGCGACGAATGACACATCCCCTGAAAGGCATGCTCTTCCAATCCGTTGTAGCGACCCCTTAAACCGAACTGAATTGAACGGAACACCACCCCTACCGGAGCTACAACAGCCCGAGCGCAGAGACCTACTCGTATTATCCACAGTGACAGGATGGCGGAGTTATTAATGGCCGCGACAGTGACAAATGACGAACTGTCGGCGCAAGCAAGACTGATATGGCGGGCTTCATTCCTCTCTTCTCTCCTTCGGCCTGTCTCCTTTCTCCCTCTCTCCAACAGCCTCTCCGTTATATTCCCTCGTGGTTCCCGTCTCCGTTCATCCCCTCGTCCTCGGCTCGACCTTCTCTCCCGTGTTTCTCTACCACCCTGACCAAGCCTCTCTCGTCCAAGCTTCGTGTCCAAACATGGGACAAACACGATACACCCAAGCCGTTTCTTCGAGTGATATCAATGATCGAGGAATCTTCCACGGGGACTCTCCCCTCGCGATCATTGATATTAGGAGTTAGTGAAGCGTAGGGCTTGCGCGGGATTATAGGAATTCGAGGAACCGTTTGCTGGCGTCTGAAAGGTTCCCTCTGTCGTTTGTTCCATCAACGAGGAATTTTTTCTGATTCAAACGACGTTCGAGGGACCTTCGACCCTACCGATTCGTTCTATTGGTCTGTTGGATCGTTAACGCGTTTGGATACGAAAATTGCGTACGTCTTCGTCCGTGTTCCGTGTTCAGCTACCGGGCCGTTAAAAATGTCATGACATTCTTTCACGTACGTAGCCGCGTACGCGACGCCAAGTGGAATGCTGGTGCTGCGATAAACCGACAGAGGCGCATGGTGGACAGTCATTTTTCTGGTTTACCTCTGGAAACATGTGCCGTGCTCGTTTATAATCCGAAACTAGAGTGGCGATCAAAGCCGATTCCAAAAAGTGGCTGGAAGAACAGGGGGAAGGAGCGTCCAACCGGCTACGAAATAAAACCGCGTTGTGTACAAAATCAAAATAAACATATTTACGAATTATCCATGGCAATAACTCATGCGCGGTTTGAATAGACGGCAGGGGGTCTCTTCTTTCTCGAACCCGTCTTCTCCCAACGTCTCAGCCCCTCCGACCGCTTAGCCTTCCAAACTCCTTCAGCCACCTCTTCCTATCATTCGGTCGCTGCTTTGTATTCCACGTTGCTTGCTCGCTGCTCCCCTTTCCACCACCCTCCTAGTCGTCTCAAGCTTCACGATTCTCTCAGCCCCTTCTGTCGATCTTATACTCCTACTACCTTCCCCCCTTTGCGACCCCCTTTACCCTCTGGTGGATTCTTCTCACCGAAAACCCTCTTCTCTTATCCTCCTGCACTTTCTTCTTCTTCTTCTTCACCTTTCTCGTCGTTGTCGTCGTCGTCCTCGACTTCTTCCCGAGGCTTCATTCTAAGGCAACTTGATCCACCCCTTTCCACCCCCCGGCCGAGCCATACCAACTTCTTTGATCCCCGCCGACCGCTCAACTTCGAAGGATCACCGGCAAGATTTTCGAAAGAATTCATAACTTTGCCCGGCGACTTAGCCGAGAAGAGATTCGCTGGCTCCGGGGACGGCCACGGGTTATGTCGCTCCGGGGGGCTTGGACGACCCGCATGGGACCTGGAATAACGTTCCGCGATTTCCGGAATGCGGAATTCGTCCGCTGAAACCGGCATCGTCCGAGGCAATGTACGAAGGAGCAAAAGTCAGGGCGATGCCTCGCGATAGTATTGCTGGGAGAAATTGCCATTTCCTGTTCAGGACTTACACCGAGATCCTGCTTTCAAGATAGTGGAATTTATTAATTGGAATTTTTATATACACTTTATCCTCTGAAATACTCCATTTCTCTTAGTAACACTAATCTGTGCTTTTTGCAATCAAACAAATTTATAAAAATCCATCTTTAATTCTCAACACCATTCTCAGTAGCAGAAGTTGTGAATTTGTTTGAATTAAAAGGCCACAAACTGATACCATTGTGTTGGCAACTAAGTGATTGCGGATTTTGTCATTACCAGCCAATGACAAAATCCGCAATCACTTAGTTGCCAAGCCAATATTAACAGCAGAATAAAGAATAAAAAATGAACTATTCGATTGAAAGGACATAATCCCAGATCTTGATAACTTTTGCATAACTAAACTAATATTATTTGTTGAAGTGGTCGCCACTTGGTCTTTTTAGTTTTCTCAAGCACTGAAGCCATCGACAGCGTATAGACAAAAGACTGGGACGAAGGCAGACCATAGACAGTAGACAGGCAACGATGGTTTCAGGCTTTTCATTTATAGGGTGACACTGCTAGCGTACGGATCTGCACCAGCTCAAATTATATTGCTACTTACACTTCTGTATTAAAATATATTTTCTACTTTACAATTTATCCAATTTTCTCTGTTTATAATAACATAACCTAACCTAATAACCTCAACATTATTGAAACTATATGATGTACGAGATACCTCGCCTGAAAAATGCTCTCCATAATAAAGCAAATATCAAATTCTAGTTAACCCTTTGCACTCGAGGACTTTTTTGGTGGGGCGTAGCAGCTACTCCGGATGGTTTAGCGTATACGTGATGCGTGTCTTACAGCTAGCGTAAAGTGATTTTATATAAAAATTAACTTACAAAAACAAAATTATATTCTAATAATTTATCTATATTTACATGTTTGGAAATATGATTTTGTAATATTAATTTCTGTATTTTTTTAATGATAATTTATAAAGCATTCAGCAAGATGCATTCTTCGATATAATTGATCCCATTTTTCAACAGTTCAAATCAAGTTTATCTTCATTTCAGCTAATTTCACTTGCGAAAACCATTTTTTGAGGGTTTCTAACCTATAAATTCTTTTGCCATGGTCGTCGAATCTAAACTAACCTTGCAGACGTTGTCAGAACCATAGTTTTGGAGGCATATGGGATTAAATATTTTATCTCCATTTTAAAGTCCAACACTTTACGCTTCCTAATAAAGAATATAAAGAACTAAGGAACCAATTTACCTACCAATACTGCACTCTCATCAATCGCAGATGTCGAAATCTAACATGAACAGGGACTGTCGCTTCTCGCTCGCCACTGGAGTTGCAGCATGGAACGCCGTGGTGAATGACAGTCACCTTTCGAGTGCAAAGGGTTAATTTCATATCAATTAGTTAATTAGCGAATTAGTTAGTTAATTTCATAAATAAGACAAGTTAATCTCACATACTACGAACCGTCTGATCACAAAATTGCAAAAACTGTTCGTTCGACAAAATCGTACAAACCTGTACACGTAATATTAATTACAAAATTATTTCACGAGATTGGATTTCTTGGAACCAGCGGTTAAGAAACCAAGGAATGCTGTAACTTCGTATTCCACCGAAGAAACGATCGGTTAAGTTTCTAATCGATACGAGCGACGAATCCGGAAAAAGAATTTCATCCTGGAGATATATTTGATTGACAGGTGGAGGGATGGCGGAGCAAGGGAAGGGGAAATTGGAGAAACGAGAGGGGAGTGGGATAAGAGAGACAGAGGAGCCAGCAGCAGCACGCAAGTCTGATCTGCTCATGAGCGTGGAAATCCCTCGTGGCAGCCTTGGGGTTCCGAAACATCAGCGTGATTGCGTTTCTCCAGTGGAGGTATTCCATTACCAGGGCGAGCGGGTACCCTCATTCCAGTTCCACCCCCTGGAAACGTTGGATGTCGTGCCTCGCTATCCCCGTTACTCTGGTGCACGCTCGCCAGCATCGTGCATCGACGTGCAAACCGATATCGCCGATAGATCGTCCGGACATCGTTGCAAATGCGCCTACAGCAGTTGATGAACTTGCGCTGCAGGGTGCCCGTAAATTCGACGCGAGGATTTCGTTTCAATTATCGATCCACAGCGTATAATTAACGCGTTAGAATATTGTTTTTGATGTTATCTATTTTCATATCTCTTACGAATATTAATAGGTTTCTTTCTAGGAAAAATTTAAGGGTCCTTGTTTGCTGAATAGTATTAATAGATAGGTTAGGTTCGTGTCCTCGTAGATGTTCAAGTTGCGTTTCAATTATCGATGCGTATAATTAGCGCGTTAGAATATTGTTTTTCATATTTTTTACTTTAGGTTTACTTTAGGTTTCTTTTTAGGGAAAATTTCGAGATCCTTGTTTGCTGAATAATATTAATAGATAGGTTAGGTTCGTGTCCTCGTAGATGTTCAAGTTGCGTTTCAATTATCGATGCGTATAATTAGCGCGTTAGAATATTGTTTTTTATATTTTTTACGAATAATAATAGGCTTCTTTTTAGGAAAAATTCAAAGATCCTCGTTTACTATAGATAGATGAGATTCGTGTCCTTGCAGATGTTCAAGTTTCGCTTCAATTATCGATGCGTATAATTAGCGCGTTAGAAAATTGTTTTTCATATTTTTTAATTTAATAATAATAGGTTTCTTTTTAGGAAAAATTTAAGGGTCCTTGTTTGCTGAATAATATTAATAGATAGGTTAGGTTCGTGTCCTCGTAGATGTTCAAGTTGTAACACGGTTACGAAGGGTAATAGGAGAAATGAGTCGCAGGGAATTTGGGACTCGCAGATAATGACCTGTGAAATACTCTGGCTACGACCTTCTTTTCAAATTAATCTTCTTTACGCTCTGAATATTTCTTCTGCGAATGGACGTGTTTATTGGTACGTCTGAAATGATCGATACAAGAAAAGAATTCGTTCCTAATCATTCGTAACTCTTCTATCGTTTTATAAATATTCTTAAACAATTTCCTATTAACGTTTACTCAAAACACTATAGGAATTCATGACGAATTATGCGATAGGAATGGGACGGAGCGTTGAATCGAATCGAGTGAACTAACATCGCGCATACAGCAGGCCAGTCGTACCAAGTTTAATCAGAAATTGACACAGGGATGCCTGTCCTGTTTTCATTAACATTCCACAAATCCTGCAACAAATTAAATTACTTCGCCATCGCTGAGGCTAATGAATGTCGGGCTAGGGTGGCAGCGGAAGAGGAACGGAGAATTCTGAGCGACAGAGAATAGTAGGGAGCGCAGCTGATAATCGATAGCTCTCGAAAGTTTAGTTCATTCGTTCGTACGACTCGGTTCTCTAGCAGACATCCTCGCCGCGATTAAATTGCGCCATGGAAATGGAGATCTCGCGTGCGAAACCTCTGTCCTTTGCCTCTTACCAACGCTCCAGATACCGATTGGTGGGGGGAAAAAAAGTTCATTCGAAAAATTAATCGAATTTCCTTAAGTTCGCCTATGTTCTTCTTATCAATATCAAATTCAATAAAAATCATAGTATTAAAAAGAATCTATAATCAAAGAATGTATTTTTTAATTAATTATCATGAAATTTGTATTATATTTGTTGTAGTTATAATTACGAAAATTACAAGACAGAAACATCATAAGTTAGATATTATGTTTCACAGAGAAACGATTATAAAACTCAATATTATCAATTTAGGAAAAATTCAAGGATCCTTGTTTGCTGAATAACATTAATAGATAGGTTAGGTTCGTGGCCTTGTAGAATTCAATTAATTTTATATCAACAATATCTTTCACTTTACATCTTTTGCTCCATATTTTTCTGCTTATATTACCCTGGACCATTTGAACACTTTGAAAATCGTTATAAATACAATATTTGCTTCATCACAAAACGTAAGATTCATCAGCTGCTTCTAAAAGACTCATCTTTCGATTTAGGTTAGCACAATTAGTTAAAATGCTTCCAGCTGCCAACTAACATCGAAATGATCATATTTTTCCCATGAGTGGTTTAATTACAATTAGCAAAATTCAGAGAAGAACCACAATTTCCCATAGAATTTTATCAATCCACCATTTTATGGCAATTACAGTTACAGTGCAAAAGAGGACGCTATGAATCCGACGAATTTTATCCAAACAAAATAAAAGACAAAATCTCGTCGTACGCTATCGAATCGACAATTCTCCGCCAAAGAAACAAGAACAAAGCAAAAAAGAAAAGACCATCAATCACCGATCACTGGACATTGCATTAACTCGCGCTGAACCGTACTATCAGCGGCGGTGGTTTCGGATCGCAACGTCAATGGCAACGTTCCCCTGGTCCTTTCGAGCGTTTCAGTTGGCAACCGTGCTCATACGTGTGCTAGTGGTTAAGTGTAGATGGTAGGTAAGCCACGCCGGCGTCCAGATTCCACGACAGCGAGCGGAATAGAAGCGCAGCGACGACGCAGCCGGGGGTTGAAGCGGGTAATGGGGTTTGCTGGGAGTGACGCGAGGCTAACCGAGCGGAATCACGAGCTCCCAGGAATCGAATCCATGCGTCACCCAGGCCTGCCAACACCATTTGCAGCTACCAACTTCCACGGGCCTTAAGTTCTGCCAGCAGACATCGAGCGGAAACGTTGCCCGGTTTCGATTAAAGATCGCTAACTTCTCTCTGCCCCCCCCCCTCCTCACTCTTCCTCTTTCTTCGTCTTAGACTCCGGAGAAATTGTTTGTGCGTGTACCGATTGTTGATTTTATGATTTAACCGAGCAAACGGTGGACGGGCCGTGACACGAGCCTCGTTCTATGTTTGGAATTTTAGTCAATGGACCAACGATTCTGCTGTTGATCGTTTCAAATTGAAATCCATTAAGAGCAACGATACGGCAGTTGTTTGGGCGGCGACAAATGGCGCGCGGATATAGCCGCTGTTTGTAACGCCGACGCTAATGAGACGCTATATTTCTAATCGCCCTTTCCAGTCAGATTCCTAGCTTTTTCAAATTCGATCATAGAATTGAGGGATAAATTTCTCCCAAGCAACGCTAACTTCTCGTCATACGATACCTGTTGAGTATAGATACGAAGACCAAAAATAAAGATCGACGAGGTGTTGCGGAAATCGGCTATCAAGGCCTCCTCGAGGACGAATTCAGGACAAAATCAACGGGGGATCAATCAAGCAGAGGAGCAGGTTCTCAGCAGGTCTCAGATTAATGGCTCTGGTTGGTTGTGAAACGGCGATCGGAACGATTTGGCGGGGCGTGGAGGGGTGTCGGCAGGCGGATTCCACGGCGAAGGATGATGGCAGGAACAATTCCCGAGCCAACTCCCCGAGCAACCTAAGCAATGTCTCGCTCTCGTCTACGCGGCGCTGCGCCGCGTAAATGATGGCGCCCAACATTATCTATTGTGCGCCCATTCCATTTAATATTGTATTCCATAACGCAAACAAAGGTAAAATGCGAATTAATGTACTCGATTTATCACGCTTTTGTTGCGCGCTGGGACGCGAGCGAGCGAGCCGGGACCAGGTTGCTTGGTCTTTCTCTACCCTGGTCCTCTCTCTATTCCGCTCCACACCCCTTTTACCCCACCCCTTTCCACTGCTGAATGCGCCACTTCGCGAGCTTCGACACCGGCGAGAGAAACCACCCCTGGAATATTCTTTCCTCTCGCATGCTCTCAACGTATTTTTCTTTCGAAATCTTTGCTGCCCCCCGTCCCTTCTTCTTCTTCTTCTTCTTCTCTTTCAACGTTTCTTTTCCTCCCGTCGTTCGTTCGTTTCGCTTGAAAAGGTCTTTCAACGTCGTTGTTACCGTGGAAGAACGATGCTCGGTGTTTCGTTGCGAGGACGTTAGCGCGAGGATCGTTTGGTCGCTGAGCGAACATTAAAGGTATTTACAGCGTGAATTGTTGTTCTTCAGCGCTATGAGATCCACTTCTGTACGCGGAAGAAGGTCTTTAGCGGGACTATAGAGGTAATATGGATTTGGGGAGCAGAAAATTGTTAAACGTTGCTTATTAGACGTTTCCCTTTAAAATTATACGTCTGTTCTGTTGCGAGAGTTGAAGAAAAGATATTGTAGGATTATCTCTCGTCTTTTATTTGTACTCTTTATCGAAGATCAATGTTCAGAGGCTGTCAGCTACTAATGAAGATCGTATCACCGAGGCGATCTAAAGGGCAACATAATAATTCAAATGGAACGCCTGGACCATTTACAAATGGCCGACGAGGGATCGCACGCGAAAGAAAGATATCGAGGGTCACGATTCAAAGACGTAGGGAATTAATCGGTACAAGAAGAAACGCGGATCATGAAAGATTTCTCAGACGTGCTATCTTTCGCCATTCTTCGGAATTCCATGATTTTTATAAAAACACTGTACGTCGTAGAAGGGACGAACAGTGTGATGAGATCCTCAACGATCATTTTTCTTTGTTGTCAGTGAATTCCGTGAGGAAAGGGGACTCGTGAACCAACATATGACGTTTTTCCGTGTGTCGTTTTATTTCATTCCTCTCCCTTATGTTGTAGGAACATTTGCTTAGAAAAGAACAATTATGGTTTTGCGTTTATAGGTTAACTGTAGAAGTACCGATATTCGTTCGGTATACACAGGTTGTTGATGTTGCAGCGGAAAGCGATACAATGTCGAGCACAAGAAAGCGCGTTAGGTGTTCGGTAGTTATGGCATAGTGTAACTTAATAGTCTACTTATCTTAGCTAACGTTGACAAATATTTTCAATTTGTACGTAATATGAGAAAAATCTGAATTTATGTTAAACCAGTTCTTGGAACGTTACAGTTCTTGTCGTTTGTTAAAATGTGAACAATATTTAAATATAAAAATTAGAGAATTGTAAAGGGGTTAAAGTTTGAACACTTGTTCGAGGTTTCCATTTAATTGCGTTGTTGAATCCTTTTCAAATTTTACTGACATAACCTCAAAACTTCCATCTTCCTATTGACATCTGCTTGTCTAAGCAAATTACTTTAATGTACATTATTTCGCCCATTCGAGTTTGCATATGTAAGCGTTCGAATACTTTCGTCAGCCACTGTATTTATTTTTCCTTTCTTAAAAATCCCTAGCTCTCAGCGCACTTTTAACACTAGAACTACCAATAGTTAACACGAAGCTATTTCTACCAAAACCAGTGAAAATGACTGGTCTTTAAAAAATGATAGAATATTTTTATATTTATTGATTTCTTACTTTCTTACAGAAGCAATTCCATGTTATGTGGTACATTTTTGCTATTATTAATTCATCTGCGACCATCGTCCCTAAACGAGGATCGACACGTTTATAAAATTGTAAAACCAGTCAATTTGGCTAGTGTTAATAAATATTCCCTAGATGTTTATACAATTAAGGGAGGTTAGAATGTGCAAGTATATAATATACAAAATATTCAATATTAATAACTCGTTTGAATAGTTAAGGCGAAATCACTATAGTACACTAAAACACAAAATAGGAATTTTATAATAAAATAGTAAAACCAGTCAATTTGACTGGAGTGTTAGTTGTGATGTTAATAAATATTCCCTAGATGTTTATACAATTATGGGAGGTTAGAATGTACAAAAAATTCAATGCTAACAACTCGTTTGAATAATTAAGGCTGAACGAAATCACTATACTACACTAGAACATAAAGTAGGAATTTTATAATAAAATTGGAAATCCAATCAATTTGACTGGTGTGGTAGTTCTAATGTTAATAAATATTCCCTAAATGTTTATACAATTATGAGAGGTTAGAATGTGCAAGCATATAATATACAAAATATTTAATGTTAAGAACTCGTTTGAATAATTAAGGCTGGACGAAATTATACTACACCAGAAAACAAAGTAGAAATTTTATAATAAAATTGGAAATCCAATCAATTTGACTGATGTGCTAGTACTAGTGTTAATAGATATTCCCTAGATGTTTATACAATTATGAGAGGTTAGAATGTGCAAGTATATAATATACAAAATATTTAATGTTAAGAACTCGTTTGAATAATTAAGGCTGGACGAAATTATACTACACTATAACATGAAGTAGGAATTTTATAATAAAATTGTAAAACCAGTCAATTTCACTGGAGTGTTAGTTCTAATGTTAATGAATATTCCCTAGATGTTTATACAATTATGGGAGATTAAAATGTACAAAAAATTCAATGTTAACAACTCGTTTGAATAGTTAAGGATGGACGAAATCACTATACTACAACAGAACACAAAGTAGGAATTTTATAATAAAATTGTAAAACCAATCAATTTGGCTGGTGTGTTAATTCTAGTGTTAATAAATATTCCCTAGATGTTTATACAATATTGGGAGGTTAGAATGTGCAAGTATAAAATGTACAAAATATTCAATGTTAGCAACTCGTTTGAATAATTAAGGATGGACGAAATCACTATGCTTGTTATAAAAATCTGAATTTGCATAGACACTCGCAGCTTTTAATGGTCAATTTGAAATTAACTCGCGAAGAATAACCTGATGAGGTCGAATAAACTTCGAAATTCCAAGATTTCTGAAAATCCAGTGGTAAATATCTTACTTAAAATATCGATGTTTTGTCTTATTTTGCAGGATAATTAGGCGATAGAAAAAGGGGGAAAAGCATGGCAACATTAGCCGGTGCGCAACTTGCCTTCCACTGAACTTGCCAACGAATCTCGAAGTTCGTCACATTCATCATTGTTCTTGCCAGCCGACCTTCTTTCTACGGTTCTTCTCTTCGATTTCTTTTCATACGCGACGCGCCACCTCGTAAATTCGAAAACGCGGGAAACACGTTCCAACGAAGATTCTACTGTGACACAGTTAACCGCGTGTTTGTGCAAAAACCAGGTCGACGAGATCTGGAAATTCTGCTTTAACTTCGACCACGAACAGTGGTCCCAGATCGCTTCATCCCTCGCGCAGAAAAACAAAACGTTCTACCAGCTTTATAGGTTTTCCTTGTCTGTGGTTGAAGACGACACCAGAAACAAAAGAAATGAAATATCTCTTGCTAAAAGAAACCCAGGAAGATCTGTTACGTTCCTTCGAACACAAATATGTTTATCGTCTTAATCCTCGTATGACGAGGGCTGGGTCAATTCTGACCCGGACAAATATTTCGTTTTCATCAGTTAAATTTATTGTAATTAAACACGTTATTATTCTACAAAATTGTATTTTTCACTGCGTTATTATTAAATGTTTATTAATTTTTTATTTTTCTATGTTTATGGGAATTTTTGTAGAGATGCAAAAACACACAGAATGCAACCAATATGCAAATATATCAAATATTCAAAATACAAGGTGCAATCTTTAATAGCCAAAACGAACCTCTATTTACATAACACTGTATTTCTTCATTATGTTTATGTTTATAAAAATACAAATTTGCATCGATATCCACATTCAAGTTATCGTATAACGCGCTTTCTCGGTCAGCTCTTCGTTGAATCATTATAACAATATGATAACAATAATCCAAATATCAAGAGAAAGCTCCTCCTCCCATTATTATCGCAATATTACAGAAAACAACTGTTGCCTGAATTTCCATTGAAAAGAAGAAAAAGAGACAACAAGTTTCCACTTGAGAAATTTGCTCAAAAATGGGAAGCGTTTGGAGCCGAGGGCATTGGAAAATACAAAAATGACGGACAACGGGTAGGACGCGTGCGATTGGTCGAGGCGAGTGACTGGAAACGCGGAAAGAGTGGCCGGTGACAAACGGCGACGTGTATCGCGAACTCTGAATAAAACAAATGAGGACGGAACAAAGCTGACAGAGGCGACCGAACGATACGAACAACGCGGAATCCGAGGGTGAAAGTGGGCGAGGCCTCCGGCTAAGGGGTAGTTCGGCTAATGCGCGATGATTAAACTAACAGCTGCCACCAATCACTCTGCCACGAAAACCCTCTGATCTTCTACCCGGTTCGTCATTCCAAGCCAACGCTCAACAATTCTTCGGCGTGTTCATTTTTTCCGTTACATTCGTGTTTCTTATCTATCAGCATCCCTGACACGATTCCCTGCGTTATCGTGTCATCATCTCTCGGAGGTGAACCATGAATCGTGCATATGAATCGTAAAAATGAAAGAGAAGAAGAGCTAACCTCAACCTAACCTCAACCTAACCTCAATCTAATTTGCACCGTAGAAAATTCAGCAATAAGGGTTTTCGTTATTAATATTAGTTAAATTTAGTGTCAATTTTTTGAATCATGGTAATTATTCTACGTTCGTATCACTAAAGACTAAAGATTAAAATGATGCGGAGTCAGCGATCGTATTTCAGGGCATTGGCTTAAACAAACAGAAAATAGAATAAAATAACCATGTGGATGATTCATAATCCTAATTCCATCCGAGCCACAGAATAATCGAGCGTCAACCATAACCTATTAACAGCATCGGTCACGGGGCAAAAATTTATTTATGGAGTACATTCGTTATCGAGGCATAGAAGCCTATAGCGAGGCTCGACGCGCACTCGTGCGAAACTCGTGTGTTTTTGAACACACGCGACAAACGCAATTGTTTACTTGATAAAAACAATACATCGAAGCAGAGTCGAATCCGCGCATGGCTCTGTCACGTGTTTCAACAAACGAAAATAATCTGTCGACCAAACAAGATCGGGCAAAAATATCGCGCAACAACAGCACGCGTATTTAGTTCGATGGAAACATTTGGAGTCGCGTCTCTGGTTAGGTTAGGTCAGTGAGCTGCATTAATTTCTAACAAAACGCTAGAGATCCGCTAATTTATGTTTCGTCTTGTTTACAGTGGGAGAAAAATCAACGGAAGCCGGCGTTCGCGTTACTCATCGCGATATTGACGCTAATTACCGATTCGTCGAACGTGGAAATTTATTCGCCGGACAAATTAATTAGGGTGGACGCAGCTTTTAACGGCATCTCGGATCATTTCTCTTGCAGATGAATTACCCAGAATGCTTGGTTACCTCGGCACGCGACAGGTGAAGCGTATCAAGATGTTGGATGAGCCGCGTTATCGGTGTGAAAATAACGGCCACGAATCTAATGAGTCGCGTCTGACCACCGGTTTTTAAACGCTGCAGATTAGGAAATTCGATAAGAGCCGATTACATGTCGCGATCCATGTTAATAATTGCATGCACGAAGATAATCGTTGAGATCCAAGACGAATCATCGACGCCACGACGCGTTTCCCTTCGCAAAGTCAGATAAGCAAACTCATTCAGACTATGGTCCCGTCTGACGAATATATCGGTGAATGAATTAATGAATTCAGGTTGAACTGTTCATCTTCTGGTTTACACGCGCGAATGCTAATACTTTGAACTTATATGGTCACTTGATGACGTTTCAATTAGTTTTCTGACACAGAAATATCCTTTTTCTCCACACAGTGGATATTATTTGTCGATGTAAGTACTGTCATTTTATATATAATGGACACCTGTAGGAAACTTTTTATGGATATTACTGGCAATAATTATTTGAACGTTCAATTATTTATCGCATTAATAAGCCGCAATGTTTTTAGTGGCTTTAATCTTCAGCAGTAATTATATGTTCGAGACTGCTATTCGAGCTGTGTACTAATTCTTTTATTTCATCAAATGAATTATATATTCTACATACGTTTTCAGAATGGTCCCACGTTTTACCAATGTAATCGCAATACTCGTATCTTATTAGTATGCTAACTGTTGAGCATGACTATAGAAGAGCGAGTGGATGAATTTGTAATAGAAAGATGTATTGAAATAAATAAAGCTGTAAGTGTAAGTATAATGTATAAGTTTATGCTAATCCAGATCCTTACTCTCTTAGTGTTACAATACAATGGAAAAATAGGGAGCATGTTCATGTATTTGCAGCAAAAGGACATTACCAAAACAGTTTGGATTTTCCATGAAGCTTTGAACAATCTGTGTTTAAGTAACATTTTCTATTTGATTATAAACACAGAGTACACTTAGAATGTGTGGCTCTTTCATTTATTTTAAGACATCCTATTTATGCTTCAGAATATTAATTTAAATAATAATGTGTTGGTTTGTTATTATCCATTTTGATAGGTTGGATTTTCCATGAAGCTTTGAACAATCTGTGTTTAAGTAACATTTTCTATTTGATTATAAACACAGGGTACACTTAGAATGTTTAGCTTTTTCATTTATTTTAAAACGTCCTATTTATGCTTCAGAATATTAATTTAAATAATAATATGTTGGTTTGTTATTATCAATTTTGATAGGTTGGATTTTCCATGAAGCTTTGAACAATCTGTGTTTAACTAACATTTTCTATTTGATTATAAACACAGGGTACACTTAGAATGTCTGGCTCTTTCATTTATTTTAAAACGTCCTATTTATGCTTCAGAATATTAATTTAAATAATAATATGTTGGTTTGTTATTATCCATTTTGATAGGTTGGATTTTCCATGAAGCTTTGAACAATCTGTGTTTAAGTAACATTTTCTATTTGATTATAAACACAGGGTACACTTAGAATGTTTAGCTTTTTCATTTATTTTAAGACACCTTATTTATGCTTTAGAATATTAATTTAAATAATGATGTGTTGGTTTGTTATTATCCATTTGGATAGGTTGGATTTTTCATAAAGCTTTGAACAATCTGTGTTCACATTTTCTATTTGATTATAAACACAGGGTACACTTAGAATGTTTAGCTTTTTCATTTATTTTAAGACACCCTATTTATGCTTTAGAATATTAATTTAAATAATGATGTGTGGGTTTGTTATTATCCATTTTGATAGGTTGAATTTTTCATAAAGCTTTGAACAATCTGAGTTTACATTTTCTATTTGATTATACCCACAGGATATACTTAGAATGTTTGGTTTTTTCATTTATTTTAAGACATCCCATTTATGCTTTAGAATATTAATTTAAATAATGATGTGTGGGTTTGTTATTATCCATTTTGATAGGTTGGATTTTTCATAAAGCTTTGAACAATCTGTGTTTACATTTTCTATTTGATTATACCCACAGGATATACTTAGAATGTTTGGTTTTTTCATTTATTTTAAGACATCCCATTTATGCTTTAGAATATTAATTTAAATAATAATATGTTGGTTTGTTATTATATATTTTGATAAGTTGGTCCTACTCTTAGGATTCTTCATAAGGTTGACTGATAGAAGAACAAGTGGATGAGTTTGTAATAGAAAAATATATTGAAATAAATAAAGGTGTAAGTATAAGTATAATGTATAAGTTTTTGCTGATCCAGATCCTTACTCTCTTAGTGTTACAATACAATACTTATTAATTTAATGTGTGATATAGTCGAGATTGACTGATAGAGGAACCAATTGATGAATTTGTAATAGAAAAATATATTGAAATAAGTGTAAGTACCTGGTATAGTGTATGAGGTCAAAATCAAATAAATTGTTATCATCATGTATTAATTTAATGTGTGATATTGTTCATGTTGACTGATAGAGGAACCAGTGGATGAATTTGTAATAGAAGAATTTATTGAAATAAGTGTAAGTACAGGTATAGTGTATGAAGTCAAAATCAAATAAATTGTTATCATCATGTATTAATTTAATGTGTGATATTGTTCATGTTGACTGATAGAGGAACCAGTGGATGAATTTGTAATAGAAAAGTATATTGAAATAAGTATAAGCACAGGTATAGTGTATGAGGTCAAAATCAATTAAAGTGTTATAATTATTTATTAATTTAATGTGTGATATTGTTGAGGTTGACTGATAGAGGAACCAATTGATGAATTTGTAATAGAAAAATATATTGAAATAAGTGTAAGTACAGCTATAGTGTATGCTGATCCAGATCTTCACTTTTGCAGTGTTACAATACAATAGAAAAAGTTATGATAGGGAGCACGTTCATATATTTATAGGAAAAGGACATTACCAAAAAGGTTAACCTTATACCTGTAGCTGAAGGCTACAAGAAACAATAGAAATCTACTTATGGCTCTTTTGTTCTCACACCTTGCAACCCAAAACATAATTCATATTCAAGGGTACAATAATATGCACCTCTCCTTATTTAGAATATTTTCTTTCACCAAATTTTATTTTCTGCGTAATAGCGGTCTCCAGGTCACAGATGCACATAAATAAAGATATATAATTTTTCTTGAAGTAGCTAATTCAACACCAACAAAGCCTCAGAAGATTCTCCACATTGTAATGATATTCTTACAAGTTTTCAAGAGCTCAAATACTTTCAGTCATTGTAAATACTTGAGGCGTTATAAATTATATACTCCACAAATAGAACTCAAAATATTAGGATTTACCTGAAAATGAATTATCCGGAAATTTCACAGTCCCGTGTCATTTTTCCATAAATTACCGATAACTTCGTTACGGGCGTTCCAGAGAATCGGGCGTCAACTCGATAATGGACGCTACCGTCACAATAACGTGTTGTGTTTCACAACAAGGGAGGCGTACTACGCTTGTGGTTTCCATCGGCAACCGAAATACAAAGACTGTGGAATCATCAATCAAATCGAATCAATGAGCCCTTTGTAGAGGCCGATTTGGCTACTTATTCATTTATCATTATTAGAGGCGCGGCGTTGCGTCCGCAGCGAAACCTCCCACCTTCTGTCTCGAACCATTTACCTTCATTCATCACCGTGCTAACTCATACAAATTGTTTTATTCACCTTATCAGCCATTACGATTCGCGTCTGCCAGATGAATTTTGACGTGTTGCACCACCGGTTCCTAGCACCATCATAATTCAAAAACTAGATCGTTACCTGTCATCGAGTTAAACCGTACACGATTACCGATTAGTGGTCCAAGTTTTTAAAAGAACAGCATGTTAACGTTAGCAGATAGCAGAAATAAGACAAATCTTTATGACATTATCGTTTCTCTTTACTTCTGAATTTATGAAATTGGTCAGGCTTTCAGAGGCTCGTGTTTAAGAGACTGAGAACCACAGTTTTATATGTCGGGATTTCATACCTCAGTTGTAACTTTATACGATTTTCACAATCTGAAAAAGTGTGATTAATTCGTTTATTCCTTTCTTTTCATTTAACATAATATTTTCCTTTTCACGATACATGGATCTGCTTAAACTAAACAACCATAACCTACATTTACGCTAACTGTACTTTATATAGTTTCTCACCCTACATTACACTCTTCTATTTTTCCTCCGTTTTCTTCTTTCTTTTCCATTCGATTAATTCATTTATTCGTCATACTTAAACATACGACACTATTTTATGAAAAATAGCAACGGATTAAACGACCTCGCTACGGTTCCAAGTCCTCCATTTCTTTTCCACCTACGCACGAATGTGATATAACAAAGCAAAAAGTTGATAAACGAAGCAGAAAGAAGAAATGCGAAGAAGGAGATATTTCGTCTGGAAATTTGAAGAATATGCAGAAAGAGAAAGTGAATTAAGTGAATACGTGTTGCCAATAAGAGGAATTACGACGCTGATTCCAGCGAACCAACATGGCGTCGTTAATTCTGGCTCCTCGTTGGTTTCCCCTGCCGCGCCGTCAGGACGTCGCCGAAGTTTTCAAGCCGAATCGGCTGTGCTTGATAAAAATGTACATATTCAGCGAGCGGCGGGAATTATGCATCGTCTAGCGCGCGCTTTCGCGTGTCTTGGCGAATTAAGCCGCAGGCGTCGCTGGTAACGGCGCGAAAATCATCTGTCTACCGAGAATACGTAATTTTTCCAGCAACCTGGCACGCAATTTTTTCGCTAGCCTCGCGCCCGCCGACCGATCACAAGCTCAACGATCCTCTTTTTCCGCACACGTTTCGACGCTCGTCCACCGTCAATTGGACGTTTCCTCCTTCTCCCATCCACTCGCCTGAGAACCTTTCCCCTCCCATTACGCAGCTGTCTATCCTGTAGCTACGTTTTCCAGCCATCTTCGTCTATGTTTCTCATTTCAACCCTCTCTAGCAGAATTTTTCTTTGGAAAATGAAACACGACAGTATGGGCCATGATGCACATAAATTGGGCGAAACAGGCGAGTCAGATATAATTTTTTAATTCCTATACGTAGCTTCATTTGCAGTGGACGGGTGGGGGATTCGATCTGTTGGCTTGGCAACTAAGTGCCTGCGGATTTTGTTAGCGCAACCTAATGACAAAACCCGCAATCACCTAGTTGCCAAATAATAGAACTGTAGAGGATAGTTGGTCCTGTTCACATCACGTTAGGGTCACCAATGTAGAGGTTTGTTGGTTTATTGTGTTTAAATAACGAGATAACTCGCTGTTAAAACCGTCAAGTATATTTAAAACGATAAATAAACAAACGCGATCGTAAGGAGTTCAGTATCTATCAGTTATCAACGAGTTATCAGCGATCTTATTATTATCAGGGAATCCGTTAGTACGAGTGATTATTGTCTGTATTAATTTATTTATCGTTTTAAATATACTCGACGGTTTTCAACAGCGAGTTATGTTGTTATTTAAACACAACAAACCAACCATCCTCTACGGTGACCAACCAACTTCTACAGGATGATCCATAAGTTCATCCATCGTAAGGTAACATATTTATGTTATCATTATTGTTATTATTATATTATTATTTAATAGCAAGATTCTAAGATAGATTTAACGAAAGCGTGTTGCATCATAATTCTTCCAGACATTTCAATCTATGGATCAACCGAATTGCTATAATTATACATTATCATCCATAGTTTGCTCTTGATATCTTGCTGCAACATGGTATAGCTAACTTCCATTCAAGTAGCTAGAAAAATCATGAGATGAGAAACTAAGCAGCAATTTCCAGATATCACAATCTATGGAAACTAAGTGATTGCGGATTTTGTCAATGCCACCAAATGACAAAACCCGCAGTCACTTAGTTGCCGATAGAATGATCCATAAGTTCACCCATCCTAAGGTAACACAAATAATAGTAAAATTCTAAGATAGATTTAACAATAGCGTGTCTGCACCATAATTCTTCCAGACATTTCAATCTATGGATCAACGTGGCACCTGAACAGCTACTATACCGAATTGCTATAATCGCACATTATCATCCATAGCTTGCGCTTCGTAGCATCGTATAGCTAACTCTCATTCAGGTAGCTAGAAAAATAACGAGATAAGAAATTAAGCAGCAATTCCTTAGACATCGCCAATATCATCGAACCTAACCTCAATCTATGGAAACTAAGTGATTGCGGATTTTGTCAATGCCACCCAATGACAAAACCCGCAGTCACTTAGTTGCCAACCCAATAGTAGGAGGTTAGAAACGCTACGATAGAAAATAATATTGGCGAATCTTAAAGTGAAACTTTGATCTTTTTTGAGATCTTGCAGCAGTTCGCCTTTCTTCCATTCTTTCGATTTTCCATTCTCTTGCCTTGGGAGTTATCGGTGTTTCATAAGCAACAAACGTAAAGGTAAGAATCTATAGAAGGAATTTTTTAAACGCAGGATGGATCGAATGAAAAATGCGTTGAGAACTCGTTTCGGGACGTGAGATCGCGCAGGTATCACGGAAAATTGCAAGGAAGTTGTTATAATAATTATGCGCCTCGACGCTGTAATTTCGCGCTTATTATATCGCTTGTTATCTTCGCAAAATATTCGCTTCGGTTTCATACGAACGCACTTCGAAACGAACCAACAGCTAATTATTTACGCAAAACAGACGAACGTCTGCCTCCTCGCTCTTCGGAAAACAATATTCTTCCATTCTTTTCTTTATCTACGTCACAGTTTTCCAAACTCCTGTAACTTTGCAATTCTTCCTTATTGTTTTAGAATTAAAAGAAAAAGAACTGAAGAAAATTTACTTGAGACCTTTTTTTCTTTTTGGAAAAATTTTGCAATCAATTCTCATTGACAGTTATAAATAAATGATATGGAAACTTATACGAAATATTTAAAACTTGTTCCAATAAGGATAAAACCTGAGAACCAAGAAATTCAATGATAAAATTTCACGTACGATTAGATCATCAGCTACCCTGTACAGTGTGTTAAAACAGTCACTGACCGTTATAAAAACCGGTTCGCATAAATTCTCGCAACGATCTGAAGAGAATAAAGTAAACGCAAGATTTGATCCATCGCGGTTAGCCGACCGGCAATGGCCGACGTCGGTGAATCGTCGTGGAAAAGGAGGATGGGTTCGTGATGATGCAACGGGGCGAAAAGCCGGAGGATTTCACGTGAAGTTGCGCCACATCCGCAAACCTTCTTTCGGACCTTGTCCCCGGTGAATCCGCAAAGACTTCCGAGGGTGTCCGGCATTCAACGTAACTGAAGCAGAGCGAATCGCGCGATCAGGTTTGACGATGACCGCAGGGTGCCAGTGGAGACCGAAACAGCGACTGTTTACGCTTCTGCTCTTTTTCTTTTCACTGTTCGCTGGTCCAAGGCTTACAGAACAAGGAAAACTGCTCCCATTTCGGCAGACAGAAGCTTGAGAAGGGTTTACTGGTTACAAGGGGTTGCCAGAAGTTATGCAAAACCAAAGAGAATATACCTGGAGACCTACTTCAAGTCAATGGCCAGCGCAACGAGGTCACCTGTATCGTCGCCGACCCAACGTTCATCAAACTTCACCGATTTCATTTGATTTATTGCGAGGTCAGACAGACGTGTTAAAGCCTTGCGCCTACGCTTCACCATGTGCACGCTGAGTTGAGATGCAAGGTCGTGCTCGGTCTGGAAATTCATCTTCCAGGACGAGGTAAAGCGATACTCTTGACAGAGGAAACGAGAAACATCGGCTTTCAGCCTCCTCCAACATGTCACATGGTTTTCGGATGAAACTTTCAATGGGCGGTGGTTTGGATACGTGACAACTTCTGGCCACCGTTCACAATGGCCAGACGAAGTGCAAATTCTTTTTCTCTTTTGCAAGAATTTTACAATCAATTCTCATTGAGAATTACAAGTAAATTATTCTGGCGTGGTACTATAATGATAAATGATTATCGTATGCTTGGTTCTAGGTGAATCTAATGTTTAAATCTGGAGGATAATATCTTTTTGTTTTGGTTTGTTTTAGTTTGTTTCGGTGGTTGTTAATTCTTGTGTTATATCTATCACTCAATTTGCATATTTCTTCTTTAACTGTAGGTATCTTAGAGTTTTTGATTGGAATCGTTGAAGAATTTCCAGGTTGGAATTACTCGCTGTTCCCCATAACTTCCCATAGATTTAAACAGGTTTTAATATGGCTTTTTACTCTGCACGCTTAAGTTGCAAGGTTTGCCAATGAGCCAGTAGAATTTTTGTAATTTTGATTTAAGAAGTGTAGCTTCTGTAAGATATTTCTTCTCATTCCATTTCCAGTTGAAATTCCAAGGAAATTTGAAACTCCTAAATGAAATGAAATTTAAGTTGCGTATAATAACGGAGACGTTTGAAAGGAAGATTAATCTTGTTGCAAGGCCTGCCAATGAGCCAGTAGAATTTTTATAATTTTTATTTAAGAAGTGCAACTTCTGTAAGACATTTCTTCTCATTCCATTTCCAGTTGAAATTCCTNAGATGAAATAAAATTTAAGTTGCGTATAATAACAGAGATGTTTGAAAGGAAGATTGATCTTGTTGCAAGGTCTGCCAATGAGCCAGTAGAATTTTTATAATTTTTATTTAAGAAGTGCAACTTCTGTAAGACATTTCTTCTCATTCCATTTCCAGTTGAAATTCCTAGATGAAATAAAATTTAAGTTGCGTATAATAACGGAGATGTTTGAAAGGAAGATTGATCTTGTTGCAAGGTCTGCCAATGAGCCAGTAGAATTCTTGTAATTTTTATTTAAGAAGTGCAACTTCTGTAAGACATTTCTTCTCATTCCATTTCCAGTTGAAATTCCTAGATGAAATAAAATTTAAGTTGCATATAATAACGGAGATGTTTGAAAGGAAGATTGATCTTGTTGCAAGGTCTGCCAATGAGCCAGTAGAATTTTTGTAATTTTGATTTAAGAAGTGTAGCTTCTGTAAGATATTTCTTCTCATTCTATTTCCAGTTGAAATTCCAAGGAAATTTGAAACTCCTAAATGAAATGAAATTTAAGTTGCGTATAATAACGGAGACGCTCGAAAGGAAGATTGATCTTGTTGCATCACGTTGTTGATTTTAGAGAAGTAGCTTTCTCGAGAGGCAGTCGATTCATCTGAACTTTGGCCTGACGTAGCTAAAACACGATGGTTAGGTTTTTTAAAGAGGCTGGCCGCCTCCGAAGCTTATCCGCGTATTACGAAATACTGGCATTAGAAAGTTTAAGTATAGAATTTCGTAATCGCCGCTAGTCCGCTGATAACATGCCACTGTTCTGATAATAATACGAGCAACAGCGAAACTGCTACGTTTCGATCTAATACACCGTGGTTGGAAGTGAAGTATGAACGAAAGTAAACTGCAAGTTGCAATGATAATAGAGTAGGAAAGGTACAAACGAGTTTGCATTATACATAATAAAAGCGGCGGTATCATCTCGAAAAAGGAAGATTAATATCGAATAAATTGCGAAAATTCTCGGAGACGCCAGCTGAGCAGACTTGGCAAACAATCGTTTGCAGGGCTTAAGAATTAAGAAATATGATCGTATCTACAAATGTCAGCAAGAATGTTGCACTTGGCGACTAAGAAGTTGAAAAGAAAAAGGTAAAAGCCAAAGTCCATTCGCCAATGGACACGCAACGGCATTAATAAACATTAAAAATTCGAAACTTTCTCTTACGGTTAAAATGCACATATTTATGCTATTATTTATACGATAATTTCTACGTTTATTGTTTGTTGTTGTTCCATAGTGAGCGTTTAATGTTTTATACAGTGGAGAACAAAAATACGCTGATTAATCGAACTAATACGACTGAGATTTATTTGTTACAATTCTCGTCAAATGCTCGAGGACGGTTGACTAATATGTTTCTTTTTGCAATAATTTTTAACATTTCTTAAGAAATTGTGTATTAATTTACGACTGCTTCCAATTTACTTTCGATATTTTTGTTAATGGTAACTGTCGCTGTTGACAACGGTTGAACTGTTGCTGCTGAGTACGGTTGACCAGTACTTTTCTTGTTGCCATAATTTTCAACATTTTTTAAGAAATTGTGTATTACTTTACGACTGCTTCTTATTACTTTCGATATTTTTGTTAATGGTAACTGTTCTAATCTGTCGAACGTTGTGGTCTTTATTTTGATAAAACAAAATGGATTATACGTAATAAAATAATATAAAACGGAAAATGTTGCGCGTTATAAAACAAAAGAAACTTTTCGGACGACCTAATATTTTTCTGAACTCGATTGAAGAAGCAACAATATATTCCATCTTCCAAAAAATAGCCATTTCTTCTTTCTATTACCGGACTATTTTTCCTTTAATTTTTGAATTGTATTTATCATTTATTTATTTATTTGTGAATGTTCATAGAAATTAGTATTTTTCTGAACTCGATTAAAGAAGCGAAGATTTGTTCCATCTTCCGAAAAATAGACATTTCTTCTTTTTATTATCAGACTATTTTTCTTTTAATTTTTGAACTGTATTTATCATTTATTTATTTGTGAATGTTCATAGAAATTAGTATTTTTCTGAACTCGATTAAAGAAGCGAAGATTTGTTCCATCTTCCAAAAAATAGCCATTTCTTCTTTCTATTACCAAACTATTTTTCCTTTAATTTTTGAACTGTATTTATCACTTATTTATTTATTTATTTGTGAATGTTCATAGAAATTAGTATTTTTCTGAACTCGATTGAAGAAGCAACAATCTATTCCATCTTCCAAAAAATAGCCATTTCTTCTTTCTATTACCAAACTATTTTTCCTTTAATTTTTGAACTGTATTTATCATTTATTTATTTATTTGTGAATGTTCATAGAAATTAGTATTTTTCTGAACTCGATTAAGGAAGCGAAGATTTGTTCCATCTTCCAAAAAATAGCCATTTCTTCTTTCTATTACCAGACTATTTTTCCTTTAATTTTCCAACTATTTTTATTATTTATTATCACGAGACCTGTTCACTTATATTTTTCCACACTGTGTACAATCTACGTAACTTGCATCCCTTAAACATCCCATAAATGCAGAAACATCTACAGTCTACGTACTCTGCGTCATTTCCCAAGCAAGTTTCAACTAAAATATTCCAGATTGGTTCCGTGACACAAGCGAAATTCCTTGACGAAAGGTCGGGGCGCAATATCCTGTACAAACGATAGCAACGAACCACCTTCGCCACGATCGTTTAAATTAGATTCTCGCTTCACCTGTCGAAGCATCGGTTCTCATCCTTTTCCGCGGCCCCCCGTCAGCCGATGGAGAAAGGAGAACGACCAGAACGAACTGATCTGTTCGCACTTTGATTTACTGCCCGGACAACCCAAAGGCTTGACCGCCGCACCCCGCAATATTCGTTTTGAATAAGCAAATTATGAGATTCAAGGTCGCGGCGACTAAAGGGTTTCATTTCGACTGGGCGAGAAAATCGGTTACCTGGTTCAGTTCTACGCAAAATTCCTCGACGTCCGGATGTTCCGTTTCTGATCGCGATCGCTCTTTATCTTAGTTATCATCTTTGCCTACGTTTTTTCCTCTTTTGATTTTCGCGTTTCGCGTGGTTCATGCTCGATCAATCGAATCGATCGTAGCAAAAATCGTGTAGCACAGTGCGCTTTCCAGTGTCCAACGTGATTTATAGTTGTTACGCAGCAACGCGGTTGGTTCGTTCCTTTCCCTGGACGATCGTCGAGTACGCACCACGTGGAAATATCGAGGTAAATGAATGAGATAGTAAGATAACCAACCGATCTGGCATTTGATCGGCGTTGTATCTTGGATTAATTTTAACGCGTCGTTGGCTTGTCCGTTTGGCCTTTCGCGGCGCGTTCTATTTACAAGTATCGATCGGTTCAGTTGGTGGCACGTTGCGGTCAAAATGGTGGAGGAAAAACGTTTGTTTCGCTTCGGCAACGATTGAAATTAATTCACCGTTACTGCGCGTTCAGATTTGATGCACTTCATAAATCCTGTAGACGGAAGTTGGCAAGTCTTGTATACCAAATATTTGTACTACGAATTAATCGTCGTTGTATTATATTTTAAGCAATCATCAAACTGGGTATAATAACTGTAATTTTTTTCAAATTCGTTTTTGAATTTTGTTAAATTTTTATATTTAATTGTTAAGGACATCAACAGGACTAATGCCATTTCTCTTATTTATCTTAAACCTCAGCAATTAGATTAAAGTTCTAGCGATCTTTAATTAAACTGTTCAGAGGGGGCACTGATCAAACCCACAAGTTGATAAGTACAGCAAAATAATGATTTTTACATTTGTTTAAATTCTTAAATTTAACTGTTGAAGAAATCAACAGGACTAATGCCATTTCTCTTATTTATCTTAAATCTCAGCAATTAGACTGTACAATTTAAATAAAGTTCTAGCAATCTTCAATTAAACTGTTCAGAAGGGGCACTGATCAAACCCACAAGTTGACAACTACAGCAAAATAATGATTTTTGCATTTAGTTCAATTTTTTAATTTAACTGTTGAAGATATCAACACGACTAACGTCATTTTTCTTATTTATCTTAAATCTCAGCAATTACATTAAAGTTCTAGCAATCTTTAATTAAACTGTTCAGAGGGGGCACTGATCAAACCCACAAGTTGACAACTACAGCAAAATAATGATTTTTGCATTTAGTTGAATTTTTTAATTTAACTGTTGAAGATATCAACACGACTAATGCCATTTCTCTTATTTATCTTGAATCTGAGCAATTAGACTGTACAATTTAAATAAATTTCTAGCAATCTTCAACTAAATTGTTCAAAGGCTGCACTGATCAAACCCACAAGTTGAAAAGTACAGCAAAATAATGATTTTTGCATTTGTTTAAATTCTTAAATTTAACTGTTAAAGACATCAATACGATTAATGCAGTTCTTCTTACTTATCTTAAATCTCAGCAATTAGACTGTACAATTTAAATAAATTTCTAGCAAATCTTCAACTAAATTGTTCAAAAGCTGCACTGATCAAACCCACAAGTTGAAAAGTACAGCAAAATAATGATTTTTGCATTTATTTAAATTCTTAAATTTAACTGTTAAAGACATCAATGCGATTAATGCAGTTCTTCTTACTTATCTTAAATCTCAGCAATTAGATTAAAGTTCTAGCCATCTTTAATTAAACTGATCAAAGGGGGTACTGATTAAACCCACAAGTTGAAAAGTACAGCAAAATAATGATTTTTGCATTTATTTAAATTCTTAAATTTAACTGTTGAAAACATCAACACGACTAATGTCATTTGTCTTACTTATCTTAAATCTCAGCAATTAGATTAAAGTTCTAGCAATCTTTAATTAAACTATTCAGAGGCTGCACTGATCAAACCCACAAGTTGACAAGTACAGCAAAATAATGATTTTTGTATTTAGTTGAATTTTTTAATTTAACTGTTGAAGACATCAACACGACTAATGCCATTTCTCTTATTTATCTTAAATCTGAGCAATTAGACTGTACAATTTAAATAAATTTCTAGCAATCTTCAACTAAATTGTTCAAAGGCTGCACTGATCAAAACCACAAGTTGATAAGTACAGCAAAATAATAATATTTCACAAACAGTGTCCCTTAAATTCATCTGAATATTTATCGTTATTCGTCTTCTTCCCACGAATGAACTTACCACAGTAGCTCGTTTGTTTCCCCAAATTGAATATTAATCACGCATCTACTTACGTAATAAAATTAACAAATTAATAAAAAGCCTAATTAAACGATTCTGCTTCCAAGAAACTCGATTAATCGTCGCATTAATCAATCGCCTGTCTATCTCCATAACAGAACTTCATCCAACAGAATACGTCCTTTACAATCCAACAACAGACGTCAAAATGGCTACTGATCGACCGGATTCGAAGGGTCTCGCGATTAGAATTCAGGCGTTAGGTATCACAGCGATATCGATAATGGGTCGCGATATCCGCGGGGTGCGCGTACGTACTCGCATGATGTACGACAAGTAATATTTTCGCGCGCGCGATATATCTGCCGGCAGCGGACAGCGGCCTGGCGATGTGGCCGTCGATATCGGTTATCGAAAATATTTTTAAATTCGCAAATGATAACGTGCCACGTTGCTTCCGCCCCGATCTCGTCGCCGACGTCAGTTTTACGCCCATTCGGGCACCGTTTCTCCCGCGATCCCATCATCGTTCGTTATTAAATGTCGGCTGGGCAAAGTTGTTGACGTGATCGAAATTTAATTCCCAACGAAATTTCTTCTTTTTTTTCACTTTATCAACGCTACTTTCGCGAGAAATATCGCGCGACGTTGAAAAATGCGATAAAATAGCCAAGTTTAAGCGAGATCCATTGGATTTGACGCGGACGGAATGGAACCTGGAATATCCAATTTATGAATAAAAGAAGCTTCAGCTTCATGAAGTTGAGAAGCAGACGAGAAGAGTAAGAATACTTCGATGCCAGACTTGCGCCCCACAATAGAGAGATCTTCGATAATGTATTATAATTTTCGACTTTCTCACATAGAAAATCGCGCTCGTTTCCATCTCAATATCGTCTTACCATATCGATCTGCGCAGAATCCAGTGTCTTACTTTCGCTGGTGCAAAGAATTTCTCTTAAAGTGCGCTACCAAGTTGCCAAGGCGAACACCGATATCGTGAAAAGTATGAAAAAGAAACTCAACGACAAACCTAAAATTGAGTCTTCTCTCAAGTACCTGGTTCCATTTGATGCAGCAACCGAAACAACCAATGGCAACATATACAAAACGTAAGGTAAAAACTTGGCCTCTTCTCATGAACATGCCGAAGTGGGGAAAAAGTCAATTAAAAGACGGTCTCGTTTGGAGTTGGTTCTTGGTAAACGAGCAACCGATTCCATGCAACATGGAATTCATCTGTCGGCCCTTTTTACGCCACCTACTCCTCCTTTTTTTTTTCTTCTTCTTCTTCTTCTTCTTTCTTCGTCTGTTCTCGAACGTATCGCGACCTCAAGACTGCAAGGATCGTTTTATCGTGTAGAAGTTCACCGTTGCTTGTCTCGCTTCGGGCGTTGTACGCGCGACGACGATGCGATAGCGGCGATAGTCATACTTATAATTAGAGGAGTCAGCCAAATGATTTACGACGCACACGTGGTACACGCGGGCCGCTTTCGTAAATACGTCCTCCGCCTCTTCTTCCTCATCTCGTTTCTTTCGCACGGGCACGCGGTATCGCGAGGTGGCCCCGGTTCTCGATTAATAATTTTTGCCAGCCTATAAGACTGCACCACTTTGCGCGTCGTGACGAATAATAAAATTAATCGTAGGTCGATTAGCGACCGATTCGAGGAACGCGCGCGCAACGCCACGCAATATCGATAAATTTCGATCGAATCGCCCTTTGTTTTATCGTTAGCAGCGCGTACAACTAGTCACGCCATCCTGTAATTTTCCTCGTCGAATTTGCCTTTCTCGAACGGCTTGGAGAAGGCCGCGAGTTTATTACGATTTTCGGAAAGTGATATTCGGAAATCTGTTTCCTTGATTTGCTTGTATAGTGGAAATAATTTTGTATATTATTCTCTTTATCTTCGATAGATAGCTTTTATTTTCTAAATAAGATTAATTTCTTTGTGGTAGAGTATTTTGTTGAGGTTGAAGAAGATAGAAGAAGCTGCAAAAAATCTACTCGAAAATTATTCCATTAAAAGTGATTCTTTTTACTGTAAGATGATTAATAAATTTTATTTGACTGTTCTAATTATCTTCGATAGATAGCTTTTATTTTCTAAATAAGATTAAATTCTTTGTGGTAGAATATTTTGTTGAGGTTGAAGAATATAGAAGAAGCTGCAAAGAATCTACTTGAAAATTATTCCATTATTTATGACTCTTTTTACTGTAAGGTGCTTAATAAATTTTATTTGACTGTTCTAATTATCTTCTATAGATAGCTTTTATTTTCTAAATAAGATTCAGTTTTTTAATAAAATATTTAGAATAATAAAATTTTTTTGATATTTTGTAGAAGTTGAAGAAGATAGAAGAAACTGCAAAGAATCTACTCGAAAATTATTCCATTTTTTATGATTCTTCTTATTGCAAATAAATTTTATTTGACTGTTCTAATTATCTTCTATAGATAGCTTTTATTTTTTAAATAAGATTATCTTTGTGGTAGAATATTTTGTTGAGGTTGAAGAAATTAAAAGAAGCTGCAAAGAATCTACTCGAAAATTATTCCATTTCTTATGATTCTTTTTACTGCAAATAAATTTTATTTGACTGTCCTAATTATCTTCTATAGATAGCTTTTATTTTCTAAATAAGATTCAGTTTTTTAATAAAATATTTAGAATAATAGAATTTTTTTGATAGAATATTTTGTAGAAGTTGAAGAAGATAGAAGAAACTGCAAAGAATCTACTCGAAAATTATTCCATTTTTTATGATTCTTTTTATTGCAAATAAATTTTATTTGACTGTTCTAATTATCTTCGATAGGTAGCTTTTATTTTCTAAATAAGATTGAGTTTTTTAATAAAATATTTAGAATAATAGAATTTTTTTAATAGAATATTTTGTAGAAGTTGAAGAAGATAAAAGAAGCTGCAAAGAATCTACTCGAAAATTATTCCATTTTTTATGATTCTTTTTATTGCAAATAAATTTTATTTGACTGTTCTAATTATCTTCGATAGGTAGCTTTTATTTTCTAAATAAGATTCATCTTTGTAGTAGAATATTTTGTTGAGGTTGAAGAAATTAGAAGAATCTGCAAAGAATCTACTCGAAAATTATTCCATTTTTTATGATTCTTTTTACTGTTAGATGATTAATAAATTTTATTTGACTGTTCTAATTATCCTCTATAGATAGCTTTTATTTTCTAAATAAGATTTATCTTTGTGGTAGAATATTTTGTTGAGGTTGAAGAAATTAGAAGAAGCTGCAAAGAATCTACTCGAAAATTATTCCATTAAAAGTGATTCTTTTTGCTGTAAATAAATTTTATTTGACTGTTCTAACTATCTTCGATAGATAGCTTTATTTTCTAAATAAGATTCATCTTTGTGGTAGAATATTTTGTAGAAGTTGAAGAAGATAGAAAAAGCTGCAAAGAATCTACTCGAAAATTATTCCATTTTTTATGATTCTTTTTACTGTAAGGTGATTAATAAATTTTATTTGACTGTTCTAATTATCGATTCGAATAGATAGATAGCTTTTATTTTCTAAATAAGATTCATCTTTGTGGTAGAATATTTTGTAGAAGTTGAAGAAGTTAGAAGAAGCTGCAAAGAATCTACTCGAAAATTATTCCATTAAAAGATTCATTTCTTTGGTAGAATATTTTGTAGAAGTTAAAAAAGTTAGAAGAAGCTGCAAAAAATCTACTCGAAAATTATTCCATTAAAAGTGATTCTTTTTACCGTAAGATGCTTGATAAATTTTATTTGACTGTTCTAATTATCAAGGGTACAAGTCGTCGCGTTCGGACCTGTTCGAATGCGTCGGCCGTCGGATTACGCGACATACGCACGGACATTTTTTCATGGAAAAACAATTATGTTACATTTAATTACTCGTGCATCGTTTTCGTGTTTTATTTCCACCGGAGATATTTCATTGGGTTTCACTTGATCGCATAAATTTAAGCCACGTCGCGTGCAGGAAAAACAAATTACCAGCGTAATTTTCGGCTAACTTTCGTCTTTTTGCTTTAGAATTAATTATTAAATAACGTTATTGAAATTTATCGCAGTTGCTTAATTACTCGAATCAACGACAAAAGACAAAATTATGAAACAAAGTTCGAAGATTGCGTAATTGATAATGATTCTAAATAAAAATTGAAATGGAACAAAGGAAATAAAATATTTTGATTATAAAAATGAAAAATTCTAAAGCAACGAAATAATCAGGAATATGACGTCAATTTGGGTTAAAATGGTTCTCGTGTAAAAGCCGAAAGGGATACAGCTTAATGAGCGAATAAATTTACACCAAAAATTAATCCAGTGTACAAACCACCTCGACGTGTATAAAACAGCAAGAGAATTATTTATGATCGCATATTGAATTCATAGCGAATCTATAGAGGGCGACAACAAATAGTAGTTAAGCTTCAAGATCTATATTTATTCAGTCAGAGATACAAATCAAAAATAAACCGAGTGAAACATAAATCGAAATAATTCCACTAACTCCACCAGAAATATATTACCTACTTTATAGAAAAAAATGCTTTTGTATTTTTTCTCGCGAGAAAAAAAAAGGGGGGGGGGAAAATATGTACACGGGGTACAAATATTCTTTAAAAACATTTCACTCCGACATAAATAATTCTTTCCACAAATTTACCAGTGAAAACGAGCAAGATTCGCTAATCAAGACAAATCAAACCTTTTACCTTTAAACCGAAACACAAAAGGAATATTCTCCAAAAAGATGAAACTTATTTCATGAAAAATAAAAAAAAATAAAAATTTGGTGTCTTCTTAAAACCATTTCTTCTGAAAAATTTATCCAAAAATGGTCGTTCTTTTTCCCACGAAAATTGTCCCATGGCACAGCTTTACAAATCACAGAAATTGCACAACAATTCCGCAAGGATTTTTCATTAAAAACGAAAAATACGGCTCGTATTTGCTTGATGGAGCGTGAGTCGGAGGCGGCAGGCCAACATGGCGCTGCGACGGCCGTCGGAACATGGCGACTGGACTGGCGGCCAGTTCGGCTCGGACTCGTTACAGAATTTCTCTGCAGCCTGTGTATCCTATTCGACGTGATCTCTCGCTTTTGAAAAATCGTCGCGTTTCAACGGTCACGGCTCGTTAGAATATCGCTTGACAGTCGGCAACAACGACGCACGGCGTCGAAGTACGCTTCTATTAATACGTCGCTCACGAGCTGTCGAGCGTATTGCGTTCGCGACCGTGCACAACACCGATACAAGTAAAACGCGCCTCTATACGATCGTATTGGTGAATAACAACGAAGGAAAAAGCTGGTCGATGTGCTACGTGACGTATATACGCGTCCATACAAGCACGTATTTTTGACGCACTTTCGATCTGCCTGGCTGCCCCCGGGGCCGCGATTTAACTGGCCGAAAATTAATTGTCGCGGCAACGTCGTGTCGCACGGCCGGCCGCATTTTCGTTATTTTTCAACGGCGCACGAAAATCGTGCCAGAATCTTCACCAACATTCGAATACGCTTTTCGTTACGACGGAACAGCTGCGAGATACATCGAGATGATTCGTCCAGGCTTCGGAAAAATGTTTCTCGAATAAATGGTAACTCACGAAAGAATATTATGTTACGTGAGTTATACGAAACAATTTGAAATTTTCGAACCAGTGTAACGAGACTCGAGCAACACGATATGTAAAATTTGCAACAAATTGCAAAATGTATATAAGAAGATATAAGATATTCGTTGGAAGCATTCACTTTATAGAAATGGTCAAGGTATTTGAGTAATGAATTATTCATTGTATTAGGTTGTCTGAGGAGTTTCTTTTTGCAACAATTTGTCTTTTATATTATTTTATTGAATTACGTATGATCCATCCCTATTATTACGTTCGTGCATAATTCAATAAACTGATGTGAAAGAAAAAATATTGCGCGTCTATTATTTCCCCATAAAACGAAAGAAACTTTTCGGATAACCTAATATCTAAGAGGTTAATTACTAATATCGTATAATTAGTGGTATCACGAAATAAAAATTGCCTGGTGTAATATTTAAACGGTGAAACAAACGTTAATTTAGTTTCTATTTCTTTAGTTACGTTCATGAAAATTCGTAATTAATTCGTGCACTTACGTTGTACAATTTTGTAAAATGTTTTATAAATTGTCTAGGCACGCACAAACGATAATTTGCTAACTAATATCATTAACGAATTAACAAATTGTACATTATAGATAGTTAAGAAATCACACTATATACAAAGATATACAAATTTTTAGGTTATCCGGAAAGTGTCTTTCTCTCGCAAACGTGTCTTTCACAACAGTACAGCTTTGTACAAACGAGAAACCAAGTCTGTGAAACGTCACGGTGTTCATCTCAACAGAACAAAATGGATCGTACGTAATTCGACAAAATACAATAAAACAAAAATCGTTATTCGTCTTTTATTTTCTCATAAAACGAAAGAAACTTTTCGGACAACCTAATATTAGTAAGCTACAATGTTTAGTGAGGCTGTAACATTAATTATATGTTCATAGTCTATATACTAATTTTTGTATACTAATTTTTTTACTAAATGTAATAAATACAATTAATGTAATGCAAATTGTAATAAATATTTTGTAACTTCCATATACACTTTTCGATTGATGAATTGAGATAGCCGTGTCTCATTAAGGTACTAATGAAATTTCAAAATGTTTCCTATAACGCTATTTTCATAAATATTTTCCACGATAAATATCGAAATATTAGGTGGTCGGAAAATTGTCTTTCTTTCGCAAACGTGTTTCTTACAACAGTGCACTTCGTACAAACGAGAAACCAAGTCTGTGAAACGTCACGGTGTTCATCTCAACAGAAAAAAATCGATCGTACGTAATTCGAGAAAATAATATAAAACGTCTATTAAAACGAAAGAAATTTTTCGGACAACCTGATACATCTCTATCTAACTTTCTTAATACTTTCCAAGATATTGTTTCAAGTGAAACCAACCGATAAAGAGTCGTTTCAATGTTCGTCGTAGGAATCGTAGTAACCCAACCTCACTGATGATGTCAATCCTAACCTAACCCTAATAACATTACAATTCACAGAGAAACTTCCATCGGCAAGAAACTCTGCAGTATTAAACGCAGCTCTAAGAACCTCCAAAGTGCATAGCCAATCCTGTATGCCTTTACTTTGAGCAACGATGATTCTTCTAACGATTCCTCTCCACTGTTTTCTTCAATTGCCTAATGAGATTTCTAGAAAATGAAGCAAAAAACTTTTCGGACAACCTAATACCTTTTGTCCACTTTTCTACGTCGATTTCATTTTCATCTATTTCTTTCGTCTTCTACCTTTACGTCTAATCTCGTTGTTCGCTAAAACGCGGTGGTTTTTCTTCTTTAAGACAGGGCGGAGATGTGACACGATCGTGGCCGAGTGAATTTTTGCCGGATCCGACGAAATGAGACGCGTTAGATCCAATGGTATTGATTAGAGGGTCGAGCCGTGTGCTAGGGGAATATAAATCGTTCGGCGTGGCCCGCTGAACGCGCTGTTAAAAGCTCGTGATCGCTGCGTACTTCGCCTTAACGCGGCGATCATTGTTTTGCTCATTACGACTCTGTTTCTTTCTTTTTGCCCGTACGATTGCAAGTGGATTGGAATTGAAACTACGACTCGTGTTCAACCGACACTCACGCTATCCTAAACAACACAGCACCTGAAATATCCACTTTTAATAATCATGTTCTAGCATCGATATCATTCCGGTTCCACCTTCTCATTTGTCCAAACGTCCAGATAGACGTGACATCGTTCCGCTGTTATAAAATTCGAGAAGAAGAAAAAAAAGTGACACGGACAAAGAAACGATAGATCGACGAGGTTTCGATCGTATGAGAAATTGTAGCCGAGCCGAGAGATAACATCCGGCCGACCTTCTCAGCTCGCATTTCGTCATTTTTCGACTCGCCTAATGGAAAGTTAAACGGTTCGAGATAACGTCGGATAAAGCGCAAACGTTGCGAGATCCGCGCTATTAATAGACGCGGATCCACGCGCGTGAAACCAAACTGTCATTACACAGCAGCTGCAAATAGGCGTTTCTTCTTTGTGTGTGCGAGTATAAATATTTATAGAGATTATTTGGTCGTTGCTAACAGCCAAACGAAATTGATATTTTCATATCTCTGCTAACGTGTCAACGGATACAACGATATCGTGTTCGCCGATTAGGCACTTACACATTCAACGTAATCTCTTGATTTTCCTTCGATTTCCAATAGGATTCGCGTTTAACTGAGATGGAAGGAATTCTTGCGAAAGAATATTCAATTAGCGAGACCGTATTACGAGATGGGATGAGCGTGATTGAATTCGTGACAGGATGGAGGTGAGCATTTTTCATCCGAACGCTTGCCAAAGGTTCGAGTTTGCCGGAAGTTCGATCAAAAGCACGTCCGTCGGACGAGCGGCGTACACGAGGAGGTGCGAGAACCTCGCTACAGTTAGAAATGCCTTTACATTTGTTTCAGTCGGTCCGAATCCGTCCGTGTCGGGGGACCAACTTCCAACCCCTGTACGTCGTCATTAAAGAACTGTTGGTGGGACGAAAGTTTCACCGTGAGAAACGTGTGAGTGGTGAAATTCGACGGAAATTGGGAAATAAAAAGGAGAAAAGAATATTTGGCAGCTGTATACGTACAGTATGAGATACAAAGAGTGTTAGATTGATAGCACATTTGTGTGTACTGTATTTATATAGTACGTGTGCAGGTATGGGGGTGGAAAGACTGGATAGGAAGGAAAGTGGGAAATAGAAAGGAGAAAAGAATATTTGGCAGCTGTATACGTACAGTATGAGATACAAAGAGTGTTAAATTGATAGTACATTTGTATGTCCTGTATATATGTACTGTATTTGTGTATGGGGGTGGTAGATGGGAGAAAGACTGGATAGAATGCAAAGAAGATATGTGAAATGGATCTTAGGTTTAGATGTGCATGCTAATGCAAGCTAACAGAAATCAAAGAAAAAGCATTAAGAAGAGCAGCAAGGTATGAAGGGAAAGCCATAGAGTGATAAAAGGAAGTAGTAAAGGGTAAGAGGAAACAGAGAGGCATAAATGAAAGGAAGATGCATAAAGGAAAGAGAGAGAAACTGGGGAAATGGCGAAGAAGGGAAAAGAGCAAGAAAGAGAAAGAAGGGACTAGAAGAGGTGAGAAACGGAGGGACACAGATGGAAGCAAGAGAAGAGCAATAAAGGATGACGGTAGAGCAAATTATAGAAGAAAGGAGAAAGAGAGAATCAGAAGAGAGGGAGAAATATAACAAACATTATAGAAAAATGGCCAAAGAAGAGTTACCAAAATACTCAGAAGGGAAGATGAAGTGGAAGGACAGGAAAATACTAACAAGATTCAGATGTGGAAACGAGACCAAAGCAAGATACTACTGGAAAGAAGAGGGAGAAGAAAGATGCAGGCTATATAAAAGGAAAGAAGAAGGACCAAAGGACACAGAAAAAATACTAAACGAGACTGGAGAAGGACTAACAGCACTGAAAACGATAATGGAGAAGAGAAGGGCAATACAAGACGGGGAGGAACGACAATAAGGAAGCACAGCAAGGAGGCAAAAGCTCAAAAGTTGCAATAGTTTTAGAGACCAAAACCAAAACCAAAGCCGAAAGGCACGGAGTAAGCAACAATAAATAAATAAATAAATAAATAATAGTACGTGTGAGAGTGTACGTGAGCGTGTCCAGGTCTCAGTTGAGACAAAAGCAATTAAAAGCGGTTGGAAGTTATTAGAAGCGATCAGAAGAAAAGAAAGAAACTAGGGAGTAGATTGTCGAGTCCTTGCTATGTCCAGTTAAATTCAGATAATTATTAAATAAATTTCCAACTTTTTGTTCTTTCCAAAATTCTCTCTGTACCTTAACAAAAAGAAGATAATTTGAAGGGAAATAATTTTTGATATCGCGCATGAATGGCGGATAAGCTGCAGGAATAAAGAAACAAATGAATTTTGAACGGTCGTACGGTCGATGTTAAATAATACGTCGCCCACCGGCGTTCAATTGTTCGACACAATAAGCTCAAGTGACATCCGTGCGTCGTGTGCTTGGCTACAATTTGTACACACTTCCGATACAATACTCAATCACAACTCGCGAAAGCGAGGTTGCGTAAGGCTCGTTGCGACGACACATTGTCGGATATTTCGAAGCGATCGCGAGAACAAAAGTTGGCCGGACCATTAGTCAACCGGGTGGCAGGTTGCGCGGCTTGAAAAATTGACAAAGACAACGCTGTCGATTCTACGTTATATCCGTGAGCGCCTATTTTATACTGCAGAAAAACACCAGTGACAAAAGTATAGTAGCTTTACGGAACACGCGATGGATAATAATCAATCTTCTTGTTATTTTCGCGAAAAGAAAAATAAAAGCAGAGAAATCGGCCGCCAAATTTCAAGCTGCAGGATAAGTGCGATTTTCCGTTCAGGAAAAACATTCACGTCGGCCAAGCTTTCACGCTGCGAACCGGTAGCGTTCGGTATTGACGTTTCTCCACGTTTATTTCCATCCGTCATCCGCGCGAATGGTAAAGAAGAGAAAAAACACAGCGGTCGAAGAGAAACAGACGAAGAGGTAAAACGATAGAGAGGAAACGGAAGAATACGAAATGGAAAAAGAAGACGAGGGAAAAGAGGCAGAGCGAAAGAGAGAGAATACTCGCATCTTGCTGCCTTTATAAATGCTTCTACATTTATTAAGGCTACTCCCCGGAGCCTGGACGTACCAGTGTACGTATTTCGAAATGAATGCCTCGTGACGTGGCACCGCGACGCTGTCGTCGGGGCGCGCGAGCGCTACGAAAAGTGAAATATTTCCGTCGTATTTTCACATGCGCCGCCACGACGAATGGCGTCCCTGCGTCTGACGGCTCTGTGCTTCGGCAGCGTGGCAAACGAACAGGAATAAAAAGAAGAAACGAAATAATAATAAATACGTAGGCACGCGTAATACAGTGTTTATACACGCGAATGTGTGCATATGTATGTTATACGCGCATAACGAAGACGTGGAAGGCAAAGGCGTTTCAAACGAAAGGTTTCGTTGCCGGCGGAAAAATGTCGCGCCGACCGATCGAGAATATGGCGGCCGCGCTCTTCGTTTGCATGAAAATGAAGAAAAGAATTTATTTCGTCCGTATGAGAAACGCCGCGTTTCCGGCATGATTTATGCAACTCGAGCGCGGGAAAGCGCGACGCGGAATTTCGCATTTTCTGCGGGTTCTTTCGTGATAGTTTGACAAAGGATTTTCACCTGGGTCGTTGGTTATTGTATCGCCAGGACTAATAGCGTCGCCATCTCGTCACCGGTGCAAATATTTCTTCTTACATTTGCAAAAGCTGTTCCAAGCAACCTGATTGCTTGTCCTTGTTGATTCTCATCTATCGTCAAGAATCTAACCTACATCAAGACCTGGTGATCAAATGAAAAACATGTTACTAAATATAGGTTTGGGGTTGATATTTAATAGCTTCACGCACATTCTAATTTACGTTCTATATTTCGCCACCTCGTACAAAACGTCCGAACACACCGGATACACTTAGATAATTAATACGTGATCGACTCCTAAGACAAAAGAGCGTCGTTGGAAGTCGTACCAACTTAGCTCGTAGGAACTAGCGATCATACCAATTTAACATTTTTTAACAAAACATTCCTCATACGCTTGGTTTTATGTCGGCAATCTTATCGAAAATCTGATTGGAAGATTGAACAGGTAGCCGCGACGAAAAGTTTCCTTTCGCATCGGTTGTTTACCGTCAACGACGCCGGAATTACACTGAATTATTTAACGGTAGTATTTCACGGTTCACTTTTCATGCGATTTCTGCACGCTGCTTCGCCGTGCAAAACATCTAAACACACTGGTTATTCTTAGATAATTAACACGTGATCGACTCCTAAGACAAAAGGGCGTCGTTAGAAGTCTCGTACCAACTTCGCTTGTAGGAACTAGCGATCATACCAACTTAACATTTTTTAACAAAACATTCCTCGTACGCTTGGTTTTACGTCGGCAATCTTGTCGAAAATCTGATTGGAAGATTGAACAGGTAGCCGCGACGAAAAGTTTCCGTTCACATCGGTTGTTTGCCGTCAACGACGCCGGAATTACATTGAATTATTTAACGGTCGTATTTCACGGTTCACTTTTCATGCGACTTCTGCACGCTGCTCCGCCGTACAATGCGCCTGTAATTTTATATAACCAGTTAAATGACTCTTGGCAAGGAAGTGATTTGTCGCACGATATTTTATTTCAGATAATCATCCTCCGTGTCAGACGTGGGCTGTCCACCGCGACAATGTATGTATACATTGATTAATGGACGCCTGTTCGCCGCGGGATAAAAGTCAGGGAAAAGAGAGGAAGAAAGGATAAGAAAATCGGAGATCGAGCGCCTTTTAAAAATCAGGACACTCTGGTTGCGTGCGACATTGGTCTTGCATTTTCGATACTTGTTAGCCACAGGTGAGTTCCGCGCTGTCGTTCATCGTTCCGTTTACCAATCGTAGCGATCATTGTAGGTTATCCTGAACGATATTGATAAAGCAAAAAAAAAAGCGAGCATAGGCAAATGTTATTGTCTGTTGATTCTCGAGTGATTTAGAGTGGAATGCTTGTTGGAATTTTCTGCGGTAAGAGAAACGTCTCGCCTGTCAGACGAACGGATTCATCGTGGGCTGTTTGAAACAATAGGATCTTCTGTTCGTGTGACAAATTTCATGTCAACGCGATTAAGACGTTTGCAACTTTCATTCACAGCTATCGTGGTTTAATGTTAGGTTGTCCGGAAAGTTTCTTTCGTTTTGTAAGAATATAATAGACGCAATTTTGTTTTGCATTAATTTATTGAATTACTAGTAGTAGTAATTAGATGAAATAGTATAAAAGAGAAATTGTTGTTCGTCTATTATACTCTAAGTGTGGAAGGAATACTTTGATTCAGCTTACTTTATTTATAACTATACTAAGAAATTAATTATTTTGTTATAAAGCAACGATGAAAGAGTTTCCTTATTTATTTTTATCGACGCCCGCGAATTTTATTTTTTCTTTCTATCAGTTTCTTTCATTTTATAAGAACATAATAAACGCATCATGTTTTTTCTTTTATATTAGTTTATTGAATTATGCAAAACGTAATAATAGAAATACAACGAAATGGATGATACTTAATTCAATAAATAATATGAAAGAGAAATTGTTGTTCATCTATTATCGTGAAACGAAAGAAACTTTTAAAAATAACAGAGGATAAAAAACAGCAAAGAAACATTTGCGTAAAATATTGAAACAACAGCTGGTAGGATTAGGAAAGAAAAAAACTAAATCAATCAATCAATAAAAATAAATAAGGAATCATCGTTGCTTTAATAAATTGCCATTCGACTGTATGTAGCTGTTTGATGAGAAATTCACACCAACGTGAAAAATTGCATGTTCCAGGCGTTTAAATCGAAAGCAGGAAAATTTTATCGGAATTGTACTAGGAAAACTGGCTATTTATTTCTAATTTTCTTCTCGCTAAATTTTTTATCTTACCGCGACTTGTAATGAAGCGGTTACGAGAGGATTACCAAACACCCAGTATATCACAGCCGCGTTGCAAAGGAAAGCAGCCTTTGCCAATAGCTGTTAACCCGATAAAGATGTTTATAAGCAGCTTTCTATGGACGCATCGGCCATTCTTTAACGTCCAGCGCAGTCAAAAGCAGGCGACATCATTTCTGTAAAATCAGCTAGGTAACAGGGTATTTGCCCTAATTAAACTAATTAAATACGCGTTGAACATCGTGATGACTTGCACTAGAAATGAAAATTCAATCGACGACTAGAAAACATTCGCGAAATTGTAAAACATCTGTGAATTTTATATGAAATTAAATTAGTCGATTAAATAAAATTAATGAAATCATTTTTCTAGGTGATTTTAACGTTTCTTAGCAGCGTGAACTCGATCAACGTTAAATAGCAGAAAAGGAATTAATCATTGAAAAGTTTACGAGCAATCGACGAACCGGATCGTGTGCAGGTAACGAGCAAAGGCGATCATCGCGATACAAAAGAAAGAACGAAAGCGGCTCTTATTTTACACATCTTTGCTGAACCGGCAATTTCCGGCGCGTAGTTTAAAAAATGTAAACGCTAGGAAATTGCAAGATATCGTAAGAAAGATGCGATTGCCAATGTTTTCCTTTCGTTGGTGATTCAGCGAAAGATACAATGTACGCGACATCGTACAATTTGCATTCGAAATTATAACTAACCGCGCATTAATTTCTGTCTAGAGGTTCTACTATCATCTCGTTTCTTTTTCTCTCTTTACATTTTACCCATTTTACAAAACGATTCATAGCAATTCCTTTGATTCTTTTTTCTTTTTTTATTTTTCGCCAACTACTTTTTCGTCCGTTTCGTATAATGAAAGGTCGTTTGCGATAATGAATTCTTTGGAAATGAAATTGGCCGCGAATATTCACGGCAAATGTACGCCATTAAGGTGTTCGGAGGTTTTTGAATTTGGCGAAATATCCTTGTTAACGAAGGCCGAGTTGTACAATAAGATGGAAAAGGCGAGCGACAAGTGTCAGCAACGATCGAGTGTGATAGCAAACGACAGGAGGAAATGGCCACGTTTATCCGAGAATCGGGTAGCATAACTGCAAATGATAGATTACGATTAACCGTAGGGCCCGGCAGCTCGATCGATCAGTCGCAAATGGCAATAATTTTCCTACGACTGCGAGTAGCGTACAACGTCTTCATGAAATGAAGCGTTTCGAGCCAACAGGTTTCGAAGCGACGCGGCGGACCGTTTCCATCAAAGAAGCATTAATGAAGATGAACAAACATTATACATAATAAACGCTTCTTTGAATGCTCTAACCTGTCGTAGAGAAATAAAATGGAAGAAAATGCCGACAGCACATCATCCATTCGAGTAAACGCAAATAGACGCATCTATTCTATCGAAGCACTTGGTGCAACAGAATATCACGCTCATCGTCCACAGCCATCTTTTCCCTTCGACCATCGTAGTAGCATGGTAACGACTTAATCTGCTCGCACGCGATTCCACAAAATATACGTTGCTGCCCCTTTCTCGATCAGCCTCCAATTCACCTAGCATCGCTTACGTAACACGCATTCTCCTTCGCCAATCGACTTTGCTTAAACACTCGTTGGAAAGTAGCAGCTTTGGTATCGGGAAGGGCTTCTAAAGAGGTGGAAGAAGAAAAAGGAAGAAATAAAGAGAGAAAGAAAAGCGACTGTTGGTGCGCGAGGGGCGCAATTAGCGAGGCTCACTCGGGTAGAAAGTGTGGCTCTCGAAGCTCTCGAAATTGCCCCGCCGGGAAACGAAATTGCGTTTTGCAGCGCGTAATACGTTGTACTTTCGAAACGGTCGGGGCCTGGTCCGAGAACGAGGGCCGCGTTCGAAGCTTCGGGCGGTCGCTCGTGAAACGAAAAACAGAGCAACACAGCACGGACCGGAATACAGAACGACGGCGGCGGCGGCCATGGTAGACCGCGAAGACCAGTTTACAAGAAGAAACGTACGCTGAGTGCGGAAAGTACGCGCGCGAACGCGAAAAACGGTCCCGCGGAAGGTCCATCCACCCTCGGTACAGCACACGCCGTCGTCATCGAGCGTCTTTTAATTCTGGTTAGCTTACCGTGGCTGGTATCCTGCTTTAGTCTTTCATATTTAAATGTATTATTAGCAGAGATTATTATAAGCACCAGCCGGGGGCATTAAGTAGGGCCGATCGCGAGCCATTGCTCACCGGTATCAAGAATATTTTATATCGAGAGTAATTTCCGGTTTTGCGCACGCCTTCGCGTATACCGCGCGCGACCGCCTCTCGCTGCCCCCCAGTTTTCCCCCGGATGCGTGAGCGTTATCGACCAACCTGTAACGTTCGATCGTCTTTTTTTTCTTCCTTTATCATAACAGGCAAGAAGTAGTAGTAGGTATATAGGGTGTATGGTTAATTAACTGCGTTGTTTCTTGGTTATAAATAAAATAGTAGAATTTTGTATAAATATTAGGTTGTTCGAAGAGTTTCTTCTGCTTTATGAGGAAATAATACGAGTAGCACAAGGTTTTTTCTTTTGTATTATTTTGTAGAATTACGTAGGATTCATTGTGTTCTGTTGGGATAAACACCGCGATATTTTACTTGGTTTCACGTTTGTACGAAGGTGCATTGTTGTAGAAAACACATTTGCGAAAGAAAGACACTTTCCGGACAAGCATATATGTGTTGCATTGTAAACTGCAGATTTGGTAAAAGTATTTAAGTATTCTGATGAGTGGATTTGGGTACTCAATGACCGTAGGTTAATTTTGTAAAATATTTTATACAAAATGACGAATGCATTGTCAGTAAAAATGTTGCGAGTAATTTAGTCTTTTGGTGTAATGTAAAAGTTCTAGATAATAAGAATAAGAATAAAGAATAAGAAATAGGAGTAGAGAATAAGAACAGGAAATAGAAATAGAGAATAAAATTAGGATATAAGAATAGAAAATTAAAGTACAGGACTAGAATAAAAACTAAAGACAGAAAAGAAGATTGTTTCTCATATTCATAAGGAATTTTCCAAAAGCCAAACTGACCAACTATGTTCTTTATAAATTCTTCAATTTCATTGTCCAACTTCGCAATTAACATTCAATTTTCAATCATCTAAACAGAGATCTGTTCCGTCCACTAAATTGTACAATGTTTGTTAGGCTTTGAACGATTTAGATAGTTTTGTAGATATTCATGAAGACATAGACACCTGTAGCCAACTGACGGTCTCGAGTACCTCGCAATGTAATCAAGAAGCATTAAACCTAGGCAAAGATTGGTTCCAATTGCTGAATTTTATTGTTGAAGTTGACTAATAGAGGAACGAGTGGATGAATTTGTAATAGAAAAATATATTGAAATAAGTATAGGTACAGGTATAGTGTATGAGGACAAAATCAAGTAAATTGTTATAATTATTTATTAATTTAGTGTATGATATTGTCGCGATTGACTGATAGAGGAATGAGTGGAGGAATTTGTAAAGAAAAATATATTGAAATAACTATAAGCACAGGCATAGTGTATGAGGTCAAAATCAAGTAAATTGTTATCATCATTTATTAATTTAGTGTGTGATATTGTTGATGTTGATTGGTAGAGGAAACAATTGATGAATTTGTAAAAGAAAAGTATGTTGAAATAAGTATAAGTGCAGGTATAGCGTATGAGGTCAAAATCAAGTAAATTGTTATCATCATTTATTAATTTAATGTGTGATATTGTTGAAGTTGACTGATGGAGGAACCAATTGATGAATTTGTGAAAGAAAAGTATGTTGAAATAAGTATTAGTACACGTATAGTGTATGAGGTCAAAATCAAGTAAATTGTTATCATCATTTATTAATTTAATGTGTGATATTGTTGATGTTGACTGGTAGAGGAAACAATTGATGAATTTGTAAAAGAAAAGTATGTTGAAGTAAGTATAAGTGCAGGTATAGTGTATGAGGTCAAAATCAAGTAAATTGTTATCATCATTTATTAATTTAATGTGTGATATTGTTGATGTTGACTGGTAGAGGAACCAATTGATGAATTTGTGAAAGAAAAGTATGTTGAAATAAGTATAAGTACAGGTATAGTGTATGAGGTCAAAATCAGATAAATTGTTACCATTATTAATTAATTTAATACATGATATTGTTGAGGTTGACTGATGGAGGAACGAGTGGAGGAATTTGTAAAGGAAAATATATTGAAATAAGTATAGGTACAGGTATAGTGTATACAATAGAAAAAGTTATGATAGGGAGCACGTTCATATATCTGTGGCAAAGGACATACCAAAAAAGTTAAACTTGTAGCTACAGTTGAAGGCTACAAGAAACAGTAATAGAAATCTACTTATAGCTGTTTTGTTTCCACACCTTGTAACCCAAAACATAATGTATATTCAAGGGCGCGATAATATGCTCCTCTCCTTATTTACAATATTTTTCTTTCACTAAGTCCTATTTTCTACGTAATAGCAGTCTGCAGGTCACGGATATACAGAAATAAAGATGTAGAGTTTCTCTTGAAATAATTACTGCAACATTTCTAAACGCTGCACTTTGAATATTTCACATACTTTCGCGTGTCTAAATATCCACGACTGCACAAGCAGCCACACAGTCAACTTATAAGATGCCAAAATATCAAGCATTAATCTCTCAGGGTAAATTGGGGATCGTCGTGAAGGAAACGATACAGGTCGATGGTTGCCTCGTGTCCGATCTGGTCAAGTCTCTGACCCAGCGAGGGTGTAGCGGGGGAGAAGACGGATAATCCATCGTGGCGGCGATGAATCATGAGAGAATGCTAGGGATGTTGAAGAAGCGAGCGGACTAGTGGCGGGAGCGAGAGGTAAACCGTGAGATCGGTAGAGAAAGGGATAAACGTCAGCTAGAAAGATCGAGTGTAACTAGAGGGTGCCGTCAGAAATTCTTACGTGGAAAGGATAGAGAGAGAGAAAGAGAGAGAAACAAAGAAAGACAGAAGGGGAGAGAGAGTTGGAGAAGAAAGAAGGATGGACGGGTCGATAAAGGAACGTCGGAAGAAGGCAAGGAAAACAGAGGGAAAGAGTCGGTTGAAAGAAACGGGGGTGAAACGAAATGGAGAGAACGAGAGCATAATGGGGGGAGGCAGGGAAAATGCTAGCTGTCGACCAGGCCTCCGGAAGTCCGGCTGCCGCGTTGTCGTTCCTCCATTTTTCAAAAAATAAAACCCACCGCAACGCAGGCTCATTGTTTACTTTTGCCGTTCGAGCGTTCGTGTGGCTTCGTGCACAGGGGTTGAACCAACTCCGCACAGGGTGGATACATGGCTTCTCTATGTTCCTGTATATGAATTCATATAGAATATTTATCGAAGTATCGAAGAAATACGACTGTATTGTTCATTAAACGACATAGATTACGTTTGTGAATTAAGTTCGTATTTAAACTATCGAAAGTTTTTCCTTTTTTGACAAATAAATGAAGGAAGGACCGGCACACAACGCGATTAATTCCGTTATGGACGTGAAAATCCCCCGAGCTTAAAGTTCATTTTCCAAGGAAAGATGAAGTTCTTCCGAAACTTCGCTCCACCCACCTTTTCTCGAACCTGTGACGTTCCTATAAATCTATTCTCCGAAGAAGCCTATGTTCTAGAAAACTTAGGGACCAAAAAGTTTATCAATTCCTTAACTTTGTATATCCTCAACTTTGAATCCACCTCTCGCCATTATCATCGCGACACAAAGGACCAGTCATGGCAGCTAACACTAGAACTACCGATAGTTAACACGAAGCTATTTCTACCAAAACCAGTGAAAATGACTGGTCTTTAAAAAATACCTAACGATAGAATATTTTCATAATTTATTGATTTATTACTTTCTTACAGAAGCAATTCCATGTTATGCAGTATATTTTTGCTATTATTAATTCATCTAGGACCATCGTACCTAAGCGAGGATCGACGCGTTTATAAAATTGTAGAACCAGTCGTTTCGACTGCTGTGGTATTTCTAGCAACAGCATCTAGCGATCTAGCGATCGATCCGGAATTTTCCTGATAACTGATATCGTCGTATCGAATGATACGCGGTGAAAATTTAAAAGACGAGTGGCAAGTTGTACGAAACGAGGAAACTGGTTAATTGGGGTTCGATAAACAGATTGCAGCACCCTTTTACACTTTGACAAGTACCAGACATTTTAACTGGTATTAGCATAAGTAGCCTCGATGAAAAATTATTTTCAGTTTGAATACATAAAAAAGAAAATAAAATTTATTATATTATTTTTTCAGTTATGCGAAAGTCGTTACATCATTGCGGAGAAAAATATAACACGACGTAGGAATTTTCAAATAAAATTGTAAAACCAGTCAATTTCACTGGAGTGTTAGTTCTAGTGTTAATGAATATTCCCTAGATGTTTATACAATTATGAGAGATTAGAATGTGCAAGTATAAAATGTACAAAATATTCAATGTTAATAACTCGTTTGAATAATTAAGGCTGGACGAAATTATACTACACTAGAACATGAAGTAGGAATTTTCACATAAAATTATAAAACCAGTCAATTTCACTGGAGTGTTAGTTCTAGTGTTAATGAATATTCCCTAGATGTTTATACAATTATGAGAGATTAGAATGTGCAAGTATAAAATGTACAAAATATTCAATGTTAAGAACTCATTTGAATAATTAAGGATGGACGAAATTATACTACACTAGAACACAAAGTAGGAATTTTCAAATAAAATTGTACAACCAGTCAATTTCACTGGAGTGTTAGTTCTAGTGTTAATGAATATTCCCTAGATGTTTATACAATTATGAGAGATTAGAATGTGCAAGTATAAAATGTACAAAATATTCAATGTTAATAACTCGTTTAAATAATTAAGGCTGGACGAAATTATACTACACTATAACACGAAGTAGGAATTTTCACATAAAATTGTAGAGTCAGTCAATTTCACTGGAGTGTTAGTTCTAGTGTTAATAAGTATTCTCTGAATGTTTATACAATTATGGGAGATTCAAATGTACAAAATATTCAATGTTAACAACTCATTTGAATAGGATGGATGTAATCACTATGCTACACTAGAACACAAAGTAGGAATTCTAAAATAAAATTGTAAAACCAGTCAATTTCACTGGAGTGTTAGTTCTAGTGTTAATGAATATTCCCTAGATGTTTATACAATTATGAGAGATTAGAATGTGCAAGTATAAAATGTACAAAATATTCAATGTTAAGAACTCGTTTGAATAATTAAGGCTGGACGAAATTATACTACACCAGAAAACAAAGTAGAAACTTTATAATAAAATTTTAAAACCAGACGATTTGACTGGTGTGGTAGTTCTAGTGTTAATGAATATTCCCTAGATGTTTATACAATTATGGGAGATTCAAATGTGCAAGTATAAAATGTACAAAATATTCAATGTTAATAACTCGTTTGGATAATTAAGGATGGACGAAATCACTGTACTACACTAGAACACAAAGTAGGAATTTTCAAATAAAATTGTACAACCAGTCAATTTGACTGCTGTGTAATACAATGTAACAGGTATATACTAAAAAGTAGAACTGCGCTCTTAAAACGAGAATAGCCTCTACTATGGGAATGAAGCGTGAGCCAAAGCGTTGAAACGCGACCAGACGCAAAATAGTACTCTTTTGGGACATCCACGTTTCTGTCGTTAACAACGTCGTCGCAGTTTTCGCCGGGTGAACGTCTTCGTCAGACGCGACGTCACGTGTAGGGTGGCTAACAACTTGAGGGGATAATTAGCGCCGGAGATAGTTAATCAGTCAAAAGAGAGAGAGAACAGCATCCCCCGCGCGTCGCTAACGGCGAACGCGACCTGTCGTCTCCTTATTAAAGCCAAACAGAAGTGTCTGGCGTTGTGACGTCATTATTAATTCAAGAACGCCCGCCGCTAACGACCGCAGTAATTACTCGCCGATGCGGGAATTCTGTTCGTCGGTCCGACACAAGAAGAATGAACGCCGAGATACGTTTGATGCTTCTTGCTATGTGCGTCAGTTGTTGCATCTTTCTCCTTTTTTCTTTTCTCGTCCTGATAGATTTATGATCATGAAGCCTTGATTATTCTGAAATCAGCCAGATACACAGCTTAGCCAGAAGTATGTACAGTCTGCAAGAATCTTCCTTTACCAGATCTTTGAACCAACTTTGAGCCAACGAAGTGGATAGTTTCGTTAATCTAAAGAATTTCTCATATCCTGGCTACTCTCGTAATGGCTTATCTATCATCCCTCCAATCGGTCGAGCAGAATCTCGTGCAGATGCCATGCGGACATCGCACGAAGGGAAGGAATTCAGGGAACCGTGTGCCGCGAAACCGTATGAAAGATACGAATATCAATTGGCGATAGAAAATCCCACCGCGAGCAACAACAACGTTTGAGAAATATGGCCAGCAGCCAAGCCCAAGTCCTTGATCCTAGGTACTTATCACCCCCTTGCTGGAGCAACCGTTGGCCGTCTGTAGTACGCCGAGTGTGTACACAATTTTGAACAACTTTCTTCCTTTTGCCGGGATAGCTGCCAGCGATAAATTTGCCGCGGAGCTTTGGAAAGAAAAGGAGGAAAGAAAGACACGTGGAGCGTATAGATACGCGTGCTAGCGAGAGCAAAGAATAAGTAAGAGGAAGAAGAAAGAGGAAAGGAAATATACAGAAGTGGAATAGCGTGAAACACGCGACGATGGGTAACGTTGCAGGTTAGGGCAGGTTAGGATGAACGTTAGGTAGACGCAAGATCGGCTTCCCAGGTTTCACATCCGACTTGTCAGTTACGTCACGTCACGTCACGGTGCGTCACGGCGCCCGGCACGTACAGATACAATGCGGTTGCCGAACCCATAAATCGCTCAAACGCTGCTCCTGCAATGGACGCCGGTTACGTGGACGAAATGCAAAACCAATTGCACCCGAATTCTACCGCCTGTACCTTTCGACCACCCTCCGCGTCCTACCTGCATGATTTCTCTTGACAGCATTCTCGTGTCTTGCTGGTCAAATTTTACCGGAACTTATTATAATGAGACGTTTTCTCAGCGTTTTCGAGGTACATGATATTCTTCGAAGAAAAAGAAGGAAAGAGTCTATGTTAAAGCAATTCTTATTAAGGTACATAATATTCTTCGAAGAAAAAGAAGAGAAGAGTCTACGTTAAAGCAATTCTTATTAAGGTACATGATATTCTTCGAAGAAAAGAGTCTACGTCAAAGCAATTCTTATTAAGGTACATGACATTTTTCAAAGAAAAAGAAGAAAAGAGTTTACGTTAAAGTAATTCTTATTAAGGTACATGATATTCTTTGAAGAGAAAAGTCTATATTAAAGCAATTCTTCTTAAGGTACATGATATTCTTTGAAGAGAAGAGTCTACGTTAAAGCAATTCTTCTTAAGGTACATGATATTCTTCGAAGAAAATAGTCTACGTCAAAGCAATTCTTCTTAAGGTACATGATATTCTTCGAAGAAAAAGAAGAAAAGAGTCTATGTTAAAGCAATTCTTATTAAGGTACATGATATTCTTCGAAGAAAAAGAAGAGAAGAGTCTACGTTAAAGCAATTCTTATTAAAGTACATGATATTCTTCGAAGAAAAGAGTCTACGTCAAAGCAATTCTTCTTAAGGTACATGATATTCTTCGAAGAGAAGAGTCTACGTTAAAGCAATTCTTCTTAAGGCACATGATATTCTTCGAAGAAAAGAGTTTACGTTAAAGCAATTCTTCTTAAGGTACATGATATTCTTCAAAGAAAAGGAAGAGAAGAGTCTACGTTAAAGCAATTCTCCTTAAGATACATAATATTCTTCAAAGAAAAGGAAGAGAAGAGTCTACGTTAAAGCAATTCTTATTAAGGTACATGATATTCTTTGAAGAAATTCTACGTTAAAGCAATAAGGATCATGTACCTTGCATATTATGAAATCGTTTAAATTCTTACAAAATTAGGGAAATTCCGACAAAACAGAAATTAATATTATTATAGATACTTTGTGTGTAGTTATAAATAGACATAATTGTATGTCTGTTAGGATAATAATGAAAGAGTCGTCGTTATTATTTCATTTATTATTCGATCAAGAATTTTTCTTAGTAGTTTTTCTTCAGATACTCTAAGTGTGCAAGGAATACTTTGGTTCTGCATACTTTATTTATAACTATATTAATAAATTAATTATTTTATTATAAACTAACGATGATAAAGAGTTTCCTTATTTATTCTTTATTTTCTATTTCATTTTCTATCAGCAATTTTTCTTTCCTAATCCTATCAACTGTTCCAATATTCTACACAAATATTTCTTCACTGCATTTTATCCTCCGTTATTTTTAATTATATCAGGTCGTTCGAAAAGTTTCTTTCGTTTCGTAAGTTGATGGTAGATGAACAACAATTTCTATTTTGTATTATTTTATTGAGTTAGGTGTGCTCCATTTCCTTATATTTCTATTATTACGTTCGTGCATAATAAAAAAAACATTGTGCGTCTATTATTTCCTTATAAAACGAAAGAAACTGATAGAAAAAAGAAATCGATAAAAATAAATAATGAAACTCTTTCATCGTTACTTTACAACAAAATAATTCATTTCTTAGTATAGTTACAAATAAAGCATGCGGAATTAAAATATAATATATAAATAATATATAAATTAGAATATAATAAACGAACAACAATCTCTCTTTTATATTATTTTATTCAATTAAGTATCATCCATTTCGCCATATTTCTATTATTACCATCATTAATAAAAGAAATTAGGTTTTAGGTTAAGTTAAGTTAGGTTAGGTTAGCTTACTATTAGGTAAATTACTTTTTAATAATTTATTCGAAATCGACAGAAACTTCAAGCGGCAAAGGCACATTAAAAGATGAAAATAACATTAAAATACAAATTCGAACCGGAGATCGGAGGCGACGGTGGCAAAACGTTAACGTGCGGGCGCCAGCAATGGAAGCAAGAGAGCAGCAAGTGGCTCGTACGTCAGCCGGTGGCTCGTAAACGTCAGCGGTGGTGCTCGTAAACGTAAACGCGATGCTATAAGGGGATGTAGAATGGCGCAGCCGGAGAGTCGCCATAACATAACAGTTAAAGAGATACACATAGAGAGAAAGACGATCCATTTAGCGGTTTAAATGCGGTTGTTACGGCATCCTATGCAACGAAACAATCTGTCGCATTCTCTCTAGCTCTCCAGAAGATTTAGGACCAACCCCTGGCTTACGTTTTGTCACGAACCATGAAATTTTTTCAATTCCCGTAACGTGTTCTCTCTTTATAGTCGACATTCTTCCTCCATTCACTTTTCTTCTCTATTATTCCATTCTTATCGACATTGGAATATCGACACTGTACAGAACCATCGAACTAATCAACATGGCTGCTATTGGATTCTTCGCAATTTTTAAAAATGCACAAAAAGGTGGCTATTTGTTTGTTTTCCAGCTTTCCGTGGCATGTTTAATTTGCTGTTAATTATCGTGAAACAGCAGTAGCCTTGATTCATAACTGTGCTTGTTCATTTGTAAGAAACTTAGTACGAAATCAAATATACAAAACTAACGAAGCTGAATATTCAGGGTCCTATTCATAAAATTAATTCTTCAAGACAAATCAATAATTTCCTAGTTATATTCTGCAAATTTATAAAAATTTATTCCTCGCAACGATAGCACAGCAATCGAACCAACTATTATCCTGCTGGAGAAAATTAATAAAGAAAAGGAGCGTGTCTTTCGGCGACATTAGACAACGAAACTTACCGCGGTAATAATTCCAATTAAGGGGAAAGAGTTTATCAATGAACGAGAATGAATAGCAATTAGGGGATGAGTCGTGGCCTGTCTGCCGACAGAATCAAAACGTAACGAGATAAATTCGTAGGGTGTAAGCGGAATAAGGAGATCCGATAAAGGCTGCGGGCCATCGTCGAGAGGGGTGGCCTTCGTGTTATTGAATGCCACGAAAGCACAGGCCATGCCGAGTTTTCAAGGGGGTAGTGATTAAACTGAGGGATGAATCGTAGGGATCCTGGCGAGTCGGATGCCTCCAGAGGTAGCTACGTTGAACGTTCTGCAAGGGGTTGAAACAACGCCATTCTGTGTTTAATCATGTCTGACCGACTGAGGGGACAGTCGTTTCGGGGGTGGAATTTGCATAGTCGCCGTCCTCGGCCGTTTCTCTTCAACGGAAACAAAAACTCTGGATTTTCGTGCATTCTATTGTATGCTAAATGTAGTTGAACGTGGAAGATGTTCCAACAGTGACGTTGAAAGAAAATTGCTTCAAATATAGAACAAAGCGTAGATGGTGTAATTTCAATAAATTTTTCTCATCTTCTGTTTTGAGAATCACAAAAATTAGCTTTTTAGAGGAAATTGTTGTCGATTTACGAAAGATAATAATCCACAGGATACAAATGGATGGTGGGAATTTTGCGAAAGTTAAGTGTTTGTTATTATACGCGCAACGATATTTATCCATTTATCGAAAGTGTCATCAATTTTATACTCAATTAAATTTTACAGTACACCGGAACCGAATGAATCACAATTAAATGGAAGAAATTATAATGTTAATTGATTCGCATGAATAATCGTACACAGATACCCCTACGAATTGCTTTATAAATAACGCCATTAAATTACAAGGACGAAATTAAATCGACGTTATTCAACACGATCGGAACGGTGCCATAGTTATCGAGAAAGCAGGATCGATCTTTGCTGTCGTTCAATTTTCACCGAGACCAGCCTGTAAACTTACAATTGTCTCTTTTATCAACTTTATACGGCACGAGTTTCGCCCAAAATTTCCACGATAATTAGGTCTGCGTATCGTCTACCTTTCGTATTTTGCCGCCATTTTTACGTCATTTTGAGGTTAACCTCGACATACGCAATGAAAGCGGCGAGGGAAAGGGCAAAGCGAACGAAACGAGAAGAAGAAGCAAGAAAGAAACGGACAAGTATACAGTATATACACAGCGATATCTCAATCGCCGTATAAAAACCGGCAATAACTTGCGACGCCACCCAGAAACATGATTGCACGCATCGTGCGCCACGAAAACAAGAACCCCGAGAAACGCCAAAATTATGATAATGATTCGGAGCCGATTTCAGTTAAGACATTAGGCGACGTGTATAATTTAGACAAAAAGCAGGCCCGGCAAGTAAAGACCGCAAAGTATCGATTCGTGGCCGCTCACGATAATAAACTTTAATATATATTATGCAGATTGGTGGCGCGGATCAGCCCCGTCAGCGTCTACGCCTATGGCTGGCTTTCTCTCTTTTTACGGCGAAACGGCGTTTATCAATACACCGTAAGCAGAGGACAAATTTCAGGCCTCGCTCCGTCTCTCTTTCCTCGTTTCATAATTATTTCTGCGTTGCTCGCTAATAAATGCAGAATGCGAACGGCTGAACAACGCAGCTCGCGTTAAACCGATCGATAATTGAACGCGGCTGGAACATGGGAAATCCGCTGATCTCTGTTGCGCGCCGTGGACATTTTTCGACATTTTTTCAGCCTCTCAACGTCAACGTCATTGGCGACGAGATGACAATCGCATCGCGATACTTCCCTCGCTCCGTGCCGACCAACCCCTCGTAACGACAATCGTCTTTGCTAGAACGTTCACCACCGCAGAGAAAAATGAAATAACCGCGACGTGCGTAAAAATTGGTAGAAGCCGAAAGGGCAGACGGAAGGAGAGAAAGAGAGTGAGAAAGGGTAAGAAGATGGTGGGGGCAACGGGTGGGAGAAAAGAGGCGGTCGGCGAAGGGGAGGCTGATGGTACAAGAAGGATAATAATGCGTAGTTTCGATCAAGATTATAGGCGCGGATAAATGAATAGTTTACGAGCAGCGAAAATGAGACGGGTAAAATATTAAACGCTGCCTATGGACGCGGAGACTCGAACCTTTGATATGCTGGTCGCCTGTAATAAAGCTCAATGTTAAATGTCTTTATTGCGTTTCTGGCCCTATCCTGCTATATACGGTAATTGATACGAGCAAACCTAAGGGCGAAACGCGCGCGGACTCCGCTTGTCCGCAAATTATACGCGGCGTACTCGCGCTAAAAGGACAGACAGGTATTTAATAACTGGCCTTGGTAACGGCTTCATTCTTCGATGCGCCAGAGAGTATTTCTAGTCATCGCGCGGATTATTAGTATCGTGTCAACAGAAGGAACACGTTGAATTTTAATTGGAATCTTCTGGAGCTTGAAACTCCTGGGCAAAATATCATACAAATAGCCAACAACGTACGTTCTTTGCAGATGGTGTAACCGAAAGTTACAGGGATTCCCCTATCCCTCGATAACTTGGGCGAGCCCTCCTCGTGTATCTCGTTGAGAAAAACGTGCCGTGTTTGTACAGGTCGGCTCGATACCATGTGCACATTTTTCTATCCGCCAGAGGAACGGGCTCGGCCCTGGTTTGACATTTCGCTTACAAAGCAGCTCATCAGTCCCCCGACGTGTCCGTCTCCGACGGCCGAACTGGACGAAGATTGAAATCAAGAAATCGAGCAAAACGAGCACCTCGCATACCGTAGGTAGGCAGGTTAGGCGTCAACCCAGCGGGAATATCTGGCGCGTAAGTACACGCTGCGGGCATGTCCGTGACGCGCGTAGTGCATCCTGAAGGATGGAAAGAGAGAGGACACGTGTGGTACGCGTTGCGAGGGGCGCGCGAGTACGTCGGTGTGCGTGGTCAGACGCCGGTGTTCGTATCCGAAATGAATTGACCGGTGCGTGGTTGATGGACGTAGCGGGTGGCTCGTTATGCTTACAGCCGGCCCAGCAATCAAGAAGAATTCATACGAACCGCCTGACGTGTCGCTCATGATGGAGGCTCGAGCCACGTAGTCATCCATCTTTCAACCTCTTCCGAGTGTTTGCTTTATTCGTAATCTGACGTAACGAAATGTTGCGTATCTTCTCGATTTTCCCTCCAACGTACTCCAACATGCCGTACGCACAAACATTTCACGCTAATAAAATGACCAATCTCTATCGTAAATTCATGCGAGCTCGCGTCGTTACCCTCTTTCGCCAATTACAAATCCTCCAAAAACTGAGCTTGAGGACGCGACAACGCGTCTTGTGCACGTTAGAAATTTGTATTACACGTGCATACAACTGGATTATTCCGAACTAATTAACAGGGCCATCGCCACGGGATGAGATTCTTCCCTTTCGAAGATTCTTTCTTCGTGTTGGAGGGGTGGCTCGTGGTGCTGGAAAAGGTGGATGAAAGCGTCGGCTACGTCGGTCGGTGATGCTGGTGCGAGTGCAAAGAAGATCGGACAAGGAGGGGCCTGGAAGAGGAGAAGAGAGACGAAGAAGGGACGGGTGGACGTGGCTTGGGGGAGTTTTTCTCGTTCCCGGCTTCCGTCTCCTGGGACGCGAAGCGCGAGGATCTTTTTGCTCGCCTCGACGGAGGATCAGACGTCCCACTTTATCTCCGCCGACCCGTTCAAACTCCCTTCCTCCTGCTCCTGCTGCTCTACCCCCTTTCCACCCCCGTATCCCGTGTCGGTTCTACCCCTCTTCAAGCAACGCGCTCTATCCTACCGCAACCCCCGTTGCGCCACGGTTTTCTACCCCAACTCTCTCTCTCTCTCTCTCTTCTTCTCTCTGCCCCTCCTATTCCCCCTACGTCAGCCAGAGCTATGGTTGATCACGTATAGGAGGAGCCCCTAGCAGTGCCTAGAGTGACGCGTCGTGGAGGAGCCATTTGTCATCCATCAGCACACGCTTCCAACCCGACGAGATAGCAGGCTGGAGCCTGACCCAGCCTAGACCGATTCCACGCTTCTTATCTTCCTTCCTCTCCTTCTCTCACGCGCTCCGCTCTTCTTTCCTTTGCTCGTTTTACCCCAGTCCGCTTGCCACGTGAAGTGGTGGGATATTCGGGGAAAACACTGTTCGAGAGGTCTTTACAAAGGAGATCAGGAATTCGGATTACCCGGCCTAGGGATTCTCATGCGTCGACACTTCGTTTCCGTTGAACATGGTCCATCGAGTCAAGTAGAGACAAATTCCTCGTTTCTCTTATGTCGTTCGATGATCAGGATTTTGAAAGACGATATGCCACGCAGCGTCCAGTTTTCTTTACAGCATTCGATAACGTTATCAAAATGGGAGAAACATGGATTGCGTGTGGTGGATCGTGGTTCGGGTTATGGAAGCTGTTCGGATAATGTGCAATAGCGATAACCTTGATAACGTCTTTAAGAAGATGTTCTTCTCTATGGGCTGCAATTTTGAACGAACAACTTCGTGGCTGTATGGTTTCTCGATTGCTTAGATCGTTTCTATCGAGGCGATGAGGCGCGTCGTCGTTTTAAAATAAATTCGAGTAATAAATTGGATAAGTTGGCAGGGAAACTTTGTGTTTGGAAAACGCGAGTTAAGAAATTTATGAAAACTGATGACAACGAGGACGAAATATCTGCACGATCGACCGGGTAACAAGCAATATATATACAGCGACGTTCTAAATTCTCACGTCGTTTGTAATGACAATTCGATCGGATCGTTTGTTCGTGCAATGGAACCATTCGCCGCGTTTATCCCAACCGTCGAATGCGTACCGTATTTTTCTGACCACGTTGTTCTCTCCCGGACTTTTGTTCTCGATGGCTTATCCGCGGATTTGCGGCCGCCGATCCGAGTATCGTGAACCGCCTACTTATAAGATTTATTTGTCCCGAGTGTGGGTCACCCTGCCTCCTTCCTGCCCCCACCCTTCCACTCTAATCGTAAGATATAATATGGTATCGTACTGGGTCTCGACTAATTTTGAGTAATACGTTAGATGCTTTCGTGGATTTAGGTACTCAACGATCGTAGATTAATTTTATTAAATATTTTATACAAAATGACGAATGGATTGTCGGTAAAAATGTTGCGAGTAATTTAGTCTTTTCGTGTAATGTAAAAGTTCTAGGCAATAGGAATAAAGAATAAAGAATAAGAATAGGAAATAAAAATAGAGGGCACAATTGGGATATAAAAATAGAAAATTCAGGTACAGGACAAGAAAAAGGCTAAAGACAGAAAAGAAGATTGTTCCTTATATTGAATATAATCATAATGAATTTTCCAAAAGCCAAACTGATCAACTATATTCTTTATAAACTCCTCAATTTGTAAAGAAAAATATATTGAAATAAGTATAAGTGTAGGTATAGTGTATGAGATCAAAATTAAATAAATTGCTATCATTATTTATTAATTTAGTGTGTGATATTGCTGAGGTTGACTGATAAAGGAACCAATTGATGAATTTGAAATAAGTACAAGTGCAGACATAGTATATGAGGTCAAAATCAAGTAAATTGTTATCATCATTTATTGATTTAGTGTATAATATTGTTGAAGTTGACTGATAGAGGAACCAATTGATGAATTTGTAATAGAAAAGTATATTGAAATAAGTACAAGTACAGATATAGTGTATATGATCAAAATTAAATAAATTGTTATCATCATTTATTAACTTAGTGTATGATATTGTTAAGGTTGACTGATAGAGGAACCAGTAGATAAATTTGTAATAGAAAAATATGTGGAAATAAGTACAAGTGTAGGTATAGTGTATGTGATCAAAATTAAATAAATTGTTATCATCATTTATTAACTTAGTGTATGATATTGTTGAGATTGACTGATGGAGGAACCAGTGGATGAATTTGAAATAAGTATAAGTACAGACATAGTATATGAGGTCAAAATCAAGTAAATTGTTATTATCATTTATTGATTTATTGTATGATATTGTTAAAGTTGACTGATAAAGGAACCAATTGATGAATTTGTAATAGAAAAATATATTGAAATAAGTGTAAGTACAGGTATAGTGTATGAGATCAAAATTAAATAAATTGCTATCATTATTTATTAATTTAGTGTGTGATATTGTTGAGATTGACTGATAGAGATGCCAGTGGATGAATTTGAAATAAGTATAAGTACAGACATAGTGTATGAGGTCAAAATCAAGTAAATTGTTATTATTATTTATTAACTTAACGTGTGATATTGTTGAGGTTGACTGATGGAGGAACCAATTGATGAATTTGTAATAGAAAAATATATTGAGATAAGTACAAGTGTAGGTATAGTGTATGAGGTCAAAATCAAATAAATTGTTATCATCATGTATTAATTTAATGTGTGATATTGTTGAAGTTGACTGATGGAGGAACCAATTGATGAATTTGCAATAGAAAAGTATGTTCAAATAAGTATAAGTGCAGACATAGTGTATGAGGTCAAAATCAAGTAAATTGTTATTATTATTCATTAATTTAATGTGTGATATTGTTGAGATTGACTGATAAAGGTACCAGTGGATGAATTTGAAATAAGTATAAGTGCAGGTATAGTGTATGAGGTCAAAATCAAATAAATTGTTACCATTATTAATTAATTTAATACATGATATTGTTGAGGTTGACTGATAGAGGAACCAGTAGATGAATTTGCAATACAAAAATATATGGAAATAAGTACAAGTGCAGGTATAGTGTATGAGGTCAAAATCAAGTAAATTGTTATCATCATTTATTAACTTAGTGTATGATATTGTTGAGATTGACTGTTGCAGGAACCAGTGGATGAATTTGAAATAAGTATAAGTGCAGGTATAGTGTATGAGGTCAAAATCAAGTAAATTGTTATTATTATTTATTAATTTAGTGTATGATATTGTTGAGGTTGACTGATAGAGGAACCAGTGGATGAATTTGAAATAAGTATAAGTACAGACATAGTGTATGAGGTCAAAATCAAGTAAATTGTTATTATTATTCATTGATTTAATGTGTGATATTGTTGAGATTGACTGATAGAGGAACCAATTGATGAATTTGTAATAGAAAAGTATGTTGAAATAAGTATAGGTATAAGTATTTTTCATATTCATAATGAACTTTCCAAAAGCCAAACTATGTTCCTTATAAATTCCTCAACTTTGCGATTGATATTCAATTTTCAAGAAATAGATGACTAGTAAGTACGTTTATCCTAAAAAGACGACACAATTGATAGTAAACTTCACAGTAAGATGAACAAAATAACGCTCGTAAAATTATCATTTTTCTCTATTTTTCAATTTTTCAGTTGGTCGATACAGCTTCTGAATGCTCCGATACTATCACAATCAGACTGCCCGTATCCAAACAACGATCAATTCAAAAGCAGCGTCGTATGATTCACCAAACCTACGCATAAAGCCACCCCAATTTCTCCGCAAGCTGGGTGCTCCTTGTCCCGGCTGACTACAAGCAACGTTTGCAAACAGATTAGAACCGGTCCATAATTTCTAATTAGCGATCGATACTGAAGAAGTGAAAAGAAGATAGAAACAGCTACACGCCGGCTGCCTGAACACCGAGGGTATCCGTTAAATACACGCTTTTTTGCGGGCAAACGGATCGAGCTTGGAGAGGCTTGCAAGGCACAATAGATGATATAGGTATCGCCAATTTTTCAGCCGTCCGCCAGATTTTTCAATGTAACTTGAGAGCCGCTCCCTCGCGAGGTCCCAGGACAGAGGAATGGATGAACAGGCGGCGAAGAAGGGCGGCAACGGGGGCCAGGGCGACAAGAACACCGGAGACGACGGAGCGAGAGGGTCACAGCGGAGAAAAAGAGGCCACAGAAGAGAATGGAGGACCGTGAAGAAGAGATAGACACGGGATGAGAGTGGAGAGTGAGAGAAAAGTTGCTGTTCTTCTTGCCGGGGAATACAATAATGCTGGGAAAAAAGGTCTGCGAGATGGAAAGGAACGAATCCTCGACGTTACCGCGGCTGCATTCGCCGCGGCAGAAAATCTGCCCTGGAGGGTTGTCGAGGGTGAACGAAGACCAGGCCCCTGGAGGGGATGCTGCTTCAGGCATCGATGTCATTAATAAAAGTGTCAATGGTGTCAGTGGACTAATGTCTGTAGTCACTCGTTGGTTGAGGGCAGACGGGCGGTAGCAGCGTCAGCCGACCTCCTATCCAAGTGTCTCAGCCACCCCTGGCGGTTCAATCGTTTTCCGTTGCTTCTTCCTTCATACCTCCTTCTTTTGACTAAATTGCAGGATCTTATCGCTTATCTTACGCAGGGAAGGTGTAAAGAATGTGTCTCAAAGAGTGCAGGGTAAGAGAGAGGGAAAGCTACTGTCTGGTTTCTTTTTAATTTTGCCAAGGAATCTTTCATTTGAAAATAACGTACTGTCACTTACATTTTATAATTGTTGGTTTAACTGTTCTTTCATAGAAACATCCCTCAGTGGAATAGGATGGTATTTAGCTGTGACTTCTTTAAAGAAGAATTCATGTAACAACAAATGACAATAAACGCAAATGAGAGATGGCTGACAATGAATAAACCATTTGATGGTAACGCGAATAAATGTATAGGAATTCAGAATATTAATAATTAATAACAATAACGCGAAAAGTCGCAAGAATTTGTAAACAACGTTGTTGCAGTTTGTACATGAATTAACTAAATGTTCATAGCGAGATACGCGTTCAGAATAATACAGAAACTCTCAGAATAATCGAATATAGTTTGCCTGCGAGCTGAGGAAGATGGCTTGTCAGAAGGTTTGCTTATTGAAGCTTCGAAGACAATGACACGAAGCTATCGCACAGAATCAGGAATAGAATTTGATTTAACTTGGACGTCCAGCGAAGGTAACAATTTCTCGTCAGCGGTAATTTCTTTCGTTACCGGGGTACATTAAAGTCGAATTAATGGTTTAAATATAACTTTCTCTGGGAACCCTCTTCCACTTTTCCATTCGTTCAGTCACGGAAGTTTTACATTAAGTTGGCTCGATCTCTCTCCAACAGGCAGCTGAACAGGATATTCGAAATTCCACTTCACCACCCCCGTTAACGCTCTTTTCCAAACCAATTATTCCTCATGATGCCGAGTACCTATTTTCACCGTGAACCTCTAAATGTTCAGTCTGAAAATGCCGATAGTAGAAGAAGAAAGCGAAGCAGACAATTTCAATTGAAGTGCAATTTCCTCAGCCGAGTACTGTGCTACGCCCACGTGTACAAACAGGCGAGTTTCCCCGATAAGGGTACAACGTATATCGACGCAAAATGAAGGAACATGTTTGCAGATCGGAAGGGTGGCGGCATAGGAATATCTAATAAGAAGCTCAAGCTCATCCATCGTGCGTCGGGCCACTCGGTAGGCTGTCACCGTAGGCGTCAGCGTACTATGGAGAACGGGTGATTTACATAGTAATAATATCGGCACGCTGGGCTGCACCATGGAGTTTCCAGACTCAACCACACGGTCTTAAACTTGTTTCCTAATACGAGAGACTGCTCGCTGCCGTCATTACCCTGCGCACCCTTTTCACGACGTCGCTGCTGAGAGATCGTTACTCTTGAGAAAATGAACTGTTATTGATGAAGAGTGCGTTTTGGTCCTGGAAATGTACATAGTAAAAATGATGGTATACTTAAATGGTTTGGAGATTGATCAAACAATTGGGAAATCGTTTGATTTTTATGGCTATTATTCTGTTTAATACTCAGCTGCTATTACCGAGTCGTAGATGTTTGCAAAAATTTTAACAAAAGCAGTGATGGATTGTATTCTGTGTGGTACGTGATAATGAAGGAATAGTAAATTGTCTGGAAGAATAAAAAAATGCAATTAACAGTAGAACTAGCGATAGTTAACGCGAAGCTAATTCGTTCGGTGTACAGAGGTTGTTGATGTTGCAGCGGAAAGCGATACAATGTCGAGCACAAGAAAGCGCGTTAGGTGTTCGGTAGTTATGGCATAGTGTAACTTAATAGTCTACTTATCTTAGCTAACGTTGACAAATATTTTCAATTTGTACGTAATATGAGAAAAATCTGAATTTAGGTTAAACCAGTTCTTGGAACGTTACAGTTCTTGTCGTTTGTTAAAATGTGAACAATATTCAAATATAAAAATTAGAGAATTGTAAAGGGGTTAAAGTTTGAACACTTGTTCGAGGTTTCCATTTAATTGCGTTGCTGAATCCTTTCAAATTTTACTGACATAACCTCAAAACTTTCATCTTCCTATTGACATCTGCTTGTCTAAGCAAATTACTTTAATGTACATTATTTCGCCCATTCGAGTTTGCATATGTAAGCGTTCGAATACTTTCGTCAGCCACTGTATTTATTTTTCCTTTCTTAAAAATCCCTAGCTCTCAGCGCGCTTTTAACACTAGAACTACCGGTAGTTAACACGATGCTATTTCTACCAAAACCAGTGGAAATGACTGGTCTTTAAAAAATACCCGATGATAGAATATTTTTATATTTATTGATTTCTTACTTTCTTACAGAAGCAATTCCATGTTATGTGGTACATTTTTGCTACTATTAATCCATCTGCGACCATCGTCCCTAAACGAGGGTCGACGCGTTTATAAAATTGTAAAACCAGTCAATTTGGCTAGTGTTAATAAATATTCCCTAGATGTTTATACAATTAAGGGAGGTTAGAATGTGCAAGTATATAATATACAAAATATTCAATATTAATAACTCGTTTGAATAGTTAAGGCGAAATCACTATAGTACACTAGAACACAAAGTAGGAATTTTATAATAAAATTGTAAAACCAGTCAGTTTCACTGGAGTGTTAGTTGTGGTGTTAATAAATATTCCCTAGATGTTTATACAATTATGGGAGGTTAGAATGTACAAAAAATTCAATGTTAACAACTCGTTTGAATAATTAAGGCTGAACGAAATCACTATACTACACTAGAACATAAAGTAGGAATTTTATAATAAAATTGGAAATCCAATCAATTTGACTGGTGTGGTAGTTCTAATGTTAATAAATATTCGCTAAATGTTTATACAATTATGAGAGGTTAGAATGTGCAAGCATATAATATACAAAATATTCAATGTTAATAACTCGTTTGAATAGTCAAAGCGAAATCACTATACTACACTAGAAAACAAAGTAGAAATTTTATAATAAAATTGGAAATCCAATCAATTTGACTGATGTGCTAGTACTAGTGTTAATAGATATTCCCTAGATGTTTATACAATTATGAGAGGTTAGAATGTGCAAGTATATAATATACAAAATATTTAATGTTAAGAACTCGTTTGAATAATTAAGGCTGGACGAAATTATACTACACTAGAACACGAAGTAGGAATTTTCAAATAAAATTGTAAAACCAGTCAGTTTCACTGGAGTGTTAGTTCTAGTGTTAATGAATATTCCCTAGATGTTTATACAATTATGGGAAATTAAAATGTGCAAGTATAAAATGTACAAAATATTCAATGTTAATAACTCGTTTAAATAATTAAGGCTGGACAAAATTATACTACACTATAACACGAAGTAGGTATTTTCACATAAAATTGTAGAGTCAGTCAATTTCACTGGAGTGTTAGTTCTAGTGTTAATAAGTATTCTCTGAATGTTTATACAATTATGGGAGATTCAAATGTACAAAATATTCAATGTTAACAACTCGTTTGAATAGGATGGATGTAATTACTATGCTACACTAGAACACAAAGTAGGAATTCTAAAATAAAATTGTAAAACCAGTCAATTTGAGTGATGTGCTAGTTATGCTACTAACTGAAACTGTTGCGACACAATCTTATTAATCGAGGGTTAAACGATTATCTGAAAGCCAATTTCCATTATCACAGTATCACAGAAATAGCGTGTCAATCAATTAACTCTGTAGGACTGGTATAATTCTGTTTGCTTATTCGATGTAATAAAAATGAATCGCAGTATTTCGATAATTGTTTCGACCAACGTTCTCCCTATGGAAACAAGAAAATTCCAAGATTATAAAATCCAAGAAACCAGTTTACGTCAGCAAGATCTATCGCCAATGGAAATGGTATGGGAGCAAGAAAACGAGGTCGCCTTTAAAAATAGAAGCAAGACGCAGGAAAGGTTACCAATCATCCCTGGCGATCATCGTAGACAAGGAATTTTCTTTCAAGCCGGAATCAGCCCCGGAACACCATTTCCTCGAGACATTCCGCCGACGGTCCGGCTGGCTCGCTCTTCTTCTTTTCATCATCCGACCTATCCTCCACCAGTTTTATCGTTCACATTCAAAATTCCAAGAACTTCTTCCAGTAAACCAGGACACAAGAAAAAGCGGAAGAAGAGGAAGCGCCACAGTCTACCGATTAGAACATCAAGAGACGAATAACAAGCTTCGCATAATGAGCACGGTAAACAATATAAAAGGGGGTGAAAGAAGGGTTGCTGCGTCCGGGACAAAAGGGGTTGGCAGTGAGAGCCGACAGACGCTTTGACGTCTTTCTCCATGGAGCACAATGTTAATTAACGAGAGGAGAGCCGCTCCTGAGATCCCGGCTGCGCTCACGATTCTCAATCAACGATGGTATTCATGAGCCCCTCTATCCCCCAACCCCGCCGACAACGCCACTCGACGGCTGGCTTGAGTTATGCAAACTAAGTATAGAACGTTTAATGAACGAAAGTATCGGGATGCCTCCGCGAAACGGTTTTTCACTGTCCCTCGCCACCGCGCACCCATCTCACCGCAGAGAAAGTTTCCACAGGGTTGGTTCACTGTTACGTGCATCGAAAGTACGAATAGGGTTAGCAAACTTGCTTTTATTTCGTAATATAGGCAGCTTTGATACGGAAAGGTAATATCCATGTTAAAATTATTCAAGGAATTCAGCTTCTACAGTGGAAATAAAACTTGCTTTGGCTAGCAACTAGGCAGTGAAATTTAGCCACTCTGTTGTACTTTGTCGTACACGGTGTGTATAACACAGTGGCAACGTTGATGATACCGTGCATGTTTATGAATTTATAGCAAACTCAGCAGATGTACGGAATATAAAAATATCCAAAGGGGGTGAAATGTGCATTCGGTCGTGTTCATAGGAATATGAACTTTTGCAAAGAAGTTGCTACTTATCTGAAGATAGATACTGAAATATAAGTTATAAATATATCATAATCACGGGTAACGCGAGATATTAACCCTGCGATGATAGATACAAAGTGGCAGGCGATTCTATTTTCAAACGACAAGTTCTGCGAACCGAGGCAAAGGATGAAATCATCGAGTCAAGATACTGTGTAGCCGTCTGTCGGCGCGACAACCTAATTCCTAGCCAGCATTTTCCGACTATTTTTCCTGCTATCAAGTTCTTGGTATAGACTATTGCGGTTGTTAACTCGAACAAACGAGCCGATCTGCAACGAGTTCCCTGAAATGATCAACAGCGACGCGACTCTCTGATCACAGAAACTTGGCGGATGAAAAGTGATTGAACTGCCATCAAACTATTCAGATCTCCATAATTACGTTGAAAAACAGAAAACGCGCCTGTCTTATATTATTTAAATGTACACAGAAAGCATCAATTTCCTGCGTTCAATCAGCAACAACGAGACTATGCGCATGAGCGATTGGTAATTGCCGAGTGGTTGGCAAGAAGAGTCATGCTGCGAGTCTCAGCAACGAGATCAGGGGCCGAGGACACGGTGAATTTCATCGTAAAGCTAAGCTAGCCGGCGAATCTGCAATTAATGCGACTAATTGGCAAAGCCTGACCAAGCGATGCACAGCACAAATCCTGTCGAGGATGAGAGGACACCGGGGCCTGTCTTTTCGAATTTTTGCGAACATCCCCGATACTTTAGTCCGCGCTATTTGTTATAGCTGTACTTAAACAATGAAACTTAGAAGTAGTCGTTACGGTTCAATCCGATTACGTTTGCCCCAGATTTCTGACAGTGGGCTTGGGCTCCGGGTGACACAACTGTTCGCCGAACGTAGCCACGGTCACGGGATGAACGTTTCTGCCCAACAGAGGAGCGCCAATATTGTGGGACGCACGTTGTATTAACGATCGAACCCCTGTACGCTGGTCTGCCGCAACGGTGGCTGGAATTTTGTTGGTAGCCCCGGCCAATATGCGACGAAGAAACGCGGTCGTAAGGAGAGGAAAGCTTCCATCAGTCTTTTATTCTTGCGATCACGTTGGACAGTTTTCACATTGTCTTTACGCGCAGTGTTGTACCGAGCGTCACAGCAAACGTTGCTTCGCGCTTCAAAATACATTCCACGTTTAACGCAGAGTTGGCCCGTTGACCGTGGATTCGTTATCGAAGCTAGGAACACCGTCTTTAATATCTCGAGCGTCTGATCGCCAGGGCTATTTGTCAAACGCCGTAAAAATCGTATTTATACCAGTAAGTATCATCTGTGTTGTACAAGAACGATGGCTAGTCCGAATGAAGACTCGTAACACGCCCCTAAACCTAACGCTAACCCGACATGTATATTATAATCGTTCGAAGAGGAGAAAAATGGGGACCTCGAAGTGTAGCTGGTACGAAGGACGCGCACGATAATTCCAGCGCTGCGCAATCTTATCCGTGGTATCGACGCGCGTCTCCGTACAGGTGAATTCACTCTGATTACAGATTCAGCCAGCCTGAAAATTACGCGGTCGATCCTCCGTAACGAACAGAGGGGAGGAGAAGGAGAGAGGAAGTGAAAGAGGTAAAGGGAGAGGGAGATTGATAATACAACGGCGTGTAATTTTACCTATAAGATCAAATTACAGTCGGCGTCGAATTAAAGAGCGTTCATTTTCTGCCTGTTTATTCGCGGCGGATTTAGACACGGGCATTCGTCCACTCGTTGTCCAAGCTGTTTCGCGCACCAAAGGCTCGTTCGGAGGTGGTGTGCGTGGCCAAACCGAGGCATTTACGTCGATTCGCGACGTGTCTTTAAAGCAACAACTTGAACGACCGTTGTTTAAGGCGAAATTACGGCGCGCAGGGGCAGGCGGTGCGCGGCGCGCGATTAACGCGATCACGGCCGGGTCACGCTCAATGCCGAGGTCACGCGGTAGTTCTTGTTACGAGGGAAATTTGTAAGCAGAGTTCTTCGGGCCGATGAGAGTTCTTCCGTCAAAATGAATTCCCCTCAGAGACGAACGCTCTACTTATTTTTATCTAAAAGTACGCCAAAACTATTTATACTCGATATAAATGAAAAAAGGAAGGAAAAAGGAGCTGCCGAACGATTCATAGACCGAGCCAATTCCAATTTCATTAATACGGTAATGAGCGTTAAACCGGGAACGGACGCGGCAAATCGAGCCAGCGAACGGACATCAAAAGACCATCACGCTGGCCTGAAGGGGGCAGGGGGGGGGTCGAAATCTGACGATACTAATGTCTTCCACCTTCCTCGCAGCATCCTTTCACGAATAGACGTTTTTTGCATAACTTGGCCGTAGCAAGGTTCCCCTCTCGTCGCCGCCATCAGCACCCCCTCCAAAAGCCAAAGAGAACTTCCCATATCCCGCGCCTTACCACCACCCCCTGCCTGAACTACCGACCACCTTTCCCCCCTCCCCATTCACTGCTTCTTTCTCTGACTCGATGTTTCTGCCGACCTCTCTTTTACCGACACCTCATCTCCCGGTTTGCCGTTTACCTCCTCCCCTGCCGATCGTTCCATCTTGCTTTCTCTGTATTCTCCGCAGCAGCAGGCTGCCACGGTGCTGTACACGAGGCTGCGGCTAAGAGCAGAGCGACGTCGCCGACGCCACGCACCCCGACGTCGCCCTGACGCGCTCCACTGACGCTGCGGAGCGGAGATTAATGGCTTCGGACTCTGAAATCCTGGAAAATAAATAGCGGGGGCGCCGGTGGCGAGAGCGAGAGTCCTGCGGAGCAAGATGCGATCCCCCTCTTTCTCTTTTCGTTGCTCCGCCGCTATTTCTGTCTTCCTCGTTGCTGGTCGACAGAGAAAGGGACAACGTGGAAGGGAGACACAAGGGTTGGAGAGGGAGAGAGAGGCAGCGTCCCGAGGGACCTGCCTACCGCTCGCGCTGCCCACCGCCATCGCTGTGTGCTCCTTTGTGAGCAACCTGAAGGTTGTCGAAGGGCTGACGCGAAAAGCGACCGGCGTAGAAATTTATCTGGCCGGAATGCTTTTGTTGGCCCGCTTCGTGACGAGGAAATTGAAGGCTCTCCCAGCCTTTCTCCTTCTTTTTTCCTTCTCTTCCTCGTCCACCAGCCTAGGGATTTATCGGACACCGTGATACGCTTTTGTTCCGCTGAATCCTTCTTTTCTCTCCACCATCCGCCAATGTTTTCGTCAAAGACAGTATATATCATGTAGGTTTCATAAAACACTACGATCGTTGCACCTTCCTGAAAACACATGTATGTTCCAGGTTGACGAAAACACTGAGACCAAAAAGAGAGAGACAGAGATGTCTATCGTGGCTTAATCGTTAACAAGAACGTTCGCCAGAGATCCAGCATCTCGTACGACATTAATCGTTTGAAAGTGACGCAGCAACGACCGACAACAACGACAGCTGGATACCTGTTGGATATTCGAAAGTCTTGGTGGAATGTGTGAAGATAGCCATTACGTAGCCGACGCCGGGGTAAATTATATTAAATACTAAATAACCGGTGGAAGACCACGGTCTAATTGTTGCGTCGTTTGCATAATGCCCGGTCTGTAACTACTCTCTCTTCCCTTTGCCTCGCCAACGCTCTACCTTCCACCGTTTGCCTCTCTGTCTTGCGACCGGTACCCTCTTTAGCGTGGCTTCTCCGCGTATCTCTTGCTTGCATCCTCCACCTCGTCCTATCTGCCCTTTTCTCCCCTCCACCCTGACCGTGTCCCCCTTCTCTGATTCGTCGCAATATACCGACGGAAAGATTAATTGCTAATTCTTGCTACTGCAACCAGTTGCTACTAAATGCGCACGGTGGTCGTGCAAAGATCAAGGAACCTCGTCGAACCTGACCAACTACGTTCGACTACGTAAGCACCGTATGCCATAGGCGAATATTCTCTTCAGAGGTTGGCAAAATGGCCAGTGACAACACGATCCCGTAGGAAATTTGCCTAGCCATAGAAGGGTTTTATAGTCGCAAGATTGGAAACGCAACGCGCTGAAGAATCAACGGTCAGAGCTGACGTGTTTCGCACAAAGGTCGTTCGTCTTTCGTCTCATTTGAGCCGCCTGCCCTCTCATCCTTCTCCCTCAGTCATCGTCTAGTCACGTTTGCACGGTAGCCATTTGCGAGATTACAACGAGCGCCGCCCGCTAGGGCGCTCATTAACGAGCGAACGAAAGAAGAGATTATCAAGCGACTAAGCGTAACTAACAACAACGCGCCGTTCAATTTGAGAAACGGCTAATTATACGGCCGCGGCTCGCCTTACTTTTTCCTCACTAATTGCTTGAAACGACTTCGATCGCCACCGTTGTCACACCATTGCCAACGCCAGATTAATCGCGATACGTGCCACTAGCGTGAAATTAATTGCATCGAGTACGCTTCCTACTACATGGCAGCACCGTGTCCGAAAATCAACCACCTCGACAACGAGGAAAAGAAAGAAGAAGAAGAAGAAGAAGAAGAAGAAGACGATGAAGGAGAAAGAGAGTAAAAAATAAATGAGAAATCCGGTGTCCTGAAATAATAAAGCCGACCCGGTCCCCTGTTAATTTATTATTCAATTCGTAGGAGACTCTCCCTTCCCCAACATTCCCCTACCAAATCCCCGCGCAATATCCGCGTATATAGGCCGAAAACATCCGGCAGAGATTGCGAACCAACATCCTTGGACGATGAATTCGTCGCGTTACATTCCTGCACGATGATTTTCCTGCTTGCACATGGCGAACCCGAGGCTACGACTCGGCCAACAACAGAGGAGCATGGATGACGTGCACGGGGTAGAAGCTGAGAGGGGGCTAGATTTGATTCGTAGGGGGATAGAACAGATCGGCTATGGGTCTACCTCGACAGACACGGGGGGGAGATGGCGGCCTGCAACGCCGTACCAAAGCAATATCCATAGGAACACCCCGTGTCAGAGGGAGAGATGCAGAGACGTGCGATCAATCACGAGGGACCCTGCTGCCACGTTCGTGGCCCTCGTATCAAACGTAACGCACGGTAAACATTTTTAACTTTGCCACGTTATTAATATTCGTTGCGCCCCGGGATCCTCTGCCGCTACCCCTGCCCCGTCCCGCTACCTCACCCCCTCACCGCTCCTCGTTTGGCCGTTCTTCTTTTTTCCCCGGGAATTTGCACTCCGCGTTTTTGTTAATCAATTTGCCGCCATTCGACTACCCCCACTGCGGCGCAAGAAACTGTCAAAGTTTACCGATTAAGTTTATCAGCTGCGAATATTATGCCGGTTAAGGGTGAAGTGTCGTTTGATACTGTCAGACATCTGAACGGAACATTTTTGCTCGCAGTTGCGAAATGTACGCGGGACAAGAACCCGATCGATGTTTACTCGTTTTTATAAAATCGATCAAATCTGAGGATTATTTTTTTTCCTGTATCTCGCGAATTACGACGAAATATTATGTTTGAAGGAAGATAAAACTGGTGAAATTTGTTATTGTACTTGGAAATACAGGTGAAACGAGAGGATCGAGAATAATTTTCGCAAGGTGTGTTTCACGATGCGTTTTGAATTACGCGATCACATTCGCTGGGATCGCATTAAACGTATAATGCGCGGGAAATGTTTTTTGACTCGGCCGCCATATTAATATTCGTTAGAGGTCGCCAGTCTCGCAGGCCAGCCGCGCCTCCATATTAACCGCATTTTTTTCGTTTAATCTTTTTTCTCTCCTTTGTTTCTTCTCATTTTTACTTTCTTTTTTTTTTTCGTTTCGTTGTATTAAAGCACATTCTGGACACTAAACGCAATAATGGAAATTGATAATCAGCCGGTCGTTAACGTCACGAGCGAGTAACGATTATTTATTCGTAACGATTCGCGGCTGCGTGATTCGCCAAGGGGTGAAAATCGCGATCCACCGGACCGATTAAAACTTTGCTCTGCTTGTTCGTATTGTAATTATTGCACGTTACTCGTATGTTGTACACGTCCCTTACCGGAACGCTGAATTCCCTCTGCTTGATATATCAGCGGCGAGTAAAATTAGAATTTTTCTAATGGCCGACATGAAACGGTTGAGTACTTAATGCTACAAGGCAGTTCTGTTCTTATTGTTAGCTCTCAAGATACGAGTCTACGATTAGCTGGAGTAGAATCGCTAAATTCCACGATATTTCAACTACAAGTGTAACTTTATCTGTATTTTCAGCAACAAAATCAAAATCAAAAGTGCAAAATATTTATTATTAATTCTATCTTCAGGTGTCTTATTCGAAATTTACTTGAAGTGAATTTGAAGTAACTTTTTATTGCAAGCAATCTGCATACAGCATGTTTTCCGTAGAACGACACTGATACTCCAGGGTCGATAAAATACAGTGCAAAATTGAGATTGTTTAACAGATTAGAATATTCATTATCAGAATATCAATCAACCCTTTGCACTGGAAATTTTATTTCAATTTTGTCACCAGCAGCTGCCAACACTTTCGTGTGTTTCATTTGAAATTTACTTGAAGTGAATTTCTTTCTTCCTTTATTTATTTAAATTGCCTTATTTTTTAGTTAAAATGCATGCAATCTGCATACAGCATGTTTTCTGTAGAACGACACTGATACTCCAGGGTTGATAAAATACAGTGCAAAATTGAGATTGTTTAACAGATTAGAATCTTTATTAACCCTTTGCATTGGGAACTTTATTTCAATTTCATTACTAGCAGCCAACACTTTTATGCGTTTCATTTGAAATTTACTTTAACCAAAAAATAAAACAATTTGAATAAATGCAGGAAAAAACAAATTCGCTTAAATACAAAATAAATAGTTTTATTCACACTATCCCTGTATTTTCTAATTTTCAAGTGTATGATATATCTTGAAAGAATTTCCAAAATGCACGCTTCACAAAAGAAGCTGGGACTCGACAAAGGAGCTGCTGAGACCTGCTGAGGAAACTGATATCACACTCGACACAGGACAGCAAACGATTGATAATTATCAATGACAGATATAACGATTCTATGCAGCATTCTAACTTAATACGCTAAAACCTAAGTTCTATTTTACTGACAGTATTTATCCTTCAACTAATTAATAACTTGCATATATGCAAAATCTGGCTTTCAATATTTCCTCACTTTTGCATATTATCTGCAACGTATTCTGTATATTTTTACACATTTAGCTTACACATCTACAAATATCCGCGATCTGGTAACAAGTTTATTTTTCCTCAACAGTTTTGCAACAGTTCCTTCATTGTTCCACAAAAACACAAGAACCAATATCCTTCTCGTGTATTGTAATTGTTGAGAATTGTGGATCTTGTTCACCGAAATAATGTTACAGCAACGTTAAATTTACACTTGCAACTAATATTAGAATAATTCTATATCCATTTGATAAGCGATTGCAAAGATATTCATCGATACAAACTTTTTTCCATACGGACTGTACTGTTTACATTCGGCTGTTTTCGAGACGCCGCGCACACACACACTGATACTCACATACCAGTGTGTCTACTAACCTAACCTAGTCCAGCACATAAAATTATACACATCTCAATAGTAATAATTATCGAACGTGGTGGAAGTTGCAAGGGCCGACAAAATGTCAGACATAAATATCGCCTGAGCACGAGCCTCCGTGTTATCGTTCCATATTGATGCGGACACCATACCGATCATTCTGCTGCCCCGTACGGCTCCCCTATTTCTTGCGCGCAGGAAACTCCTACCACCATTAAGTACAACTAGATCCACTTACGTGTACCGGAATCTTTTTCTCATTTTCCATAACGCGCTGTATCACGGTGTGTTGCTGACAAATCGGCCGACGATTCATCGTGAAAAAATGTTGTATAACAACTGGCAGATAGAAAGCTACCGGGGTCTAATTACCAGACAACCGATTCCAAGCTAATTAACAAATATAGAACGGCCGTGTAACGTGATATTTTCTTTTGCACAGCAACGTCCGAGTTCGACGACGGATTTTGGCAGCCAACCCTCTTACGAGTTCCCGAAATCCTCTTCAATTACGGCCGCGCAGCGTACAGCGGAGCTTGTAACTGTCGAGAGCGTTTAACAAGGGCCACGTATGTAAGACAATTCTCGATGGTTGTTACGGTCGCAGGGAACGTTGCAACGGAACGACAAACAACAGGATTCAGGCTGCCTCTGTTTCTGCCCACGCAACGGCCAACAAACGTCAGAACCATAATCCGGATGAAATTAAAGCAATGGAATTAACAACGTGAAGGAAATACACGAACGATGTGACACGGCTCGCCATCGCATAGTACAAAAGAGTGCGATCGATCTTGCGACGAGATAAAAATTCATTATCGACGCTGTTGGTATCGGGGCCGGTTGCCGAAAATTGATGGCTGATCGTATCGAGTCGTAACAGGTGTATAGAAGTTTCTTCTTCCTCCTTTGTTCCTTTACTTCGAAGTCTGACGAATGTTCTGTGCGACGTGTATCGCGTTATCTTATTCCCAACGATTTGAATCTGAAGATAAACGATCATCTTCGAAAGAGAATTAAATGTAGATGTAAATAAAGGAAGGAATGAAAGCTATTAGCCTCCGATCATAATTTCCCGGGTCTACAAATGCAGAAAATCATAATGTAGCTATGCGTAATCGGGGCGCATAAATCACAGTTGACAAGAAAATTATAGCGAAATGTTGAGCGATAGCGAAGCAGTGTTTGCGATAGGACGTGTTTTAGAAAACGAGCAGCAAAGAGCAGGCCGTCCGTGCACCCTTTGACATGGAACTGAAAAGCGACGAAACGAGAGGAAAGCGAGCACAGTCGTCAAAGTGAATGCCAGTTGTGCGAGATCTCGCCAAAGGGTGATTAATGTACGCGGAAGAGAGAAGAAGAAGAAGAAAAAGAAGAAGATGAGCGCACGAGGAGAGAAGGCGGACGAAGAAGAAAAAACGAGGAATAAGAAGCGGAGGACGATGAGTGGAGGATTGGGCCGTTGTCTGCCGGAACGCAACATCGTCCCAGAAAATATTCTTCTTAAAATCCGATCGGAAATTCGCTGTAGGAAATTTTGCCGATGAACGAGCCGTACGCTAGCGCGATTAAATATTAACTACGAAGCCGATTATGTAATTAAAAGGATATTCGTAGTAATTGGGAGGACGGACTAACGAGCTTTCTAAAATTTCCGAAGATAATTGCGCGTGCAGCGCGTGATTATCGGTGGTTCGCTAATTACGGGCTAACGCGCATCGTTTCTCTTTTCCAGCTATTACGCCCGAAGTCGCCACGGAACTCAGCGTGCAACTGACCGCCAGAACCATTCCACCAGGATCCTGCAACTTCCTTATCTGGCTTTTCCATTTTCCCTGCCTCCACTGTGTAAGTCACGAGGCTGACGATGTTAAACCCTCGCTGCAATTTCGTACGCCTTCGACATTTTGCCATCGATACGATGGAATCGCGGTTGCTTTGCTTAAAAAGTTTCGCGGTTTTATGATTTTTATGATCAGCGCAGGATAATATTGCGGTTTGAATTGAGAAGCCTTCTGGCCAACGGCGATTTAGGTAAATTGTTATACTCAAAGTGGTTCTGCTTTTTTAAATATTAGTTACGTTTGCGCAAATTGGCAATTATAACGGCACTTGGAAAACGGCACTTCTTCCTAGGATGAATAAAAATGTCGACTAACACGCGGGTCACATTTTTCAGAAATTCGTGCATTCTTTTGAAGAAATATTTTTAAATTGTCTTGTTAAATGTAATGGTTTCCTTAGGTCTAACTCTCTATCTGGTACCTTTTTTCGTTTTTGAAAATATACTGAAATGTTTGGAGCTGTACCTGAAGTGTATTCTATGGGTTTTTCTGTTTTATTATTTAATTTCTACTTTACAATTTGCCCAGGAGAACATTCGGTTAATTTTTCTAGCTTAATTGCTAAATAACAAGTGGATGGCCACCGCCAGCCGGGTACCATTTTCCAGTTTGTCCATTTTATTTCTTCAGTCAGGTCAGTGCGGTGTTCTGTCTTTAGTCTTCTTTTTATGAAACACTCTATAGGTCGCTAAATATTGTTAATTGAAAGGAGAAGAAGAAAAATGGCACGAAGAAAATAACGTAACTTCAATAAGGATAGTTGTATGGGCCTTTTTTGGAAACCTCATGTCACTTGTGCAAGTAAAACAATATAAATAAACTTCAACAAATTTGATTTACTATTCAACTTTTATGGTAAACAGTGTAACAATCGCCTCCGTGAAATGGCACACAGCTTTTGCAAATGTATCCAGTTTCGCTGCGTTTTCCTTTGCAACGGCGTACTCTGCACGCTCTAGTCGGATTTGTTTCTCTGCCAGTGACTATTTTTCCTAACACGTGGTGTCTTAGTTGTCCGACAAGTCTGAAGGATGCATCCTTGTAATAAGGAGCCGTTTTAGAAATTCGAGAAGTGTCAGGACAATCCACAGTTGTCCATTCTCTAGCTGCTTGCGGTAGAAATTTATTGCACCTTGTTTTATCTCCTGGCAGGTAGGTACAGTGCGTTTCATATCCATTGAACGAGGTGCAGTTTATCGGAGAAAATGGTAATTTTTTGGACCATTTTATAGTTAAACGACGCTGGTGCGAGAGAAGCGCGTCACGAGTTTACTCGCAACCGGTCAACAATGTGTTAAGTAACCGTGTCGAGTACAGTTAACAAAATGTAAATGCTGGGAAGCCTGCTCAGAGGAAGACATTTTAAGCTGTCAAAGAAAAAATACATGAAACAACGAATATGTATATCCGAAAGCAGTTGAAATATAATTAAGTAATTACATTTCACACGTGGAATATTTTCTACGCCAGAATTGAGTTATAGTTTGACGGCCGCTCAAAACCATTTATGCAGTCATTAAGGCATCATTAATCTTGCTCTCCGTTATGCGCGACAACAGAGTCATTGTTGAAACAGGTGCTACTTCCGAAGAGGCCAGGATCATTAGTCGAGTGAATGGAATCGGTTCTCCGCGGAATAAAGGAATCAACGGTAGAAATCACGACGAGCAAGGGAATCGGACCGTGACGTTTGTGGCGACGGCAATTACCGAAATTCTGCCACGAGACAAATTCCCGTCCGGTTTTAGCGAAGAAAAATTTCAAAACAACTGAGAAGCTTCTACTTGCATCGAAACTAAAATGACATTTACGTCTTTGCAACGTAGTAATTAGAATTTGAACAAGAAAGTTATGCAATTCTTCTATTCATAGGTACTTTAACCCTTTAACAGCTTAGCTTAACACTTTGACTGCCGCGTGGGTCATATATGGCCCACCGGTTTCTCCCGCGACGCTACGGTGGTCACTGGCGACCGGAGCGCTTCGACTTCTTACAATTGTAAAAATTGAATGAAAATTGACAGTTGGGGCATTTTGAATATACTCGACAAATGGAAGATTCCTTGAAATAAAAAGTGCCATTGAACAATTAAACACTTTGATTACAAACGAGAACAAACGTTGCATCTAACGGTGCACTGTGTTGAAACACTTCAAACATAAATGTGGCCCATCGATACGATCTGGACGATAGGTGGTCGCCTCTTTGGTCCGATTCTTAGCAATTTTTGATCCTAACTGTTTCACATTTTTTTTTATACCACTCTCTGCAAAATTTTCCTGCCAGGTACGCTTGCCCTTCTTTCTTCTGCGTTTCGTGTCGCGATCTTTATCGAATAAGTATATTTCACGGCTCTGGTGAATGGCACTGTGTAAGGTGCGTTACAGGTGCCATTCTAAAAGCTGACACCTTGGTTTTTGTTTCTCTTGCTTGTTTATAGAGTATCATCGCGTTTGAAATTGATGTATTTAACAGTAACTCTAAAGCTAATTTTATATGCCACTTGAGGGTTCTTCTATATGATGTAGAATATGCTACCATTTGATCTGATAAATCTACAGCACATTTTCCTCTCTTGTAATCTACCACTACCATTGCTTTATCACAAACATAATTTTTTCCCGGATCTCCACCATTTCAGCCGAACGTTTCGTCGAGATCATAAAAATAATCGTAATACTGTTTACCAATATCTTCTGCGCGTTTTGCCTGCGACGAAACAACGAAATAAACGAAGCCTTGTTACAATATGTCGCTATCAACTGTTAGCAAGGCGCCAACGATGGTCACCCATGACCGCCAATAAGGTAAACGGTCCATTGGGGAAGAATGTTGTCGTACATCGTCAATTTATTATTATTTTGCCATTATATGCTTTGAATAATAAAAATGCTCCCGTGACGTCCTCGGTGAAACATGTGATTTCGACGTGGCAGTCAAAATGTTAAGAAAAACTCAAATTGTCAAATATAATGCCATAAATGTTACGTCTTAACTCAATTGCATTGCTTAACTCGTTACGTCTCCAGTTCACTTCCCTTTTAAGAAGAAGAAGAAGATTTTTAACGTTCTGAGAACATCTTCACGCATAACATTACAATGTGAAATGGCATATTAATGACGATTTTATAGAAATTTGTTAATGATAAAAAGATATGATTAAGTCGGATTTTTAATATCATTAATTTCCTATGAAAAATTGCAAATGTATTTTTTTTATATTTAATACCAGAAATGGAGGAAATCCGCAAGATAAAGAGAACGTTACTTTCTATATAAATAAATCGGTCGATCGTTCTATCAAACTGTCAAAAAGTTAACCGTGTGAGTTCCAAAGATCGCTGTGTAGATTGTTTGCCCAGACCTAAACAAAGAAACACTGATCTAGCTCAATAGGTCTGGGTAACAGCTACGACCAATCCTCCATCTTTTCCACCTCAATCACGTGTTGTTTCTGATGATTCGATTGCCCAAACATAATAGAGCCGAGAGCATTGTTCGCGGATTTGGTTGAAATAAAAGGAGAACGGCTGGTCGACGGAGAAGAAACACCGAAAATATTCGGTCGAGGAACGTAAACGGCTGTCATTTGTCAGCCAGACGACTCAATGTCTCACGAACGTCTCGGGCTTCTTCCATCGCACTTGGCCTGAAGACTTCACAGATGAACGATAAACCGAATCAAAAGGCGAATAAAACGCCGTGTGTTGTCGAACAGTCGATGAATGAAATCTATCGTTTGCAATACGAAACACTTACGAAACACGCGTTTTGTGACATATTATAATAAGAAGATATAATGTTTCTATTAGAATGTTTGGAAGAGATGGATTTAAAATTGAAGATATTTATTTGACAGAGCTAATTATTGTTTGCAATACGAAACAATTACAAAGCACACGTTTTATGATATATTATAATAAGAAGATATAATGTTTCTATTAGAATGTTTGGAGGACGTGGATTTAAAAGTGAAGATATTTGTTCGACAGAGCTAATTATCATTTGCAATACAAAACACACACTTTATGATATATTATAATAAGAAGATATAATATTTCTATTAGAATGTTTGGAGGACGTGGATTTAAAATTGAAGATATTTGTTTGACAGAGCTAATTATTGTTTGCAATAAGAAACAATTATAAAACACACACTTTATGAAATATTATAATAAGAAGATATAATATTTCTATTAGAATGTTTGGAGGACGTGGATTTAAAATTGAAGATATTTGTTTGACAGAGCTAATTATTGTTTGCAATAAGAAACAATTGCAAAGCACACGTTTTATGATATATTATAATAAGAAGATATAATGTTTCTATCAGAATGCTTGGAAGAGGTAGATTTAAAATTGAAGATATTTGTTTGACAGAGCTAATTATTGTTTGCAATAAGAAACAATTATAAAACACACACTTTATGATATATTATAATAAGAAGATATAATGTTTCTATTAGAATGTTTGGAAGAGACGAATTTAAAATTGAAGATATTTGTTTGACAGAGCTAATTATTGTTTGCAATAAGAAACAATTACAAAGCACACACTTTATGATATATTATAATAAGAAGATATAGTATTTCTATTAGAATGTTTGGAAGATATGGATTTAAAATTGAAGATATTTGTTCGACAGAGCTAATTATCATTTGCAATACAAAACACACACTTTATGATATATTATAATAAGAAGATATAATGTTTCTATTAGAATGTTTGGAAGAGATGGATTTAAAAGTGAAGATATTTGTTTGACAGAGCTAATTATTGTTTGCAATAAGAAACAATTACAAAGCACACACTTTATGAAATATTATAATAAGAAGATATAGTATTTCTATTAGAATGTTTGGAAGATATGGATTTAAAATTGAAGATATTTGTTCGACAGAGCTAATTATCATTTGCAATACAAAACACACACTTTATGATATATTATAATAAGAAGATATAATGTTTCTATTAGAATGTTTGGAAGAGATGGATTTAAAAGTGAAGATATTTGTTCGACAAAGAATTAATTATTGGTTTGCGATAAGAAACAATTACGTTTCCATTGGAATGTTTGGGAAAGTTGTTTTTTAAATTAAAGATATTTGCTGAACAGAGCTAATTATCATTTGCAATATATTGTTAGAAAAACGGAAAATAGGGAAACCAAAGTTTGATAATCCAGTCTTGTCCAGCCTATCTATTAAACGTACATTGTGTAGTTTTTAATGATAGTATGATTGAAACATTGCTCTAGCAATTTCAAGAACGGTTTTTCAACGCGGAAAGGATAAGAAGATTGCGATCGACAGCACTGTGTGTTTGGCTTATTATAGTGATCTAGATATAACTAGATAGGTCTTTAATAGCAAGTTATAATTAATAGTAATGTAAATTATAGCCTAGAAACGACAACACGTAATATATAATTTCGCAGAATATAGACGGCTGTTGTAATCGTATGTGATCTAAAGGTCAATGGGTAATGACGCAACGAGTTAATAAATAAGATGGTTAATAAGTACCGACATTGACTACCGTAAGTTATTAAGTGTGTATCATGATTGTATTATAATTTCGTTTTTATAACGTTTCGGTGATTTTCAAAGCCGACCTCCGCGCATTAATTTCTCTCATGGCCGTGAATCACGTGTACGAGGCTCAACACTCAAATACGCGAAAATTGTATCAAATTTGAAGAGCATTTGCTTCAAAATATACGAAATATATGAAACTTAAATTATCATTAGGATAATTTGAATTCGTCGAATTACGCAACTACAACTGAACGTAACACCGAAGAAAATGAAGAAAACTGTAATAGTCGTCGATTATATAATTAAAGGAACAAGAAAAAACCATACACCTGCGTGAAAATTTATGCGTCGCGTACAAGTCAGCCGTATCGTTTCACGTAATAAATTACACGCATACTTGATGCAACCATAACGAACCGAGCGAGGCTCATTTTCACACAATACACTATTTACTTCATTTCATCTAATAATTAACACCACAGCCTAATAACTAATGCCACGCTTTAGGCTTTAACAACCAGGCGAATTAATTTAAGCGAACGCTTTAAGCATCTCTCGCTCCCCATCATCTATCGTCGCTTCAATTTTCCTCTAGATATTCAATTTGCACGAGATCCAGCCAGCCGATCTCGAAACTTCGCGCCACCCAATTCTCGCTTGGTGTACTCGCGCTAGAAATGAAATCGCGTGCGCTAACCATCGCTAACTGCGCCGATATACGCGGAATATAAAATAGACGACTTTGTAGAAAAATATACCTGGTGTTATATTATCACACAACACCAAAAGTAAGGACATTAGCTTGTCCGAACAGTTTCTTTCCTTTCACAAGCTGATAACAGAAGGACAATTTCTCTTTTGTATTATTCTATTGAATCAGGTGTGATCCATTTCGTTCTATTTCTATTACCATGTCCCTGCATAATTCACTAAACTGATATAAAAGAATAAAACATTGCGCGTCTATTATTTGTGATTTCACGTTTCATACGAAGGTGCGCTGTTGTTAGAAATACGTTTGCGAAAGGAAGATACTTCTCGGACAACCTAATACACGCCATCAACGAAAGTAGTTCAATATTTATCATTATATTGTACGTGCTACATGTTTGTTTCACACATATGTTCGTTAAAGTGTTGCAACAGTTTCACTCATTTAGGAATATTCATTGCAAGCGCACGTTACAATATAATTGCACCGCTATGCGTAACTGGAATAATACAAGTTCATTTTTGACTTTGTATATTTGAAACTGCTTATTGACTTGTTCATATACATTAGACTGTCCGAAGAGTTTCTTTCGTTTCACAAGCTGATAACAGATGAACAATTTCTCTTTTACATCATTTTATTGAATTACGTGAGACTTCCTGTATAATTCAGTAAATTAATATAAAAGAAAAAACATAGCGCGTCTATTATTTCCTCATAAGACGAAAGAAACTGATAGAAAAAAAGAATAAAATCCGCGAGCATCGATAGAAATAAATAAGGCAACTCTCTCATCGTTATTCTATAGCAAAATAATTAATTTCTTAGTACAGTTATAAATAAAGTATGCAGAACCAAAGTATTCCTTCCACACTAATAGATGAACAATTTCTCTTTTACATGATTTTATTGAATTACATGTGATCCATTTCATTCTACTTCTATAACCATGTCCCTGCATAATTCAATAAATTGATATAAAAGAAAAGACCTTCCTCATAAAACGAAAGAAACGTTTCAGACAACCCAATGTATGTACAAGTAGCTAATTCTTGTCCTGTCAACTGAACTATCTGTTAATCAAAATTTCCTATTGATAAAGGCAAACTAATCTTTACAAAGTTACATTTTGTTGCGGTACTTGCAAAATTTAACATGGCACGTGATGATTTATTTCCAAGATAAACGAAACGATGCGCAAATAAAGTGCCCAAGCATGTGCCATACATAAATAAAAATCCTTGAAGAAAGGAATTATCGTATCTAAGAAATTAGCAGATTAATTAACGCGTGTTGCCCGGTTAAAAGGTTAACATTCTACAGAAAGACCTTGTTTCTGCATATTTCCACGCATCTTTACTTTGAGAATGCACAGAGAAGACTCGGTACTCGACTTGACAAAGACTTGAATAGCTAGATAAGTACTTAACAATCCGATTCGGTCGTTTATCCTCACGTTTTCCCGTCTTTCTTTCGTTTCACCGTTACGCAAAACGGATTTCACGAACAACCTTTCGAGAACGATTGCACGATGCTAGCGAAATGGCAGAACGTTCGCAGGTCTGTTTCCGGGCCAAAGAAAACCAGCATTGTTCCAGTACACACGTGTCGCGATGTGCTTTCCTTCGAAATTGGAGCAATTTATGGGCACCGAAAATTCCTCGCAATATTCGACCCATGACATTCCCAACATCTGGCTTTTTTCTTGCCGACCTGGCCACCGCCACGTAACGTCTTTGTGAACAGGAGTTCCGAATGTGCTCGACGAGAAAATGAGAATTTATGCCGGGCTATTGAACACTTGGCGACTTTTGCCTGTAAACATGTTGCAAACGAACAAAACCAGATCGTAAACGTATCGTACTTATGCTGATTTAAGTATTTGCTTTACGTGACCATCAGAATACAGGAAGATAAGAAATTTGTCATTAAATGGTATCCTTCTGGGGGTTAGCCATCCACATGTTATTTAGCAATTAGGTTAGAAAATTTTACCAAATGTCCAGCTGCACAAATTGCAAAGTATAAATTAAATAATAAAAGACAAAAATTATAAAGATTTCATAATGGACACAGTTGTCTTCTATAGAACAATATTTTAAAATAAAGACGTAGAAACTTTTCTATACAAAAACATACTTCCCATAGAATAAAATATGAGAGACATTGTACCATGAAATGAACATTTGTATCAGACGCTGGTTCTTCCTGTTTCTTTATACCAAATCTCTCTTCTTTACCTTAGCTCATGCAAAATAGCAAGGTTGTTGTTTAATTTGAAGGTTATGTAAATCTAAGTCGGCGTACTAATCCGATGAGATACAGTAAGCCCATCGAACTCACTTTCCCGTCGCTTCGTCCAGAAATCGGCTTCGAGGTCGGAATCGGGCCGAGTCGAGCAACTTAAAGAGAACAAAGACAGGAAAATTGCATGGCATGCAGAAAGTACTCACCGATCTCGCCGACAATGACTCGAACAGAACAGAAAGTCGAACCGCGTGACGACAGGCTGCTTCCTCGTCCGTCGTGAGACGCAAACTGACTGCTTGATCGCACCCAGGCCGTGTTTCTAAGATAATTCGCAAAAACTGTTGCTCCAGCGATTGCTGCAACACGATCAAACTATTTTTTAAACTGTGCACCGGACAACGAACTGGTCGTGTCGCCACCAACAATAATATCTTGTAACGCGTTTCAGAGAAGAAGATCGTTTCAAGAATACGGATGACGCTCTTATGAGCACGGAGAGTTCATGTTTGGCGATTATTGGAAGATCGTGTATCGTGGAAAGCCACGGAATTTGAAAGCATCGAGGAATTTTTTGATTTTCATAAAACTGCTCTGGACATGATCAGGTTTATTGTAATTATGGGATTCTTCGGTTCTATATACGAAGTTCTGAATTCTTCTGTTATTTGTAACTTCCCATAATTGAATAAAAGGATAGCAAGTGATGTTTATTGTGTCATCAATTTAACTGGAAAAATAGAAGTTACAATATTAGAATAATGAGAAAAGCATTGGAAACATTTTGACAAGAATAATACAAGAAACGATATTTCAGGTTTTCTCAGCTCATAATTGCACGTATTATTTGTGTGAGATATGCAACTCATGCACTGAACCACGAATAAAATGATTATGAAGAGGTTACTCAGACTTGCGTATAATACTAACCTCAACCCAAGAAGACTCATCCCAAATGTTTAAAAATCAAGTAGAAACATGTGTTCCACGAAAATTACATTATTCGATACATAATAACTACGTTATCAAGAAGCTCGAAAATCTGATTGTTAGGAAATTTGAAGCAAGTGTTACCTCAGCCGATGCAACATGTCCGCCCTGCGCGCTACTTCAAGTATGTCGGTGGAAGGTGCCGTTTCGATCGGCGGAAAATCGTCCAGTCTGGTGTCATGGAATCGCCAAAAAGGGGGGTTCGATGTCGCGAATCGAGGAACATCCTCGCGAGATAAGGGATGGAACCGAAGGCACGGGAAACGTTCCGGTGAAACATTGTAAAAAAATCGATCGGTCGCGTTGACGGTTCGGCCGCGAAGGTGGCAGCACCTCACCAAGCGATCTCTCGTGGCGGCGGGGGCATGCATCGATGGCCGCGTTTTTGTTGTTTTTCCGTTCCTTTTTTTCTACTCCCTTTCCATCTCTTCCTCTTGCTCTTGCTTTCTCCGGCTTTCTCGCTCTCTTGCTTGTTCGTCCCTCTATTCTCTCGTAGTTGGCAGATTAGGCTAATGCGATGGACCAGATGAGATATGGGCCAGCGAATCGGAGTACAGTGCCGGCACGGCAGGGGCGTGACTGTACCCTGGAAACGGCCGTGCCCCGGGCCACAGTCACGACGTGAACTAAGTGCTGGGTGGAGCCCCGTCTAGGCACTACCTACTCGATGGAACCATCATCCTCTCCCTCGAATGTCACGGGGCAACCTAATGGCTGCCAGCCACCTCGAAAACGGCGCCAGTTTTGAAATGGTCTCGCGACCACTTCGTTACAAACTTCACCGGCTTCCCTCGTTTTGGCCAACTTCCCACTTGCTGCGGGCTATCCTTGCTTTTTCAGTTTAGTCGCCGATCCATGATGTGGTACATGACGGTTTAAGTAGCGTGGTGTGTAGCAATTCTTTGAAAGAATTTCGGAAAATTATGAATTGTCTTGGCAATGGTCTACCTACAGAGTAGCTTAGTAAATAATTTTCATCCTAGAAAAGACTGAACGTCTTAATCGGTAACCTAAGCACGATGATAAGACGACGATGTTATGTATGGGGTGAAATGTATAATAAAATTTCATGAAAAATGCAACGAAGGTTGGAGATTACGTCGAAATGAATCCATTTGTCAAATCCTGTACACGTGTCTTAAATGTAACGATCGGTATTTGATGAAAGCCAAGTTATATTCCTCCACAGGAACCACACCCTTCATGAATTTCCATTCCAGGTTCATCAACTTCGTGCTTCCAGAAATACATATATCTTGCATCTGTATCTTATTATGATGTTGATCCATTGATATCAACAATAATTTTCATTGCAATTAAAAATTTTACACTGCATCGCCTGGAACAGTTGAAGCATTCGTTATACATTTGAAGATTTGTTATGAAATCTAGAAACTAAGGTATTAATCGTGACGTATCGTGTGAACTGGCATCATCCTCCAGCAAATCTACCCTCGTTCCACCTTTAAAAGAGGAAGCAAAGTCGCGCGAACATTTGGAGCCACATAGGTGGCACGATTTATCCACATAATTTTCCCTTGAAAAACAAAAACAAAGCGGGCAAACGGTGCGAAAATGGAAGAATACCGAATGAGAAAAAAGAAGGGAGTAGAAGGAGAAAAAGAAAAAGCGTAGCTGGTACAAGCACTTTTCAGTCGATCGGGCTTCGCCGGGTATTTTTTCACGTCCGTTTGCCCGTTTCAATCCCCTGTTCGAGGCCGCTCCTCATCCATCTGCCTACCGATATTCGTCCGGGGCCATATCTCCCGGCCACTTTTCAATTTCGTCCGACGAATTTCCAGTCCCTCTCTCTTTGCCTGCAACTAGCACGCGTCTCTCAATCTACACGGCCAATTCTCCAGAGCATAAATCCGGCAGCTTTTTATTATTTAACGTTCTTTTCTTTTTATTCGAGGGTGGCCAGCAACCTGGTAGTACGTATCAAATGTTGACGCGAAGGAGAGAAAGGGGATGAAAGCTGGACGAAACGAAATTTCTAACCTGACCATCCGTGGACACTCTCTACCCCCATGAGGATACTGCACACCAGCGTCATCGGGATATACAGGCTAATTGCGAGAATGTTTTGTTGGCCTGTCGCAACTCGAGACCATCTCCCCTTACAAGGTTTTGCATTTAGCCTTTCCGTATCGACGACACGTACAGCACGAAACTCCGCGGAACCAGCTGGGAACCTGCTACCCCCGACGACCCTGACTAACTTCGCTTTAACGCGCTAATAGACGGCCCTGTAACACGGTGAAAGTTGCTTTCCCGCAGTCTCAGTCTCGGCTGACAACGCCAAGGAAACAGTAGATTGATCGCTATCACGAGAAAAGTTGGGCGAACAGGGTTCATTCTACAAAGTAGTTAGGATCTGATGGTCTGGTACTTCTATATATAGGAATTCATTTCTTGAAGAATTCAAATACCTTTGAATGTTTACAACTATCGCATCAAAGTCTAAGTAGCTTCACTAAATGTCATAGCGTTTTTATTCAGTTTTATTAAATGTAGAATTACTTCAAAAGAAGATGAAGGACTTTTACTAATCAACAAAGGATATTGCGTTGAAAAGAAAGGATCGCATAAACATAGAAGAAGCGGAAGCTTTGTGCTCGAAATATAATTCTCGCGGCGTGCACCAGTCTGGTGGACGCGCGCGTCGATTGATTCGTTAATTAAGTCGTGGAAATACTTTTGCACGCATGCGACAGGACGTATTAATCGTCGAACGCCGGAGGTCATATATTGTTTGTGACGCTTTAGACGCGAACATTGATTGCGAGAGAGACGCCGGCGTCGGTCGGCGGTTTGCAGAGGAGAGACGCTGCTCGGGGGAGCACCGCCGTGTCCCGGGGTAGGAAAGGAAGGAGAGGGAGCGGCGATATTATTGATTTATGTCCCGTTCTACGTTATGTATTCTAGCTCCTCCACACCGGTGCCGAATGATCCGAGGCAAGTGCCACCGTTTTCCTCGCACTCAGCCTTCGACTCTGAATATTTCCACCTATCACACGCGCTTATCTCATTCCGCCAAGTACAACTTTTACTTTAACGACACTCCTAAAGTTTCGTTCTAAACTTGCTTAAAAATGTTATTCCAATTGGGAACATTCATTCTAAAATAGGAATACCAAGAATCCGTTTTACAAACTTAAAGATGAACATAATTGGTAGGTATAGCTTAACTATTGGTACAGTTTGATCAGACCAATTAAGGTGAGAAAGTTAAAGACAAATTGTCAATGGGCTTATTCAGGAGGAATGCATTTTCTATTCAAATAATTGGATTACTAAATTTGCACTGATTTGTAGATTGTAGAAATTCCTCCTCTTTAAGAGCCATTCGCTGAACTATCAATTCTAAAGTACAATATTAAAGAAGAAACTATAAAAAGGCTTCCATAATGGCAGTTATATAATTAGATCAATGAGAAACGCCTTAACTAAAAATATCTACTATGTGTGCCCAAAGAACAATGAAATCTAACGAACAACTTTACATTCCACTTATCCGCTATATAGACACGTGTGCTGAAAGCTTCATTTATAGTCAGTCAAGCGCTATATCCTGGACGAAGATCGGAATTACCAGAATCGATATAAGCAACCGTAAATCAGCGACAAAGTGCCATCGGAGGGCAACAAGAAAATCGCAAACGATCATCGTTACTACAAACGTCACGAAAGTGGCGATCACGTAACGCTGATGGAGGGAAGCGACCAACAGGGATATCAATTATCTTCGATGCGAATTACAGTTACGGGAAACGCTACGCTGGTGGGGGTAACGGTGGAAGTTGTGCGTGCCGGAAGTTAGGCTGCGCCCGGCTAGGGGCAGAGAGTACGAAGATAGAGGCAAGAAGGGTGGTAAAGAGAGAAAGAGAGTAAAAGGAAGAGAGGGATCTGTGAACGAGAAGCGCCGAAAATTGATGCATTCCCTATGCAAAACAGCAGAAGCACGGCGCTAGTAGTAGCTGGACAACACGCAACCGAGAATCCTCTACGGTCTCTCTCCATGGCATTCTCTCTCCTCGTCTCTCTTTCTCGCCGCTCGTCCGTCTCGCCTTCTACCACCATCAGCGGCTCCGTCACCTACGTCCTGAACAGAATCGAGAGCGGTATAGGAGCAATTAACACTCTATTAACACTAACGACGCTCATACATAACAACGGTGCCGCAGGGATTGAATTTATGGTCTGTTAATGGGGGTTACTTTATGCGTTATGCAGTCGTACGCGCGTCACGACGCCTGCACGGCCTCGCGTAAATTTCGCGACGCCTGCCGCGCGCGGTTTTCTTCCTGCGCCAGGGGTGACACGTGGAACGCCCCGATCTGTGCGCCAAACCCGCTTGTTGCAGATTTTTCCTCGATAGCGGTAATTGTAATCCTCGTGCGGATGTCTGAATGTTTTATACGTCGACGATCGAAATATTGTCCAATGAGGGTAAGATAAATAAAAGATAAATCTGAAATAATAGATTAAAGAGTAAACTCTGCCGATAGAAAATCAATGAACCTAAGTACATCGTCATAGCAAGAGTAATAATAAATATCCAAAGGCCAAATATGAATTACACAGTAATTAAGATATTCGTTAATTTACCAAATTTATGAAACGATCCCTCACGGTTCGTGAACCCTCGATGACTCGGTTTAAAACTCAGTGTAATCATCAGCAGGCAATTTCCATTCCCAAACGGTGTCTGATTCGGTTGTAGGATACCGGGAAAGGGCGAAAGAGGAAACAGGTGTACGCGTAATCTCTCTTCGGCGAAACGCGAGTAAACAAGAAAGTTAGAGGGGCTCACCGCTCGTCGAGTGCGGCGGAGTCGAGTGCCAAAGTTCATCGTGAGATCCTGCCCTCCTCGCGGCTAAAGGAGACGCGGCAAGGCCGGTAAAGTGATAAAGCGGCCATAAATTCTGACCGCCATCCTCCCGCCGAGCCCCTCTATCTTGCCGGCTCTTCACTCGACCGCCTCACACTTCTCCCCTTCTCCGTCCGTCTATCTGTCTATCTCTTTCTTTTCTTCCCTTTCCATCTTCCTTCTTCTTCTTCGCCTCCACCTTTCTACGTTGCAACCTGGATGCACCTGCAACAACGGAATTGGCAAAGGTCAGCACGTGCATTTCCTCCTCTTATGTTACGCACGCTCTTTAATACTCACTCGATGACGATTCCGTTTCACGTCCTTGATAACCTTCAGGCGTTCTGATCGTTGGCGTGACAGACAGTGTTGTGAATCGTCGGAAGTGGGAATTATTCAGTTCAATTTACTTTGACAATTCATTGTTGATATTTTAAACGTGCCGAACGTACGTTTTAAGATCCTGTTTATTTCTTTATTTTATTTCTTGTTTGTTTGTTTGACAGAGCTAATTAGATGGACGAATACTTACCGTTAGGTACTGTTCTTTAAAATAGATTTCTTATGTTCAGTGGATGTCAGTTGCTCAAGCAGATCTGGATAGTCTAATGACCTAGCAGCGAGTCGATACGGGTAATTCTACCGGCAGAACGTCCTTGACCATAAATAACAAAGGGAGACAAACCGTCAATTGACCTGACAGACGTTCAAGTCGACACGCTTGTTTGATCTTCACCCACTTCTCGACTGCACTCATAACTCAAGAACCACTGCATCGAGCCTTCGAATTTCCACTTACGTATATATACGTATTTCGGCGTCTATCAGTTGGATGAAGTTATTTTACCATCCTATATTAAATATCAACAAAGCTGGAATTCCAGGAACAAAGCAATCTTCGTCGAAAATTTCATTAGCGGATCGAACGAAAGAGCGATGGAGTAAAGCAGCGCTGAAATAGGAAGGGGAAATTAGGTCAGGCAAAGACACATGGAATTCCACGTGGACAAAGCGAGAATAGAGACATCTGTACGACGTATAGAAGAAATCCGCGGGCTGTTACAGCTGCAGTTGGGCGAAATGTCGAAATCCAATATCGCGGTGTTCCAGGCGTACCGGCCTCCTAGAAGCTAGGCACACGGTATGTTCGTTGCAGCGCAGGGGCGAACAGACAGAAATCCCAATAAATCATCCCGTCACGAGCCGTGAGCCAAGGCGGAGCCTCTTGCCTCGTATTAGCCAATAATAATCCTCTCCGAGGTGGAGGCCATCTTGGATTATACAATGGTTCCTTCCGCCACAATTCGTATAAATGCAACCTTCGGGTTACCGGGCAACCTTTTCGAAGGGTCCCAGTGGCGTAGCGGCGAACCGCCGATATTTTCGTTCGACCGTGAAAGACGTTCAGCCGATCGACCCGAATTCGAACATCGTTCCGGCACCACCTTCCCAAATACGTCACATGCCGCGAATTAGAGCGACGTACAGTCATCAATCATACGAATTCGAGACCACCCTCCGGCGATGATTATCCGATCGTTCTAATTTCAATTTAATTTCAACGAGGGACATTAGTTAACACGATCGTCGAATTTGTCTCTATATCTTATCGTGATTTGGTGTATCGTTTAAGTTACGAGATATATGGCTGATGAATTTAATGACGTCTCATGATGATTATTAAGGCGTTGTAAAATGACAGATGGTAATTATAGCTATTTGTCTGCTATATTCCAAGATACAATGATCATGAACACGGTCTCGAACTTTAAAACCAGTAGCGTAATTATATACTCGCTGCTGACATTAAAATAAAACAATCGATGAAGTTCTATCAATCGGTTAGTTAATGGAAAAGAGAGAAAGGACGGTGCACACGAAGGTACGATGAATCTCTCGAAGCGGGGTCGAACGATCCCAACCAACAGTCCACGTGACTGCTTTCAAACACGTATATTCGATCGATAAAGTTCGGTCGGACGTAGAAACGAAAGTTGAAGAAGGGAAAACCATACATGCCGGATGATCCGTCTTTGCCACCCCCCCCCCCAAACCGAGCTTCACACTCTCTTTGATTTTCATATTCAACCACAATTTATTTCTCGATTTCAAACACAGCTATTATAATTAATATAATTATTATTAATATGGACAGACTCTTATATAATATAATACAATACGGTTTAGACTTGTCGACATGATAGCGTATAATACTATTATCGTTTCCCATCGTCATCGTCGCTGTCATTACTCATAATACATAGTTCATTCGCGTGCATATCGTTCGTCATTGCAATCGTATCGTTATTATTGTAATCGTCGTCATCATCATCGCCATCATTATCGCCGTCATCGTCGTCATCGTCATCATCGTCGTTATCATCATCATTATCATTATAATCAACATCGTTCGCTGACATACATTTTTTTTTCTCTCATGTGTACATTTAGTTTACATAATGCAGGACACTACAAAATAATTATATACGTTTATCGTAATTCGTAATACTATTATATTTATATTTATATTTATATTTCATATTTATATTTAAATATATATAATTTATATATATATATATATATAGATTTATTTTATTTATATCATCTTTTCCACTTATACTTCGGTAAAGTGGCGTTGCCTACATATTTTTCGGCCTGTAGGCACACCCCTATCTAAATGTGTTTCTCTTTTTTTCTTCCGCATCGCGCGTACCCGCTTCAAACGAATGCGTTGTACCCGGTCTTTTTTGTGTGTTGGGCGTGTACTGCTGCGTATGTGTGTACGTGCGTCCGTGCGCGGTTGTTGTGTGTGTACGTGTGTAATATGTTCTTGTACAATATAACATGTACATGAATGTTCCACCGGTTCGGTCGGAGCAATGTGTCCACGTAACACTGATGGCTCGAGTGTGCAGTCGATGTAGCGAAAAAGAAGATGACGTACATAATTCCAGTACTACGATATCTTAAGCTCTATTCATAAAATCGCATTGGTACGAACTACTTGCACGGATGAATCTGTAAATATAGGTGTCCGTAAGTATCGATATCTATAAATACAGATAATGATACAGAGAAGTCTACAAATGTGGAATAGATATCTACAAAATGTGATGGTCATCGTTTTTTTCGAGATTTTATTGAAAACAAAGCATAAGAGTTCTACACACTGGAGCGATCACAAGTACATACATCTGGGGACGACAACGTGGCAGCTCTTAATAATATTGTCATCCTTTTACTCTATTTTCCTCGTCACGGTTACAGGCAATCAGACCATCGGAGGTGGTCGAATCGTCCGTATGCCATGGCGTTGCTCGTATATCGTTACAGTACCGTATCAATAAATAGTAATTAATTAGTTCTCTGCTACCATTACTTTGTAATCCTTTTAGTCTATTAAACAGGTACCTACTTTACCTACACGGTATCGTATACAGTGGTCGCGGCTCGCGATTCAATGCCACGACGTCAGACGTCGCCTTTCACATTGCCCCGCCGATAAAAAAAACCTCGTCGATGCGCCCATTTCGTTCGCGTGGAATTATTTACAGTGTTTCTCTTGTAACAGCGTGGCCCGTGACACAGGACTTACATCGCCGCGTTTCAACAAAAACCGGAACACCCTCGATAAGTACTATTGTTCTTATTTTTCTTCCCCGATAGAATTTTTTAAAAGTAAAAACCTTGAATCAATTCTCTAAATGACGACCTCGAGATGTACGAAATTCTATTCGTAGCACACGAACCTGGCAATACTATTTTAATCGGATACGTTTTAAACTGTTATCGTGTAAAACACCGTTTTCGTCGCGTGTTACCGGGTCTATCAGTCTTCACACAGCGGAATTATTATCAATGAGACCGCGCGTTCTAGGAAACTTTTCGTTGAATTGGAAAATGTTTTTTCTGAAACAATGACGGCGACTTTTCAAATTGCAGCCGAAAAAAAGCAATACTTTACAATTACCTGTATATTTACAAATGCATTGAATGTATAGTGAGCGAGTCGTCGGGCCAGATTTTTAAACGCGACATCTAATTCAGACATCTTTATTCAGACGATACGACGCTGGGCGAAAGCATAAGTACTCAACTTCTATACTAGTTTCTCAATTTATGCGAAAACGATCTTTTTCAAAAAATAAAACCAATAGAAAAAACACCGACTAAAGCGACGTAATTGAACAGAAGTTTAGGGATATCACGGCGCGTATGTCCTTATCGAGCGTAGCAAATTTTCCTCTATTTTACCGATATGAAGTTATAAATCCATTTTTAACTGTTTTATTTTTGGCTGTCAGTCCTTTTTTTTTATGTTTTCCTTTGTGTCGTATAAAAGACGGTTAATTGAATTGTACAGCATGATGAACGTTCTTAAGTTACAGCACTCGGAGTAATGGATTTCGCTTTGACTGAAGTAGAGAGGCGATGGACTACCCTTCCTTTTTCTCTTTACATATTTTGATAGATATACAGTACCTAGAAAGGTATACGAAACTAACGACACCTGTCTGGAGACTGACAGGTTGTCAGGAACTCTTCGGCGCATGGGCGTGCGAGGACGTGGTTTATAATTATTTGCCAATTATGATATAATTTTCCGTACCCAACTGCTTAAGGACATTGTAAGCCAGTGGAAAAATGAAATTCAAAATATATAATAAATATATCCAACAGTATCGTAAGTATATACATTCAAAGTCGAATTTGACAAGTTAATATCATATTAAAACAATAACAACGAATGTTTAGAGCGTACCTATAGATTTTTATTGAATCACGCACGATATATATAGTAAAAAATATTTATTGGGCGATTATTGGAAACAAAAGGAAAACCATTTTGCTACACGCAATATGGTAACAATAAATATTACGCGGTACTACTACATTAATATGGAGGATACCAAAAGCTGCTTATTTCTTATCAAGCGTTTTAAATCCTCTATCCGATAGGTGGTGTCTGCGAGCTCCCCAAATAGACATTGACTATATACACGATCGCAAACCCCACGCTAGTTACTTAATTGCGCATTGCCCATGGTACATAGAACGGCGACCGAAAGTACTTTTTCGACCAGATGTTTCTTTCGTTTTTTCCATGACCACCGCCCCCGCCCGCTGCAACCGATATGCCCGTTTCCTTAATTCTATTTAATTATCATCTTAAGACTTAGGCTTTAGACGTTAACCTTATCGATTAAGCGCTAGCTTAGTGACTCACTTCGTACGTACGCACATGTTGCTATCGTTATTTTTCTCTTCCTCCTAACTTCACTCCCTTCCACTTAATCCTCTTGCCTCTTCGCTTTACCTCTACACACAATCACGGTACTCTCGCATCTTTCTTCTCTTTCTTTCTTTTTCACTCTTGTTTAAATTACGTATATCTGTTTAATTTTTACGCGACTATATAAGAGTAAAGATAAAATATATAATTTGCATTTTACACATTCCAGTTAACGGTAGGAATTCACTTTTCCGCCTTATCTCTCTTTTTTGCCGCATTTATACATATATATTTACTCTATATAAGTAGTAATGTGTGTTCGCTATCCGATGGATACAAAATTTTCACTTTAAGCTAAACTGGCGTTCACGGCGATCGCTCGCGGCATCTAACAAACTTCACAACGTCCACTGATTTTCTTTTTTTTTTTTTTAGAAAAATCTTTGTGTTTGTCCCTTTCGTCCAAAATTGCATTTTATCTAAACGACGGGTGATTAAATAAATATAGAACTCTGAGTAACGCGTGCGTTAAACGGTGACGCGTAATTATTGCACAATTCTGTTTTTCCACGTGTCACGAATGATCGTTGGCAAGAGAAATACCGGTGATAAATTTACCAATAAAGACCAAACAAATTTTTCTTGTTCCTACACACCCAGCAGGACCTTGAATAAGCAAGAACGTTAATAAGAATATTTCTGATCGATTGATTTGACCTACTGCTATGAACATATGCTACCATGAATTGAGACACAACAATGTGAACGTGTTTTTGCCAATCTACTAAACATTCAGCGAGGATTAATGTAACTAACCTATGTAGTGGCCGGCGAGAAGTCTCTGTGAAAACGGTTTGTCAAGCAGGCATTTATGCGTGAAATTTCGCCTGCACTGTTGACCACCGTGTCGTAACAGTTGATACTATGATGCAAGAGTAATAAATACCTCCTTTGTCTCGAAAGCCGCACCCTACGCTTCAATGCCGGCCATTACCTGGCCTACATAGATGGTATCACTGATTAATGCAGTCAGAATTAACACATGTCTCACTTATCTACCGCGAAACGCGCAAAAACAATATCCAAATTATATGAGATTAATCGATTTATCGCAAACATTGTAATCAACAACACAGAAGAAGACACTTTATTTTTCGACAAGAAAGGAAGAAAATTTGCTAACCAACGTGACGTGCGAGTCGAAAACTGAATCGAATGACAAAGAACAACTAATCGATATCGATGTCGATTGACAGACAGAGCTACTGGTGAGAAAACGGCGAAACAAAAATATTTATGGTTGACAGTTGCATGTACAAGTGCTATAAATATTTTGAAAATATTTAATGATTAAACAAATGAAGTGTGACAGTTTGCTTTAAACTCAATAACAAACATAATACGAAAAGTGTATATAAGTATCTTCTTATAAATAACTTTCGATGTAAACGACAAGGCAAAGATAATCTTATCCTAACCCGCAAAACTATACGACTGCCTGACATGGACATAATTGAAATGACATAAAGGCAAAAAGGGTATGTAATAATTCGAGGTAAGTAGATCAGAACAAGAATCAAAGATTTGTTATTTATCGCCGGTGTTTCTCTTTTGTTAAAAGTTTCACGAAAACCCATATACCGACAACGACGCGGAGGCCCTCAACGGGCTATCGAGCTTAATTGACGCCAATTTGCCCGAGCAATTTAGAATCACGACCTCTGACCGTAAACATACGGGTTTCGACGCTTCCCCCCGAAAAAAGAATAACTGTCCGCAAAAGACAGCGAGCGATCGTCGACGATCTTCCGTTTTTCACAGTTCGTTGCTCCTCAAGGACAAAAAGTTATATATAAATAAATCTCTCGAGAAAGAAAGGCCGGCCGGTGCCCAATCGATGCGCGTGCGCGAGCTGGACCATGTATTACGTATATCAGTTTCATATATCTCCAATTTTTTTCCATTTTTTTTTTCTTTTTCATGATCGTTTCTCCTTTTTATTTTTCCCCATTAATGCGAGGACGGGCCGGAAGAAAGTTCGCGGGACATCGTTTCGCGTCCCACGGGAACATTCTTCGAACCCGTGCGATCTACATGTAAACGAGATTTCGCGAAATCCCCAGATTATTTCCTCCTATGTACATTTATATTCTTCTTTACCTTCCCCCTCTCTTTTTTTATCGTTTTCTGTTTTTGTCCATTTCATTTAAATACCGCCTTTTCATCGTCGTCATCGTTTATACATTATTACGTATTCGTTAATTATCGTTTATTACGTATATCATTAAATTGCGTGTATACAAGGTATAAACTAAATTATGTCGATCTAAGTTTTACAACACAGCACAAGAATTCGCCGCGGCAGAGTTCTCCGACGTGTCCTCGGCCCGATAGATAGACACGATGATGTCATCGGCCAGGTCACGATCCGGCGTCATCGATCCGTCATCGATCGCAAGCATTTTTATCGACCGGCCCGGACAGATGGTGCGTTTGGCCACTGCTTGGCACACTTAACGCAGTTTCTATGGGCGCGAAGATTCGAATAGACTCGTTTCACATTTCAACAAACATGCAAGGAAAGAAAACTAGGGTCACAGTGGACATGCGTTCAAACATGTGACTAGTGACCGTGCATTAATAACAAAACTGAAAGGACAAAGTCTATTAAATTTCATTTGAATATCTTTTTACTTGCTTGCAAATAAATGAAAAAGCTATTTTTATTTTGTATCTTTGTTTCAGAGGAATAATTTCTTTAGATATGCACGAATGAAAATTTTGATTGAACATATAATAAACTTGAAGAGTACAGTCTTTTGAGGAAACTATGAAGATGCTGTTGAATTTTCATTTCTGCCCTTTTTGAATATTTTTTTTTTTTTTTTTTTTGCTTGAAAGAGAGATGGATGCTTTGAAATAAGAGCAGATCAGGATAGCGTTTTCGATCGACAGCTCTGATTCCTAGAATCGCTGTTAAGGTGCCAAGCTGTTTCATGCCGAAAGCATCCTATTCCAAAAATATGTTACGAATTACATCACTTGGTAACTTGGCCTCGTATCTCGCGGAGCAGTAGTAAATTTTTAATGGTCACTCGCCCCTGAAGATCCCTCGAATTTTGGTACTATCAAGGATCTATCTGATAAGAGTTACATTTTTTCACCGTTGCTTCGAATATTTACAAGGCGAACGCAAATACTGTTGCGTAAATACGCAAAACGTTTTTTTAAAACACTTGGACGCGTCATCTACGTTGATGAAAGGTGTTTGCAACAAAATGCGCGATTTTCTTAAGTAGATTGTAATGTATTCGAATAGTAAACATCATAAATCTGTCCTTTAAATTGAAATGCAGTTTGTATCTTGAATATAAGAAAAGTAGTAAAAAGTGTATTTATGACAAGAAAGCTAATTTGTCTGTTGACACAATCGGTCCGGACTGTTGGGAAACACCTTTTTACTCAAGTAGCCGCGGTATTTTTGCTTGCAAAAAAGAAAAATGTATAATTATAATACACAGCGATATATTACCCGTAATCTTTTAGCTACGCACCCGACGAGAATAAACAAAGATGGTTCATTTTGACATGTTCTTCAAGCAGTATACGATCGAAAGAATAAACTCGAGATAATAATTGTAAAAAACCAGTCGGAAGAAAATGACGGAATACTTAAAGAGGAAAGAATTGCAATAATGACGAGACAAAAACATACATACACGAAAGTGCAAGTAAGCATAGAATTTTTTAACTGACCTTACGACGACACTGATGAAGAAATGTCAAGTCGATTCGATTCTGCTCCGGCGGAGGCCTCCGCACTCCTAACAGCACTGTTTTCATTCATTCGATCAGCACACTTTCCGGAGAAAAGGATCCCCCGTTTCGTTCGACGTATTCGTGATTGGCCAAGACTACTGGCAAATCGACAGATCCGATTGATCACCGTAATATCACTGGAATTTAACGGATTGCGTTACAAGCACACACTGATATTTCACTGGCTTCACGACAACGTAATCGAACATCGCATTGACTTTTTTCTTTCGCTCCATCCTCTCTGTTTAATTCATTCGCAACCTCGTTCTTTAACCAGAGATAATGTTAAGTGTGCAGCCGTTCTACCGGAACTTCCTCTGCATTCCGTTCTCTCTTCATCTCCGCATATCCGTATCGAATCCTCCCGGCACTGGAGAAACACACATTCGAAGATCACACTTGGCACGTTCGCGATTACTAAATAACCCTCGCTGAGCCACCGCGGTATTATAGAGAAAAACCTATCTAAACGATCTTCTAAAGAACACTAAACCGTTCATCTACTCGCTAAATAGAGACACGACTGGACGACCGTCCTTTTTCCGCTAGTTTTCTTTCTTTTTACGACCTAACCGCACTACGAACACTACGCGTGTACGACGTGTAAGAGAATAAATAATAAAACGTTTTCCTAACGGATAATTTTTTTTCCACGCGAATACAACGTTTAATCCATGAAAGATTCATCATCGCTCGATCCGCGCGATCATATCGCTCGTTCGCTCATAATTCTCATTCGTTCAGTAAAATTTCCATACCTCGCATTTTCGCTCTCTTTACTTCTTTTATATATATTTATATATTTATATGTATATATATATATATATACACATACATATATATACATATATACACACACATATATATATATCACTTTACACGTTTTCACAGGCGCTCATGCATACTCTACTATACAATTACAAGGACCGATTCGTTCAGTTCGCGTAACTTTCATGACACTCGCGTTTTAAAGTACGTATATTTGTTCCTCTCTTTCTCGCTCATTCTCGCTCTTTTTTTCCACACACTCTCGTACATTCTCTCTCTCTCTGTCTCACTCTCTCTCTCTCTCTGTCGTTCCTTCTCTGCCAAATTATCCCTAGCATTATAGGCTTTAGTACAATTACATTCGATTAAATGTAATAGAGGTTAACGCGGTTCTGATTAGCATGTGATCCAGTTTTCCTCCGATCCGATCCAATTCCTCTGCCTCTTCTCCGTTTTCTTCGACATTCCACTACGTGATTATTAGAAGATCGCGCGTCCCTATAAATCTTCATCCGACTCGTTCGTGTGTCCGGTTCCCTTTCCTTTCCTTTCCTTTTCCTTCCTTTTACTCCGTTCCATGTCCCCCTCTGCTCCTTTTTCCACTCGAACCTCCTCGTCTTATCTCGCACTGCCTTCCCTCTTTCTCTTCTCCTACCCTCTCCTTCTCTTTTCAACTCTCTCTCGCGCGCGCAATCTCGCTCCTTATCCTTTCATCCCTTTGTCATCGTTCCGTTCACGTCTTCACTTCTATCCACACTGTCGGCAACGTCCATTTCTCTTCCACGATCGTCTCTATCCCGTTTATCCCTCTTACGTTGTCCTCTCCTTTTTTGGTACGAGCAACTTGATTAACACGACAAAATAAGCGTCATTGCTGTATGAGTGGGGTGATGGTGGGTTGGGTTGGGTTGGGGTGGGCTGGGCGTGTGGGTGTTTTGGGGGGTTTGATATTTGGAGATGTATCGGGGCTTGCATAGGGGGGGGGCGGGGGCGGGGGGCGGCGGGGCTAGCATGGGGTCTGACGGGGCTGGTAGGGGCAGATGTGTTTATATGTGTATGTATGTGTAGGGGGAGGAGGTAGTGCTGGAAACAAGGTATTAACGACCCTGAGAGAGATGAGACCTCTTTGGAAGTTCCACTCCTCGGGGATCTCTCAACCCTGCGGCGATGTCTGCGGCGAGATTTCAGTGTCGCCGTCGCCCGAGCCTGGCTCGCCCTTCGTCTTGTTCTCCTTCTTCCATTTCATCCGTCTGTTTTGGAACCAGATTTTGATTTGCCGTTCCGTCAGGCAGAGTGCGTGCGCGATCTCGATGCGCCGCCGCCTGGTCAGGTATCGGTTGAAGTGGAACTCCTTCTCCAGCTCGAGGGTTTGGTATCGGGTGTACGTTTGCCGGCCTCGTTTCCTCTCTGAAACATGGAAATCACCGCACAGATTCCTCGTTAGTCTCGCGTTTCTCCTCCTTTTTCCCTAGCTACGAATATATATACTCGTCAGGGATCTGGCGTGAATCGAGGTTATGCATCGGTATCCTTCACGACCAGGTCTCTTACGACCAGGTTGGATGTAGACCAACTCGCGGCCTTGATCCTACAATCGAACACGCGACACATGTAACCCCCGTAACCTTTTTCTTCTTTTTTATTGCTCCTCTTTATGTCACAGACACTCCGCGGATGCATGTGCAAGCGAATTACCCTTGAAACGTACCGTGATTTCAAAACTGCCGGTATAATACTCGAGCATTATGCGCGCTCTAATTTCAATGTCGTTCCAAGAAACTTGGTTTCTCGCTAAAACGTAAGCAGACCACTGTAAGTCAATACTAATGTGGTTCGATCAGTGGAACTAGTTCCTTTTTAATCATTCTGCTGCTGAGCAACTTGGTATACCGCATAGGGTTAATCCTAACCTCTTCAGAACAATTCTAACTCGGTATAAGAATAACTCCTGTACTATCGACATCTGTCCTAGTGTAATCCTAAAGAAAAACTCAAGAAAGAGAAAAACAATAGAAGAATTTCCAGGTTGGATGTGGACCAACTCGCGTCCTTGATCCTACAATCGAACAAGCGTCACATGTAACCCCCGTAACCTTTTTCTTCTTTTTTATTGCTCCTCTTTATGTCACAGACACTCCGCGGATGCATGTGCAAGCGAATTACCCTTGAAACGTACCGTGATTTCAAAACTGCCGGTATAATACTCGAGCATTATGCGCGCTCTAATTTCAATGTCGTTTCAAGAAACTTGGTTTCTCGCTAAAACGTAAGTAGACCACTGTAAGCCAATACTAACGTGGTTCGATCAGTGGAACTAGTTCCTTTTTAATCATTCTACTACTGAGCAACTTGGTATACCGCATAGGGTTAATCCTAACCTCTTCAGAACAATTCTAACTCGGTATAAGAATAACTCCTGTACTATCGACATCTGTCCTAGTGTAATCCTAAATAAAAACTCAAGAAAGAGAAAAACAATAGAAGAATTGCCAGGTTGGATGTGGACCAACTCGCGTCCTTGATCCTACAATCGAACACGCGACACATGTAACCCCCGTAACCTTTTCTTCTTTTTTATTGCTCCTCTTTATGTCACAGACACTCCGCGGATGCATGTGCAAGCGAATTACCCTTGAAACGTACTGTGATTTCAAAACTGCCGGTATAATACTCGAGCATTATGCGCGCTCTAATTTCAATGTCGTTTCAAGAAACTTGGTTTCTCGCTAAAACGTAAGTAGACCACTGTAAGCCAATACTAACGTGGTTCGATCAGTGGAACTAGTTCCTTTTTAATCATTCTACTACTGAGCAACTTGGTATACCGCATAGGGTTAATCCTAACCTCTTCAGAACAATTCTAACTCGGTATAAGAATAACTCCTGTACTATCGACATCTGTCCTAGTGTAATCCTAAAGAAAAACTCAAGAAAGAGAAAAACAATAGAAGAATTGCCAGGTTGGATGTGGACCAACTCGCGTCCTTGATCCTACAATCGAACAAGCGTCACATGTAACCCCCGTAACCTTTTTCTTCTTTTTTATTGCTCCTCTTTATGTCACAGACACTCCGCGGATGCATGTGCAAGCGAATTACCCTTGAAACGTACTGTGATTTCAAAACTGCCGGTATAATACTCGAGCATTATGCGCGCTCTAATTTCAATGTCGTTTCAAGAAACTTGGTTTCTCGCTAAAACGTAAGTAGACCACTGTAAGCCAATACTAATGTGGTTCGATCAGTGGAACTAGTTCCTTTTTAATCATTTTGCTACTGAGCAACTTGGTATACCGCATAGGGTTAATCCTAACCTCTTCAGAACAATTCTAACTCGGTATAAGAATAACTTCTGTACTATCGACATCTGTCCTAGTGTAATCCTAAAGAAAAGCTCAAGAAAGAGAAAAACAATAGAAGAACTGCCGAATTCTAGCGTTCAGCGACATTCCGATCCATTGGAAATAGCCATGGCATAGGGAAAGAGGATCATGGGAGGCTTCGTTAGCGGCGCGTATACTCGGCGGGGAGAGCTCGAGACCGCAATCTGAGATATTTAATGAACGCCACGGCCTGCAACCTGCTTCGGCACGCGGGAAAGTTTTTACGGGCTCGGGACGAAACAAAAATGTCTGTCCAACGAAGAAAAAGCTCACGACCGCCGGTTCGTAGGCGCAGTTCCGCGTATGATAGATACCTTACAGATATCCGTGACATGATCTGCGCTCGGTGTGGCGGTACACGAATCCCGAACAAGAATATTAATTGTACTTGCCAAGGGAGCAAGGGAAAGGGAGAAGCGCGGACGTACACAGAAAACCAGCTGGACTCTGTATGGAACCAACGTCTGGGACCGCGTGTCCGTGTTTATATTGGTATTTGCGTGGTGGCCACGTACACGTATATGCATACTCTCTCACCAGGCATAATCTCAAAGGGTTAGGTTAGCTGTTGCCACACGAGTGCAAGAGGGCAAAAGGAGAATATCTCAGAGTGGTACGAGGGAGAGAAAAAAAGAAGGGATGAGCAGCAGCGAGAAGAGAAGGAGCAGAAGGAAGAGGAGGAGGAGGAGGAGGAGGTGGAGTACGAGGAGGAGTAGAAGAAGAAGAAGAAAACTCCTTGGTGAGCATTCGAGGCAAACGCCGCCCGTCGCGCTGTCGGCCGATGAAGACGGATGGCGACTCTCCTCCACAGCGAGAGAGAAAGAGGAGATTCTCTTCTCTTCAAGGGTTCCAAGCGTTGCTCGACCGGACGAAGAGCAGCGCGCCAAGGGAAGGAGAGAAACTCTGGGAACATGCCCTCTCCTCCTTTTCTTTCTCTCTCCCTCGGGCTACGCTCTCAAATTAACAACATACCAATCTCTAGCGTTTTCTTATAACTTTTAACCATTTCGCCTAGCTTCCTCTGATTCCCTGCCTGTTGGCGAACAATTACTCTGCATCACAGCCTGCAGTTTTTGCTGGAATCCTTCTCGCATCTTAAATACTCGTCCGCTCCGTCGGAGTAAACTGCGCTTTTAAAAATACATTAGAATTAAACTTTCTAATATTACCTACATTCTTTGATGCCCAATTTACAGACGCTGGGGCAATCAACGACGAGTTTGTACGCGGTGCCGTGTTCAAAACCGCAAAATTGGAGTCCTAGCCAGCCAATCAAAGGATGCCCGGGATAAACATAGATCTCGGGTTTCATCAAAGAGGCTGATGAGTCGCGCGCGAACGCGCCTCCACTTGGAAGCCCGGCTTATTAATGTTCATTCGTCAGCCGGTTAATGAAGGTGCCTCTTGAAGACGGTGTACGCCGTCTAACCCAGAAGATCATCAAAGCGTTCACGGAATAATGAAATGGTGTCGAGTCACGCTCGAGCTGGTCCGTGCCGATTAGTTCGTGCCTCTTTATCGATAACACTCTCATTGCCTAATTGCAAGAGAATCCTCAACGTTCACGTGGCTGGTGAATGCCATGGAAGGCAATAAAATACGATGTAGATCGACCAATCAGATCTCTACAACGGACAGTGCCAAATAGTAAAAGAGGATCACTCGGTTTAAGAATAATTTGTCATATTCATAGCAAAGCAGATAGGGACGAACGGTGAGCAAATTTTCATATAAAGTTTCTACATATTTTGTTTTTTAGTAATAATGCCTTGTTATAGTGTCATGCAAATGCTACAATGAGAAACGAAGGATTAACGTTAAAACTGGCGCGAGTAACTATTGTCCTAATAAGAAGATGGCGCAAGGATATTGGCAATATCCTCTCGAATTACGTATGCAGCTGTCTGTTTCGAAGTCAATCGATCCCAGCGGCGAAGACTCGAATCTTGATCAGGCCCTGTCCGCCCGCTGAATTAGACATCGGACTTTTTCTCGCCATGCGTCGAACATGCGAGCTTAATTAAACAGACGTTGGATGGCCAACGTGAACAGAAACTTTAATCGGCTTGTAAACTGCACAACTTATGGAAAACAAGCTATTCGAATTTTCGACCTGTAAGGACAAGGGAGACACATTGCGGTGAAACACAAGAGGAAGGTCACGTGCTAAGGACAGCAATGCACGTTCATCGCGACCACCTGGCAAATTACAACAAATTACAAAAACAGTAGTTTTAGCAAACACATGAACGATAGTTGAATTATTCTGTAAAGCGGTGAGTGTTCGATGAATATTTCCCCTCGTTTTTCATCTTTCTCAAACGAAGATACGAAACGTAGGGTGCGATACTAAATGCTTGAATTGTATTCGCGCAACCGAGTCCTTGGAAAACGGTGTGAAAGCGTTATCAACGCGCAACATCTCCGGCAAATTAATCACCGGTATACATTCTTGCCGGCTGAAAAGAAATTAATGGCGTTTTCATTGTACGAACGCGTCGTGGGAAACGCGATGTAGATAGCGAGGGTGTGAGATTTTCTTTCCTAATGGAATATCGCGAGAAGGAGGAACGTCGAACAGCTGAAACAACGATGTATCACAAGGTCTCCGTAGGTCTGGGCAACCTCGATTCGGATATAACGATGGCGCGAACAGGAATTTTTTCTCGATCGAAGGATGGATGTTGCGAATGAAGCAAAGTGTAGGGCGTGTTAAAGAGGTCGATAACAAGAAAAGCTAGCCACAACCGTCGGTTTATGCTGAACCGGCGTTCTGATGGCGGCGTAGCCGTTGCTCTCTCGCGGACGGAGGTGACTTTAAACGCGGGGCAATAAATTAACGGCGTTGGGTTACGCAAGGATCAAATGTCCCCTGGAGTATGCCCGAGAGATTTATGGGTCTGCCTTCACTGGCGCAGCATGAAGGAACGGAACGGAACAGAACAGAACGTACACAACCGTACGGCTTATTATAGGCTAGTTGCTCCGCTTCTCTGTTTCTCTCTCTTTCCCCTTCCATCTGTTTCTCTCTTTCTCTGTTGCTTCTCTGCGGACCGACTGGTCTTTCAGACCCGCCGCAGGATACATGCACAGGACTTTTCAGATGAACAGCTAGCCGGATGTTGTAACCCGCTAATAAGGCGCGGCCACCACTCGCTGCCCAATTAAGCTAAGCTTTACGTGGCCACCTTAAGGCCAGGCCTTGAAATGCTCTTCGATTAGATACCCTAGATATCCCATTAATTTTATCGCTCGCCCTCTCTCCTGCCTCCCTACACCACAGACTCTCGCTACACGAGCCTCTCGGATTATATGACCGGTCCACGTCGCTGACAGAGGTTCAGATTAATTGCGTGGAATCCGGTGAACCACCTTGGAAAACCTTCCAGAACGGGTATTCCGAAGATTCAGTTGCCTTCGTCCGATTCATTCAACTCTGTTGCCGTTACTATGTTGTAATAGGCGAGGAAAAATATTGCCTAAACACGTTGCTGGATTTCGAGCAAAATGCAGAAACTCCTGAACGTTTACGTCGAAATAGTGCCCGTCTCTTTAATCCTGAACACGTGATCGAACTTGCACCCGGTTCCCCAACTCGCGTCTGTCTGACTCTCCATATATTTTAAGCCCGGCAATCCGTCTTGCTTTTTGTATTTCCGTCCTAGGCTGCTTTATGTCACGTTGTTTTCGTTGAACTTTCTTCGCCCGAAGGGGGGAGGCGTCGTTTTTTCCCCGGCAAAAGGACCGGCAGGCAGCATGGCCTGAGCATAGGGGTCGCGCCACGCAGTCAAGACAAGCTTCGTTCAGGAATTTCGTCGGTTGTTTATGCATCGGCGCGGGTACACGCAGGGTCGCGTTCCAAGCTTCGCGAACTTCCTGCATCTGCGATCTAAAAACAAAGTCATAGTCGTTCCGCGCGTCTTTGGTAATCGCCGATAAAGAGAAAGATATTTCAAGAACAGAGACAACTCGCTCTATCGACTAGGATGACAGCAGTTTTGGTCTCCTCTGCTGCATAGGACAAGCTGGACACGATTATTCTCGTCTGAGGAAACTGGACGAGGTGGAAGCGTCCTAAGCTTGGAACAGCCACCTGCGCCAAGATCACTCGTAAAGGACGAGAGAAAAAGGAATTCAACAGAAGTCGCCGCCGGAGTAAGAAGAACGTCAAGTCGACTGACACTCATAGAGGGGTCTTAGAAGCCCTTGAGGAGAGCACAGAGTATCTGATAGGAGGCCTTCCCTCTTCTCCTTCACCTTCTTCTTTTTTTTCTTTTTCTTTTTTTGCCTTTCAACCGCAGACGAACAGACAGAACCGGACAAGGAGACGGAGTCTGAAAGCCCAGAGGAGAGCGCCAGAAGGTCGAGATAATGAGCAGCCAGAATGGGCCCGATGCGACCTATGTATCTGTACGAGAGAAAATTATTGGATTTGCTCGTTGTTCCTGACTTTGTCTACGACCGGCCCCCCGCCCCCTTTGTTTACACCCGCTCACGGTGCAGTCTTCGCGACGAACAGCAAGGGACGATGATAAGGTCAGAGGTAACTGGGAATCTTGAAATTCACGACAGGGAATTTATAACGTAAGTTAGGAATCAACAGTGTTTTAACGCGTTATCTTGCGAATAAGCAATGACAAATGAAGGAAATACGTTAAAACTGGCAGTGTTTTAACGCGTTATCTTGCGAATAAGGAATAACGAATGAAGCAAATATATTAAAAATCTCGGGTTCCTAACCGATATTAAATTCTTGCTTGATATTAAATTTCCAGAATTTCAAGAATTCTTGCCAGCGATCCTAAAAAAAAAAGACTGTAGTTCGTATGTGTAATAAGATCATTGATTTAGACCCTTTTCGCCCCAGTTTCCCCAAATTTCCATGTTTAATAGGCGAAGGAGCCCATATCGTCCATAGTTGTCCCGGGAGTTTATGGCGGCGGCCCGAAAAAGCAAACGGACATAGGATTTCTGTGGTCTCATCCATCATCGTCAACGTTTTCTACGCCCTCCTCCGGTCGACTACCTCCGTCTCTGTTTCACCGTATACCGCGTTCGTTCGCCTTCTCCTTTTCTGCCTTTCGACCTCACGTCATTTCCTCGACGCTCCTCCTTTCTTGCCTCTTTGGGTTCCATCTCTTTTTGAATATCTCACGAAGCCGCCATCGTTTCGGACACCAATCTCTGGTGTCTGACACTACGCGAACTAGAACGAAACGCGTTTCGAGATGTGAATGTTGATCGCCATGACCCCCGCCAGCACAGACGCAGATTAAAACTGTACGCCTGCCACATGGTATCTAGGGACTTTTTTTTTATCCTTCTCACATATCGAGGAAAAAAGGGTTACAGGTGTTGAGCGGTTGCGCTTAACCCTCGTGCGTTCTTTCAGATATCTCTGAACGAGAAACGACCGAAGTTCGACCGGATTTTACTTCTTTTAAATTAAAATTTCATTTTAGGTTAGGTTGGGCGAAAGAATTTTTATTGCTACACACGCTTCCCCATTTAGATGGCACGTTGGAGATTTTTCTAACCTAAGTTCAGAGAGTAGATTGTTACTATCGTAAACGTCTGATGTTTTATTTTATAGAGCAAAACGTAACGTGTAACCGTGTGATAGTAAACTGGGCGTAGAAAAGTAAGGCTAGTATACAATTTGATGGAATAATAATACCTGAATATATCTTACGACGCGATAAACGTGAAATATTTGCGTCACAAGTAGCCCGCAGTTAAGGCTGCTATATTTAAAAAATCACAGTGCAGCTATGTACGAAAATCTACCACATACATAGCAAGATAACCTCAAAAAAGGTAGCGACGAGAGAAGGTTAGGAACCTGTAAAAAAACAAATAACTAAAAGATGCGCGCTAATATCTGGTAAATTCTCGCCGGATAAACGCGGCCACGTGCCTCAATGAACAAATGGTGTCCAGTCTATAAATCTGCGCCCTCAATTAGCCAGGTCGTACGGAAAAAAAAAAAAAAAAAAAAAAAGGTGGGAGGAAAAAGGAGAAATAAAATGAGACAGGGAGCGGAGTAAGGGCCACTTTAATTCCTCATTACGCGCACGGGTTATTGGCCATTTACGTAGATATTTCGCGCGATTAATTCGACGGTAGTGCGGTTTCTTCGCCGTGGTACTTTGTTCGTCCGCTAAGCATTCGTGTCAGTGCTCGGATTACATAAGAAATGTGGCGCTCGTACCACGTACACGTGTACGCAATAACGGAAGCCTCACACCTATGTATAACTGCACCGCTGCATGCTTATTTGTGAGAGGGAGAAAAGGGACGAAGTGGAGGAGGGGAGACCAAGCAGAACCGGAGGAACTCGATACCATAAATCTTTTCACGCAAAAGGATCGCAATTATCTTACGTATTAAAAGCATCGGCGATATCGATAGGCTTTTTCTTTCTACCAAACCGACCAATTCACGTGCATCCATGTTCGACGACGTAATATCGATACATAATTACAATCAGTCAGCGTTAAATCAGAATTTCGTTGCGAGTTTGATTCCGAAATAAAAGGGATTAAAAATTTGCTTGTCTTATAACGTAAGATCCGGTGGAATCGTCGAAACGTCACGGTACCTGCAACTTCTGAATTATAACTTCATTGTATGTTATTTTTATGGTATCGCGATGGTGTTTCATGGGCCCTGGCTACGAGAAATATTATATTTTTTCGTATGATAATGCGTTTCGCAGAATAAACTGAGATAACGCGTATGCTGTTGCAGTTGTTACACCGCAATTACCGATGGTCGAATCCGTGTAAGCCTGTGCAAGCTAATTTTCACGTTTTCTTTTTCCATCGAGCTAATTAACTTGATCACGAACCCCGAATACTATCATTCCCCGCAATTGGTTCTAATTTTATCTGCTTGGCGAATTAATTTGAAAAAGAAAATGCTAATCAATGAAAGTTTATGCATGTGAGTGCATGCATGCATGCGAATGCAAGATACGAATGACAATGAACAATTTTACCGAAGTTCAGTGTCGGCGCATCCGCAAACTTCGGATCAGGGAACTTACAACGTCCACAGAATTATTTATCTCCAACGAAAACATGGTTCACGTCCGCAACTATTAATCGCTAACGAAATCGTCGACATTATTTACACTAAGTGAAACAATATTTACTAGCAAAGATGTTAAATTTCCTTGAGGTATCACTGATTGTGGAAATGAATGTTTTGACAAACAGGAATTATCGTGGATTGTAACACATATTGACATTTCGAAGAATAATAAAAATACTAATTACGCAATGCTTAGGACTGGTAATACGACCAGAAGCTGTCACGTGACTCGACAGGTGGCTAGGGATATTTAGTGAAAATTGTCGTCGTAAGAAATGAAAGGCGGAGCAAAGGGGCATTGTATATAGAAGAAGCTTTCACGATGAAAGTCGTGCACGTTCACGAAGCGTTTCATGATGTTCGGCAGTAAACGACACCGATGCGCACTCGCATGCCGGGGTTTCGCGAGCCAGCCAACTATGCCGGAATTTCCTAACCTATGTAACGCAAATGTCCCGCGTAAGGTGCCAGGGAATCTCGGCGGTTTCACCGGGCAAATGCCCGGGAGAGCACCTGCATCTATAAAATTGAGCCATGCATTATTCATGGAGTCCTGCTTATAGCACGCTTAGCTCAGCTGGTGTTTTGCAACGTGGAAAGAAACAGGCAGCCACGGCCACGAATGGATAGCTAGATAAATTGATATGAGGTTTATCATGATTGGTAGACCTGTAAGGGTAATACGATCGAGTGGCAAACCTCATGAACAGTGTTAACCAGAGAAGAACGAATACTCGTGGATAATCATAGATCGAATTAGTATCGAAACCAGATATGAAGGATGTTTGTTAGAATACATCGTTTCTGAGAGCCGATTGATCTTGTTTCGAATGGCTAATAAATACACGATGGATGGAACCGTGTGGAATAGAAATACACATATAAAACACGCAACTGTGTTTATAATGGTTAAACCGAGAGAATTATTGATACAAAGCTACATATTTTATTGGTTTTAAATGAGCATAGAAGATACTCTCTGTAAGATTTGTTCGAAGATAGATGGTGTAAATGTATATCGTGCTTTCCATATGAATCATTTTTGTTTACTTATGAAAAGATATGGCGAAGATAGTGTGAAATCAATACGGTTACTAAATAAACCACGAGGAACGAATACATATATTGTTGGACAACCGATCGGAAAGACTTAAGCGTGCCGACATCTGTGAGCAGATTCAGGCACTCGATCCTCTTTCTTCTTTTGACTGGCAACGAAGAGCATGGACCAGTCCCGTCATTCGTGAACCACGCCGTTTATCGGCGAATCAAGCAGGTTGGTACCAGCTTTCGAAATGAACCGAGAGATGGTTTCGTAAGATTATTACATTCTCACATCCAGTGTAAAAAATAAACGGTACAAAATGTATAAAAATTCGAATTACACTTACGTGACAAATATCCAGTAAAGAACAGGTGGCAGCTTGTGAACGATTTTATAAGAGCAGCAAAATATTTAGCAAAGTATCTTGAAAGTTGATATATTGTAAGTGAGTACTTGCAATAATTCGAGTTGAAGAAGCGAAGATTTAACTTGAGCAGAGTTCATCGAGCAACTGAGTGCTGAAAGGTAGCAAGGAAAAAGGGGTCGAGGAAGCCTGACTTTGCAAGGTTGCGGCATTTTCTCGGATTTGAAGAATCAGGGGAAGGGTGAAGAAAATACGAGCAAACACAGTGGAGCGCCGGAACCGGTGCTCTTGCCCAACCCGGGACACCTCTGGGTTAAAGAAAACGGCTATTATCACTTGGTTATTGCTGCCATAAATTCCCAACTCATTATTCCGAAATTACCCGTGCGATTCTTTGCAGTCACGGTCGACTCCAGCAGATTTCCTAAAGCTTTTCTTACGCTACAACCCTATATTTGAAAAAGCAGGTGGTATTTCTTGTTCCCTTGAATATATTACGCTCAGCTTCATAAAGATCACGAAGAGGCTGGAATTTCGTCAAATAGAACGAATTCTCAATAGAAATTGCTCTCGTCTTCACAGAAAGTACTTGGAAAAAGGAAGTACTGGTCGTTCAATATACCAGATTCCTGTCTAACTAGACAGACGAAGGAAGGTGAGTGAAAACAAGCGAACTAGTTCAGCATACCATTGAGTGGAAGCAAGCAGCCGCGAGTTATCATGGGAATAAAAGTGGATGAGCGGAGACTCTGCCAAGCCGTGGAGCCAACACGGGCACAGTCAGCAAGAGAACTTTTATGGGGAGGTATACGCTTACGTGTGGTGAAACCAGCGAGAGCTAAAAGGTCAGGGCAATAAATAACTCGGGATGTCGGTATACCTAGAAACTGGAGACATTATGCCAATCTTGGCTTGCGAACCGTACGAATGTGGTCTAGTTTTACCTACTGTTGCATAAATCTGAAAGCGGCCGACTACCTGCCGTCCTCTCTAGAAATCTTGCTTTCTACCCGAACCTTCTGGTCACGCGGGAAAATCCTTGAGCCTATTTTCGACAACCGCCTCACGTATTATCTCCTCTCTGACTTTACGAATGTAACATTTCTGTTTCTTCTCTTTTTCCTACTCCGAGATAGAAAGATTCTTTCCTTTGAAGTAACGTTCGCTGTACAATTTTTGAAATCGTGCTAACCAGCAGGGTAATTCGGATGCAAATGGAGGATTCAACATGGTTGCTTCTCGATTTCTACTACTCTAGTGGTCTTCCTAATCCTTTAAATTTATACACCAGTTCTTTGAGCGAAAACTTCTTTCACTAAATTCGATTATTATTTTCATTCAGCTAAAACAATTTTCTCTTCGAATTCTCGATACAGTGCATCGTATATTATCGCGATACGAGGTCGTATCATATCCATCAGAGACATCTTAGCAAATTTAAAAGCTCCTAACCACGGCCGCGTGAATTTGTGTACACTTTCCCCACGATTTTAGCGCAAGCAACAGACATTTTGAACATCTACATGTTGAAAGTCCATCTTACCGAATTGACTTCTCATCCACGGGTAGAGCGGACTTGGTAGGTTGGCAGTGGCCGCACCTTGAGGAGCGGCCTGCTGTTGCTGACTAAGCGGCGACGTGACCACCCCTTGGTGCTGCTGAGGTTGCTGTTGTTGTTGCGGATGCATGCCAGGCTGAGATTGTTGCGACGCCGCCTGCGTTTGTTGCTGCTGTTGGTACATCATGTGCTGCTGCTGCGCCTGAAGATGTTGATGCTGCTGCTGCTGCTGTTGATGTTGTGACTGTTGCGGCTGCATGTGAGGATGTTGCGAATGCATTTGGTGGTGCATCTGCGACTCGACCAATGGCGGGCTGTCCGGTCCATCGAGTACGCTACCCTGATGATCGACCGCGGCCGCTTGAAGCTTGCAACTCGCATAGACAATAGGAGTGGACGGATGTCCGTTCGGGGTCGGTGTGTGTCCCATGTGGCCCATACCGGGGCTCGGGGACGTCGACCTGTAACCACCCAACCCGTCCATGCTGCCGTGCTCCTGTTGATGCTGATAATAGGTCGCGTTCCGCATGTCCATCCGATTGTACGGAGGAAACCTCGGATAAGGCATATCTTGCTGGCTACCAGCGGCCCCATAGTGATGGCCAGGCACTCCCTGACGTAGGAGACTGGGATCGCATGGATCCCCGGTTTGCTGAGATGGCTGTTGTACCGACTGCGTTTGCTGGGGCACCTGGACGGCGGCACCGTAGTGCTGCTGATGCTGATGCGGGTGTTCCACCCCGCCATTACGCAGGTCCGGGATGTACGAATTCGCGAAGTACGAACTCATGCTACTGTCCCACCTGGCCCACCTTCTAATGCCACCTCGATCTTTTTTTTTCCCTTACGTGTCCTCACACTTCTTCGTTTCTTAGTCTCTGATCGTTAGGCAGGGTTTTTAATTTATTCTCCACCTACTCTACTCCTCCTCTCCTCTCCTTCTTTCTTTCTTTTCCTCTTTGTCCTCTTCGTACTGGCAAACTATATGTTTGTTTTTGTCTTCACTTTTGATAGTCGGGTTTCTCTTCTTTCTTTTTTTTTCTTTTTTTTTTTTTCTTTTCTTTGTACTCGAATACCTGCGTACGGACACACTGGCACACGTCCTTACATATACATGAATAAATTTCTATTATTTATACATACAGTATCACCTCCTCCGGCGCGATTCCTCCCTCCTCACACTCTCACTGTCGGACAACACGCGCGCGCGCAACACTCTTTGTATCACACCAACATCACCGTGAATCACTTAGCGTATCATCAAATTATGTATACTCTTTAATACTCTTGTCTCGTTCCTTTGCCCGTTTATCACACTCGACTCATCGATATAGAAAGAAAAACTAGAAACTGGAGCACTACAGAACCGTGAGTTATCAAGCTGCGGGGGGATAGTTTAGGGGGCAGGTTTAAAACTTGTACACGAGGGGGGGGGGTAAGATGGTAATCAGAGTTCTTCTTCGGTGTGGTACCTTCGTTCAAAACGCCAAGCCGCTCCAGACACGTTCCGTTCCTCTGTCCACCCTGCTAACGAAGTTATGCCACACCTGTAACATGAAAATGATAATTCGATTGATTTTACGTACATCATATGCAAGAATATTAAAACATTAAAACGGTGGCAATTTTAACGAGAAAATAAAAAAAAAAAAAAAAACAGATTTTCATTTCATCGTCATACTTTGAATTTCTTTTTATCGAAGAGAAAAAGATACAGATAGAAATAGATTGGAATCTCGTCGGAGTATCAAAGTACCGTGTGTTATACCGAGCTCGTCCATTAGAACAGTCGCTGAAGCCGGCAAAAGCTCCGTTTGCTGATCTTTCGACGAACTGAACGAACAGAAGTGAGTTTTACTCTAAATGACAGAAGGCGAGTTACACACGTGCTCGTCACGGTGACGGCCATCGCCCAGACGCCAAACTCGCTTGTCCCTTCTGTGTGGGCGGGCTAAACGATCGTTAAATTTGGAAAATTCCCGTCCATTAAGCAACACGGCTACTGAACGCCTCGTCGAGATTCTCCCCAAGTCTACTAATTTTTTTGCTGCACTGCTTGCCGACATGAATTCCCCGCAACTCGTTAGTTAGTACGTAACTAGAATCGTGGCGTCCCCTTCCTTTTTAAGAACTTCGGGCAAAACAAAGTTCCGCAGAACGAGGATTATATTTCCCATACAGTGAAATTGATTTTATTAAAGAGATCGTTTCTATACAAAAACAGTAACAGGCAGTCATTACACATGGCAATAATGTTCGTTTAATTAATAATAGATTTAACGATAGATCGGAAAGTCGCGACAATACCGGTAATTTCAAAAATTTCGAAACATCGACGATCCGTCGGTCCTTTATCGGCTGGATCTTCAATCTTCCGGACCGATCTTCCGATCAGGCCCGGAAACCTTCCATACCGACCGTGCGTCATTTCACCGGTATCGCCCTGAAGTTAGTTTTTAACTCAGTGCCTCCACCTGAATATCACGTGTCTGTGTACCTACTGGCTCATACCACTTGACGCGACTGAAATGTCCGATAACGAACGACGAAACCTACTGCCTTCATGCACCGGCTACACTCTACACATAAACAAAGCTATTCGTCTGAAGTATGCAAATAAAGTAAGTCTCTATACATCTATTCCGAATGCTTTCTATCAATTCAATTATAGCATTAAGCTACGTTCACGGTGAGTGAGTATTCGAATAAACTGACGTTCTGAATTCAATGCGTACATCAAAACAAGTAAATATGTATATAGATTCCTATAAATAGACGGATCTTTATGCGTTTATAAAAAAAAAAACGTAAAATTGCAAAAATGCAGTAATATGGAGACATATCCAAGATATACTATACTAATATACTTATTACGATATCTAGCGGATAAGATGAATCTCTTCCTAGATTGCTCGTTAGATAAAAATGGAAATTTCCATAAAAGCTGGCAATCTACTTATAAACGCGTGCATTGCGGCTTTCGGGTACTTCATACAGCAGAACGCCAGTTGGTCCGAATGCACATCTTCTACTATACTAACTATAGCCTTAAACAATTAAACAGACAATTCCTAGAACCAGTTTCTATGAACGAACAAACACCAGCCATTTACAGAACAAATTGGTTGGAAGAGTGAGAGGAGCGAACGATCGCCGATTCCGCGAGTAATAAAAAAGGGAAAAAAGGGCTGCGATTCCAGACGAGAGAATAGAATGCACGGTGCGACGGCATTGTGGGCAGCACGGTGGTCGTATTGGTAATGGTAGAGAGCACGCGGGCATGGGAGACGGGGACGGATGTACAAGGGGATCGAAAGGTGGGGGGAAGGATAAGGGCAAGGGGAGGGGTGGCAGGTTGAAGGGCTGCGGGTGGAGGTGGGGCCCTTGGGAGTTTGCTGTACACGGGAATGGGTCGGACGCGGGACGATCGCGATTAACATTCCGGCCGCTAGCTCGCTGTTCGCGCGGCGCTTTCATTAATTCCAGCGTATTGATTCCTCGGATTGATGAATGGCCGCCGATAGCGATTCCATGCGCTCCGTACTCGGCTGGCCGCGCTCCCCGCACCGGTGCCCGCCTGGATCGCGTATAAATTCTACCTCTCGCAGGATTTTAACTCAATTCCCGCTTTACGGGCTCGCCCTTACGTATTCTTTCCCCTCCACGGAACAGCAACATTGTCCTTCTGCCGCGCGAGTTATTTTTGTTTCTCGTTTCTCTACCTCGCCAACCTCTTTCCCAGCGATCGAGGTTTACGGCTCGTTTCCATTGGAACCACGCGACGCGTAACACTTTGCTTCCGTCTGCTATCCTCTTTTTCTTTTTTCCTTTTCTCGTTTTCTTTTTTTTTTTTCTTTTTTCTTTCTTTGTCTTTTTCCCCTCTTTTGAAGAGACTCGTTCGAACGCAGCTTAGCACAGAGCTTCCTACTTTGGCGCGATTAAACGCGATCGCTGTTACGCCAGCCGTGTAATAAACCGTTTGAAATGGAAAACGTCACGCCTGGGTATTATCGGAAACGTTCGCATTGTCTTGCCGTGAAAACGTTTTTGCTATTCTCTCGTTGGAAAGTGGCGTTTAATTACGTGGAGGGAACTCGTATTTAACGGAAAGCCGCTTCCTGAACGGTGGAAATGACTGGAAGAATGGCAGATAAATTCTTCCGCGTGACTATCGATGTCGAAATCTGCTTCGACACCGTAACTTTTTCAAGGACACGAATTCAGGTCATCGAGCTTTATTCGGTGGTGACACCGACCGGAAAGGGCATAAACTAGCTAGCCATTTAAAGCTCTAAGAAGTTCATATTATTGCCGGCAGATGGCGATGGCGATAGCCAGAAAGAGTGGAAAAAACGGGGTGGAGCGTGTCTGACAGCTGGGTGGGTTCGGGTCCAAGGTGATTGAAAACAGGGTGGAGCGTCACGTGACGCCATAGTTGGATATGGAAGTGACGTCAGGCAGCTATGATGGCCTCTAGTTAACAAAATGGCTCCTCGCTGGGGAATTTCTTTGTCCCTCGCGGTTGTTTACTAGTCGTTGTTATCAAGCTGTAAAAGGAAGTTGTCATTCTATCAGCTCGAACAGCGATTCTTCCAAGAGTCATCGAGCATACAAACTCGTTTGATACTTTCCAAGTAATTATTCGAATACACCGTCGAAATCAAATGCAACTATTAACAAGTTTCTTTTCTTCAATCCTACTTTCATATGTACAACGTATGAACATTGAAATGTAGCGTTTCACAAGCTGCATGATTTACACGAGACATTTTGCTATCGATCCGTTTGAATAAAATAACCACTTGTCCGCGTCAGCGACACGTTTCAATCGCGAAACGTTTAAATAAAACCGGATAACGTATCTATCCATGGCGTACCAATTGCGGTGAAATCTCACTCGACCGATCTTCGATTCAAATATAAAATTCCTGCCGTCGTTTCGCTTGCCACGCCACCTATGTAATCTTATTAAATTAGCAAAACGCCTGCATCTTCTTTACGTTCAACATCACCATATCCGTTTCCCCTGGCTTGCAACAGGAAGCCATAAAACGTACAGCAGAACGAAGAAAGAGAGAGAGAAAGGAAGGAAAAAATGAAGCAGAAACTCCTGCCTACTGCTATTTCACAAATAAAACGTTCTCGTTGAAACACGATACCACCACCAGCCATCCGAGCGATAAACTGACGAATGCTAATCGAGCGGTGAAATAGTCGCGCGATGACCCATGAAAGTTTCACGCGCTCGTTCGAACAGCGTTGCTCGAATAAACGCGACGAAATATCGCGGCCAGCTGGAAGATTCAGTGGTCACCGTAAACGGTGGCAGGATTTGACAGTTATGGGACCCGTAGCTCGTGCCAGTCGTTCGCACGCCGTGAAACAGTCGTAAACTAAACGAGGTCGTAAAACGGTGACCCTCGAACCACACCAGGCCACCTCTTCATTCTCCATCCATTCAGGAGAAAAATAAAACAGCGAACATAAAATTACGACCTTGAGAGCGCATTCCAGTTCCGGCCGCGTCGATCGGATCCCTGCGACCAACGCGCGTTTCCCGCTGCTCTCGTGGCGGCTTTTTTCCGAACTTCCGCTGCGTCTGATCCAGCTATTGATAAACGCTTTGCACGTGGAATAGCTGGAGAGTTGAATATATTTACGACACACTGATGAATGTTGCGAAAAATATTTAACAATTCAAGGCTCGGTTGGAAAGTACAGATATTTTTGAAATTTTGACGCATAGGTGTGAAACTATCTAAACGGTGGTGTGAGAAATCTTTGAGTCTCCATGAATATGCGTAGCAGTGTGATTTGATTTCTCTGGCAAGGTTTATTTTTTTCTTCCTTTTTTACTTTTAACTTTGTAAGGTCGACGACTCCTTCAATCTTCAATTTTAATAATTCGGCAATTTTATTCTAAATTTTTAAGCGATTATTGACACGTATGTATGCTAATGTGTTTGAAACTTTTCTATCCAAAGCTTCCCGAAATGAAAGATTTTATCGGTCATTTTATCGGACAATTTATCGGACATTTTTTTCTTCGAGCTCTGATACCGGAAAAGAGGATGAAAGATATTACACGATTAACTTATCTATCTACATTTTTTATATCCCCACATAGTATTTCAGCGTAATTGAAACCGCGTGTCTGACTTTTTTTACTTTAATTATAGATTGTTCTTCTTTTTTTCTTTTTAATATGACGTAATTTAAAACACAGAAGAAACAAGTTGCAATAGATAAAGATCGGACAAAATTTAGAAATATCGGTACGCGAAATCGTTGAGGTTGATGAATATTTACATCGATCGTGCAGTGTGGAAACAGACGTAGCAGCGCAATTAAAGTCTCATAGGGAACACTAATTGCATGTCATTAATTTACGAACAGCGTTAGTAATAAGCAAAGTATTAGCGAAGTCCGGTTACGAAGTTACGCGACGAGAACGAAAGAAATCCTTCGCATTTTCGAACCCACGAACCAGTTCGAATAAAATAATTATGCCACTTTTTTCTAACAAACGTATCTGTTACATAGTAAATTGGCTGAGCGTGCCCTTATCTCGATTCGAAATCTTCGCTTCCATCCTCTTGAATATGTGTGGCCATCGAGCCGAGAGAGCCGACGATGAACGTTCATTGGCGTAGTAAAACGCACTCTTCTTGATCTTATTTCGCGTCCAAGAAATTAGAAGATTCAGCAGATGCTGAGTTTATTGAAAATTGTAATGCAAGCTTCGTGTAACATTTAGTCGAAAATGTGGACTGACAAATTTCGCTGGGAAGCTTCAGTTCCGAGAAACATTACGTTTTCAATGTTAAGTATGTGCAAGTATTTAGGAAAAGATCTTATTTTAATCTTTAACCAAATTTTGTTTCTTACAGCTTCGGCCTCTTTTCACAAATGGGATTGAGCTTCTGCTGATTATTTTTTATTTAGCGTATTCAATCGGAAATTAACGAAGCGCAGATACACTCGATTTTCGCGGAAGTCGTCATTCTGCATTACATTCTGCATTCTGCGTTCTATTAGGTTGGCAACTAAGTAGTTACGGCTTTTGTCATTGCCACCTAATGACAAAATCCGCAATCATCTAGTTGCCAGCCCAATAGCACCATTATTTCTCCAACGCCATCTTTATCTGTCTCGTTACAATTATCCGTTTTAGAACGATAGGGAGAAATAATTATGAAAACGAGTTACAAGAGTCTGCAATGGAAGATGTCGATTCGAAAGCTACAGCGTGTATCGAAAATTGTGGCAGATTTTTCGTGCGAAAGTCGAAAAGGTATTGTATTGGGTTGGTAACTAAGCGATTGCAGATTTTGTCGTTACCAACTAATGACAAAATCTGCAATCACTTAGTTGCCACCGAATATATACAGTTCATTGTGGATGGTTGGAGGCGAATCGTCGAGAACTGAGATTAAATGGAACAAAATAGCTATGACTCGGTAGTGTTGCAATCGCTACATCTCTTGATTCTCGCGATGCTTCGCCACCTCGATTCGATCCATGAATCTGCAAAACCACAATGCACACGAAATGTAAATAGAACGGAATGCAATGGAATGATATTATCGGCGAGAGCGCCTCGCGCGTGGTAAATACCGACGGGATCTTTCTCGGAATGTGATCTTGAATCGGGCTAACCACGATCTTCGGCGTTAGTTTAGTGTATTTCACAACTGAAATGTGATATGGCTCGAACTGCTCCTCGAAGAATCGAAGATATACACAGAAAGACACACGTACAAGCAACGATAAATACCATAATGTTCGAATACTTTTTCTAGTCACTGTAATAAATTCACAAAGGATATAACCTAAAAAACACGAAGATGGTACCCCGCTGGGGGTAGCCATTCACAAGATAATCAAACAGCTAAAAAATTTCACCAAATGTCCAAATTGGACAAATTGTGAATGTAAATTATTAAATAAAAAAAAAGAGAAAAAAAGCTGTAATAAATTCATTTTCTCGAAGAAACAGGTCAAGCGTTACCGTATTTTCGCACAAACTTTATCTAACCAACGAGTAATTTCTTCATTCCACATTTTTATAAATTCAGATCACGCGTGTATGTTTATATTTTCTAAACAATTATTCCAACATTCAAAAGCGAATGAACTTATTATTGCTGAGTTTAGATAAATTTCCCGTAGAAAAATCCCCGGCAAGAAAAACCTTGCACGAAGAGTAACGGACAGCGTCAAAGCATAGTCGAGGGAAATCAGCGAAGAATACCGTTACGCACGGTGGAAGGTGTCCAGCTGGCGGAAGGTCGAGTAGGCATTGAAGGGTGGCCGCGATCAAGGTTTCTCGAGCGCACCGCTGCTCCATCGAAAAGGATCACGGTTCTATTCGTATGTGAGATCGTTTACACGAACACACATCGAACTGCCGGACCGGTGAACGGAGAACCAACACGCCAGCGGATCAGCCAAATGCTAACATGCATATGCGATTAGCATAATCGAGTCGGCCTGCAGGAAACCAGTTTGCAAGGCCGCTCAAAAGCCGGCCGCCCAATAGCTTATGTCGCTCTCCACGCACGCCGCATCCGTAATTCCATTTCCCCTACCGAGTTCGCATCGTCTCGCGTCAGCTGACCGCGAGAAACGGACCTCACCGCTCGTTCCCGTCCCGCGTTTCCACCGATTGCAAAATCCATCCTGGCGAACGTGTTTCACCAGGAATCCGATAACATTTAGTATCGCAGCAGGTAGAGGTTCTTTCAACTACGATAAAGGTCGCTGCGGATACTTTAAAGTGATTAGTAGTGGAGCTACAGTCGCTATGAACATGTGCAACATTGTATTTCTTATGGCATTTATGTATTAGGTTATCCGAAAAGTTTCTTTCGTTTTATAGGAAATCAATGAATGCACAACATTTTTCGTTTTATATTATTTTACCGAACTACGCATGATCTGTTTTATTCTATCAAGATAAAGATCACAACGTTCGATAGGTTAGGTTTCATGTTTGTATAAAGATGCGTTGTTGCAAAAGACGTGACTGTAAAAGAAAGACACTTTTCGGACAACCTGATAGATTGTAATTAATAAAAAGGAATGCTCGAATGCGGGTCCACTAATGGCACATTCTGATAGAAGTTGAATTAGTAACATAATATCCCAGTTGCGTGAGTAGTATATTGGTAACTAAGTGGTTGCGGATTTTGCCATTAGGTGATAATGACAAAATCCGCAATCACTTAGTTGCCAACCTAAAAGTTCTGCAGTGCCTGTCGATCGTTTCAGTATAACAAGCTGTCGATATTTGCGAATGTTTACAAACGAAGGAAGCACGTTAGGTGCTTGAAACTTGATACAGTGTAACTTAATCGCTGCTTGCCAAAACACGCTGCATGTGTTTCGCACTCTTATTCGAGATCTTCGCTCAATTCGGTGCAAGTATATTGAATTTCGTATCGTTTAGCGATGTTTACATATGACAAGCAACATTGAGTGCTATGAGAGTGAAACGCAGAACCTAATAAAAAACGCTTCTTCGGAAAATAAGGATCCGCGTGAATGTTTGTTGCAGTCACTCTGTATGTTTACACAGTTTCATTTGTTTGGATAAACAGCTCAGTGTTTAATTATGTATATGAACGCCTATCGTTTGAATCTATTTATCTGTATATGAGCTACCATTACATGAAAAATAAAATTAACCAGTTTAACTTCCGAGTATCGGTATATCGTAATATGGAAGTGCGCGATGTGTGCACTTTGTGTGGTGAATAAATGATATACAATTTTCACGCCGGTCAATATGTTCAAGTATACTGACATACATGATTGCTTTTATGAAATATGCTATTTACAATCAATTTCGAAAAATCAACATATTAATTCGTTACGACATACGATATCAAAATCGTGCCGATATTTCATAAATCCTTTGCAAAGTGTAAATCACCGATCATGATAAATCGCCGTGAATAATATACAGCCATATAACAAAATCAAGTTCGAACAGATAAAAACGGATTATTACGTTATTCGTAAATATTTATCAATTTTTGAGACAGTCGAAAAACCACACAGGATCGTGTTACACGTTGAAGAAAATTCGCCATCGTGAGTACCAAAATGCTGGTATATTTAGACATATTTATAATAAACAGAGACACCGAGACACATATAGACTTCCGGGTTAGCGTTGCTGGCTAAAGGGTGTGCCAAGAGGAAGAAGAGGGTCGAAACAGTAGACCATGAACGTCGTAGATAAATCCTACCAGTGTTTTGCTAGCCGACGATATGTATTACAACCTCGCGTACATTTTAACCTCCCTTTTCTTTCTTTCTTTCTTTCTTTCTTTTTTTTTTTTTTTTTCTTTTTTTCTCTTCTGTTAGTTTACAACTTACTTGGGTCGCATCGCGTCAGTTACCACGCTATCTTTTTCTATTTTTCTCTCGCTCGCCTCTCAATTCTGCATTCGAGATTATCAACGCTCGTATTTTTCAACGAGCTGTCTCGGCCAAAGTTGTTTTTGTTTTCCGGTCGCGTAGATCGAAGGTAACCACGTGCTCGATAACGCTTTTTGTCCTCATAGATACACTCGTTTCAATGAAACCTTTATCGGCTACCAACGTGATTGATTTCCTTTTTTCTTTCTCGTTTTTTTTTCCGATTTCGAATCTCGTTAACACATTCTGCACAACTTCCTGCCCATGTGGTGTGTATCATTTTCGAACGAACAACGAAACAAAAAATTGCAGATCACGCGGATTGTTCGCTCTTCGATTCTAAAGAAGATTTTAATATGACATAATTTTTTAAGTTTAAACTTCACATATGAATGACGTGTAATTTTTGAAGCTTCTTGAAGATGATCAAGTCTTCTATCGGCCAAACGAGGAATATTTTAACGGTATAGCGAGCAGTACTTTCAAAGTTTTGAAAAGGATAAGAAAAAGTACGTTTGACTTGGAAACTAAATAAGAATTTTAGTAGCATGCCATTGATTGAAAACACATTGAATTTTAAAACCGCTTTCCTATAAGAAATAGGTAGCCTAACTTATCGCCCTCTTTCTCCATTAATTTTGTATTATTACTGTATCTTTTTTATTTTTTATTTTTATTATTTTCATTTGCTAATTATTACTAATATACTATATATATAGATTGCATGTGATATTTTACGTAGAATATTTATACTGAGATGGAAAATTGTAGTACATGTTTTTACACATTCATCGCATGGCGACCACTCGCGGCCAATGTCAAATGAATGTCAACTCCTCCGTCGTTTACTGGAGACCGTCGCCACGTTCGACGCGTTAAAAAACTTCTCCCGTCTCCGATGCTATTGAAACAATCGTTTTTCCGCTTTCGACAATTGAATATGAACGTGGTGTTGGCGAACGTGATGCAATCGACGACCGGATTTCGCACGAATATAATAAACGCAGAGGCAAAGTCTTCGCTTGGCCGATGACACATCACGTATGACGTTGTATCTCGTAAGCAGATGTGACTCGACGAAATATTTTAATATATATCAGCTCGTGAAACGTGTTGAAATTATCAGGAACATGGACATGTTCAGGCGAAACTCGATACGATGAATAATGCGTCTCCTACGACCAATCGCTGTAATTTATTCGACGCGATGAACGACGAGTCGAAGCTTCGGAAAGTATCGAGCGATAAATAGAGCGGATTTTCGGGCGCAATTTACTGGAATCATCTCGATTGGCCTCGTTACATCGAAAGGCTATCGTAGAAACGCGACGAATAATCCTATTCGGAGTCGTCCTAATTTCCTCGACCATTTTAATCGCCGAACATCATCTTTGAATTAAACGAGAACATCCGAAAGATAGCTAAACGCCAGACCGGAAAGAGATAGCGAAAGAGATAATCAGTTCGAGCATGGAAACAAAAATTTGTTTGCGTAAATTGGAAAGTTTGATTAGCTGCAAAATTATTTAGCTACTTTTGACGCCTGATAGCTTCGCGTGACTCCTTTCGACTTACAAATATCAAGTATTTCTACACGAGAAAGCTTTCTCACTAAAGCAAAAGATACCGATCGATAAGATGATTATAGTTAGAACGAAAGCTAAAAAATACAACGAGGTTTTTATGGGAACAATAACTTTTACACGCTCTTTACTTTCGACGATGAATTTATAAAATGGCCGGGAGTGTCGACTCAGCCGTAACAGTGGAAGCATCAAGATCTACGTTGTATCGATTTCAATGGCCACAGGTCACCTTCGTTCGTAACGCGAGAACAGTAAACAGAGGGAAGAGAAATCGAGGGAGCACCGACAATTCTCAACGTAGATCGCTCGAATTTTGCGCGTCGTCCTCGCAACGGGGTGCCTAACAGCCAGCGTTGCCATTTACTTGCTGTCACGTTGGTGGCAAAACGTTGAAAAGCCTAGCAGAATCGCAACGAACCCAACTTTCACATTTTTTCGTGAAAACTTTTTTCTCTACGACCCATGAAATTTAGGGCAGTCAGCTTTCTCTTTTCGACCCCGGCGCGCTTTGTCTCGAGGGTCAATGGTTCCTTGAAAAATCAGGAGAAATTAAAGCTGCTTCGTTAAACTGTTTCACGTGATCTAGTCCGTTTTATCTTGTCACGAGATAACGAACAGAATTGCAGCTACGACATTTTTATTACAGTCAAAAGAAACGAGGTCGTTTAGCTGACAGTGAACTTTTAATATTCAGATTAGCAGAGCTCTGCACGACACAGAAATTTATTTATACTTGTTGTTGATCAAATTTTTTTATTTCATTTTCTTACAAAATACGTTCGCCGCCGTCGTAATATTTTCTTCGTGAGGTTGAAACAATGTTGCGTACATATGTGCAACATTGTACTTCAGTAATTAATTAAGCAATTAACTAAACGACAAGTATATTTATCTTTGGTGAAAGTCACAATGAGTTTCAGTGCAATGATTTTTTGCGGAACTTTCTGGAAAAACGTGTGTTTATTATTAGCACTGGGTAAAAAATAATTTTTCTTGGAAATTAAAAAAGTTCTGAAAGGGCAAATAAGCTTGCAAATTGAAGAATTATTTGGTAACATTTATATTATCGATACGTTCAAAGATGAATTTCAAATTAATTTTTACTTTTTATAACGTTAATTTTTTCACATGACAGATCAAGATGTTTCCACACAAAAAGTACTAAATGACGCGCGTGACTTCGTTTGCGCGTGAAAGCCAAAACCGATAGGATCTCCTCGAGCGCTGACATTACGTACACAAACAAAAAGCGGCGTTTCCTGAGAACGTTAAGTTTCACCTGGCTGACGAGGTTAAAAGTCGTCGGCAAGGTTCCACAAGATCTAGATTTCCACTTTGTTAATAACCGTGTCTGAGGAGGACATCGCTTGCTATCTCATGGTCCATCAAGAAGCAATGAAAGTTTCCTGGATGAACTTTAAAAGTCGCAGGAAGATAGTCGACGAATTAAGGGAATCTCTGGCAGCATAAAGTCACGGGAACAAGAGCGACAACGAGGCACTGTTTTAAACCGTGGAATTGCTGCAATAAACGGAGAATTAACACCAGTCAAATTAGCTGGTTTTACAATTTTATTTGAAAATTTCTACTTCGTGTTATATTTTTTCCGCAATGATGTAACGACTTTCCCAACGATAACTAAAAGAATAATATAATGAATTTTATTTTGTTTTTTGTGTATTCAAACTGAAAATAATTTTGCATCGAGGCTACTTATGCCAATATCAGTTAAAATGACTGGTATTTGCCAAAGTGTAAAAGGATCCTGCAATCTGTTTATCGAATCCCAATTAACCAGTTTCCTCGTTTTGTACAACTTGTCACTCGTTTTTTAAATTTTCACCGCGTATCATTCGATACGACGATATCAGTTATCAGGAAAATTCCGGATCGATCGCTAGATCGCTAGATGCTAACGCTAGAAATACCACAGCAGTCGAAACGACTGGTTCTACAATTTTATAAACGCGTCGACCCTCATTTAGGGACGATGGTCGCAGATGGATTAATAATAGCAAAAATGTACCACATAACATGGAATTGCTTCTGTAAGAAAGTAATAAATCAATAAATATAAAAATATTCTATCATTGGGTATTTTTTAAGGACCCTTCATTTTCACTGGTTTTGGTAGAAATAGCTTCGTGTTAACTATCGGTAGTTCTAGTGTTAAAAGTGCGCTGAGAGCTAGGGATTTTTAAGAAAGGAAAAATAAATACAGTGGCTGACGAAAGTATTCGAACGCTTACATATGCAAACTCGAATGGGCGAAATGATGTACATTAAAGTAATTTGCTTAGACAAGCTGATGTCAATAGGAAGATGAAAGTTTTGAGGTTATGTCAGTAAAATTTGAAAAGGATTCAACAACGCAATTAAATGGAAACCTCGAATGAGTGTTCAAACTTTAACCCCGTTACAATTCTCTAATTTTTATATTTGAATATTGTTCACATTTTAACAAACGACAAGAACTGTAACGTTCCAAGAACTGGTTTAACATAAATCCAGATTTTTCTCATATTACGTACAAATTGAAGATATTTGTCAACGTTAGCTAAGATAAGTGGACTATTAAGTTACACTGTGCCATAACTGCCGAACACTTAACGCGCTTTTTTGTGCTCGACATTCTATCGCTTTCTGCTGGAATATCAACAACCTGTGTATACCGGACGATCGGCGAGAACTGTAGAACCGTACTTTATCGTCCGTTCAATCTTGACAAAAATATGCCATAGAACTTTTTTTAAATTCCATTAATTTAATAATAATTCCATTATTAACTGATTCCCTTCGATCTTTTCAAGTTGATAGAATTCATAGTAGTTGTTTTGGCAATTTAAAATTGCTAATCAAAATTCATGATTCAAGATAACTGGTTTCCACAGGGACAAGTCGAAAGGGTGCGATAATTGATAATTTATGAGCGCATGGTTAACCGACGGGACAGGGTCTATACAAAGACCCTAATACTTTTCCAAAACACTATATACCTTTCGTTACGCGTAACCTTAACGTTTACTCATTCTTATTGCCGACACTCGAACCTTCCATTAGGAAGCACCTTCCTCGGAAAGAGTAATTATCGTGGAAGAACGTAACATCTGGAACAATGGTGCTCGGACAGATTTCACTTCCTAATCATTTCCACGAAGATTTCCTAACTGCTCGTTCAATATAGTGAAGTCCTCGTATTCCCGGCGATAAGCTGAAAAATTGACCATCGACAAGTAGATACTTGAAATCGCAGAGGATAACGAACTATATGCTTATAATAAAATTGAATTTATTAATTAGACGCGATTAGATATTAACTAAAGTAGTAAAGTAATCGATAATATAAAATAATAGGGAAATAAATAGAAATAATTAGTGGTAGAATAAAACTTTAATAAAATAAGCGTTGTGCAAAATTGTTCAAGTTTGGAATTTTATATTCGATTTTTTAGGATCGCCAGTAACCGTGGATACCCTGGATATTGAGAGCACAAAGACAATTTTTGTGCTGTTACTGTATGAACTGTATGAACTAATTTCATCTCAGCTAACCAAACAATCATCCATTAAAATCACAAACATAGCTGTTGAGGTTAACTGAAAGAAGAATGGATGAATTTGTAATAGCAAATATATTGAAGTAAGTGTAAGTACAAATATAGTGTATGACGTCAAAATTAAATAAATTATTGTCATTATTAATTAATTGAAATTGTGATATTGTTGAGGTTAACTGATAGAGGAACCAGTGGATGAATTTGTAATAGAAAAATATATTGAAATAAGTGTAAGTACAAGTATAGTGTATGAGATCAAAATTAAATAAATTATTGTCATTATTTATTAATTGCAATTGTGATATTGTTGAGGTTNAACTGATAGAGGAACCAGTGGATGAATTTGTAATAGGAAAATATATTGAAATAAGTATTAGTACAAGTATGGTGTATGAGATTAAAATTAAATAAATTATTATAATTATTTATTAATTTAATGTGTTTTATTGTTAAGGTTGACTGATAGAAGAACGAGTGGATGAATTTGTAATAGAAAAATATATTGAAATAAGTATAGGTACAGGTATACTGTATGAGGTCAAAATCAAATAAATTGTTGTCATTATTTATTATTTTAAATTGTGATGTAGTTGAAGTTGACTGATAGAGGAACCAGTGGATGAATTTGTAATAGAAAAATATATTGAAATAAGTATAAGTATACCTATAGTGTATGCTGATCCATAGTTTAGATCCTCACTCTTGAAGTGTTACAATACAATAGAAGAAGCTATGACAGGGAGCACATTCATATATTTCTAGCAAAGGACATTACCAAAAAGGTTAAACTTGTAGCTGCAGCTGAAGGCTGCAAGAAACAGCAATAGAAATCTACTTATAGCTGTTTTGTTTCCACACCTTGTAACCCAAAACATAATGTATATTCAAGGGTACAATAATACGCACCTCTCCTTATTCACAATATTTTTGTTTCATTAAATTCTATTTTCTGCCTAATAGCGGTCACCAGGTCACAGATATACGTATATAAAGATGTAGAGTTTTTCTTCAAGTAATTACTTCAACAATAGTCAACGCGTTGATCGATCCAACGTTAATGCGAAAGAACGACGGAACGTGACAAAGAGCGAGGGACGCGTGTCTTCGATGAGAGCGTCGGCAACGAGGTCGAAATTACGAAGGTGAGCCTTTATTTCGTCGCGAACGCGCGAGGGGGTACCTATAAGAGCGGCGAGACACGACGGAGAGTGGAAAGTTTTGACGCCACCCTATAAATCAAGCCGCGGGTTCGCTCGGCCGAAACGTTGCACGGTCTCACCCCGGTTCTCCAGAGTTTCGCTCACCGTATGTCTCCTTCGCCTCTCGGCACAGACAGCTTGTACAAGGTGAGTCAAAAATTCCAACAGTTCCACCCCGCCTCCTCCGCCACCTTTTCATGCTACGGCTTCAACCCATCCCTATCTCCATCCCCCAGGCCGTCCAGCTGCCTTGACTTTGAAATAATTACCCCAGAGTTAATTTATGTCGCGTTCAGGGAACGACGATGCGATTTTTTCCCGAATTAACACGCCTCTATGCTCTGGAAAAATTGCACCACTCACCCTTAGAGGAGAATCGCGTGAAGCGTGAATAATATAAGAAATGGTTAATTATGCATTACACGTGATTTGGTTTGTAACTTTGTTTATGAGTTTCATCGGATATTGAAGTTTCATATTCGCTTTGTTATACAGAGAACAATGTATCATTGTTTCTTATATATGTCGTTGTTGTAAGAGGCATGAATTGGAAATATGGAAGAGAAGAATCTGTAGCAAATGAAGAAGAGCGTATAGCAATATTAATCTTGTTGAGGTTAATTGATGGAGGAACCAGTGGATGAATTTGTAATAGAAAAATATATTGAAATAAGTATAAGTACAGGTATAGTGTATGAGATTAAAATTAAATAAATTATTATAATTATTTATTAATTTAATGTGTTTTATTGTCAAGGTTGACTGATAGAGGAACCAGTGGATGAATTTGTGATAGAAAAATATATTGAAATAAGTGTAAGTACAAGTATAGTGTATGAGATCAAAATTAAATAAATTGCTGTCATTATTTATTAATTTAATGTATGATATTGTTGAGGTTGACTGAGAGAGGAACCAGTGGATGAATTTGTGATAGAAAAATATATTGAAATAAGAGTAAGTTCAAGTATAGTATATGAAGTCAAAGTTAAATAAATTGTTATCATTATTTATTAATTTAATGTGTGATATTGTTGAAGTTGACTCACACAAGAACCAGTGGATGAATTTGTAGTAGAAGAATATATTGAAATAAGCACAAGTGCAGGTATAGTGTATGCTTATCCAGATCCTCACTCTTGCAGTGTTACAATACAAAAGAATGTAATAGGAAGCATGTTCATATATTTATAGTAAAGAACATTGTCAAAAAGTTAACCTTGGTGCAGTAGCTGTAGCTGGAGGTTACAAGAAACAGCAATAGAAATCTACTTATAGCTGCTTTATTTCTAGACCTTGTAACCCAAAACATTTATATTCAAGGTCACAATAATATGCATCTCCTTATTTCGAAGCTTTTTGTTTCACTAAATTCTATTCTGTTTGTAACAGCGGTCTCCAGGTCACGGGTATACAAAAGAAAATGTGTAGAATTTTTCTTGAAGTAATTATACTTCTACACTTATATACGTTGTTGTTGTAAGAAGCATGAATTGGAACTATGAAAGGGAGGAATTAGTAGCGAATGAAGAAGAATATAACGATATTAATCCTAGTGTGGACAACTAAAAACCCGAGTTACCCTTTATATTTATAAATAAAAGTGTGAAATATTACATTTTCAAACTTAACATTTTAGTTACTTGCATAAGGATTAACTACGTTCCATCTTATCTGATGTTTCCTTGCTCCAACGTCGTTGCCCAGAAATTTAGAGAGATATGAGACAGTTTACCTTTAATTGTCGCCCATTAACTTAAATTTACTACACTTAAACCGATAAAGCTGTAGTACAATTCACATCAAAGAGACATTGACATTTTCTTCACTTTGCCACGACTGCAGGTACTCGTCAAGAGTAACAAGAACCAGCCATCATCAACAATTCTCTGCAACCTGTCCTTCTTTGTTTTTAATTATCGCGCAATTTTCAAGATCACGTGCGATTAATAAAACGTCAAAACAAATCGCTGTATTTATAGCGTTGCCAATCTCTTCAAATTCATCTTCGTTCATTGCAAGAAAAAGAAAAATAGAAAAAAAGAAGAAACATTGTTGCAAATTAAGTAAATGCAAATTTCTCTGGTTGAGGCAAACTTCTATACAGCGGCGGACGAGCCAGAGATATCGCGCTACGATAATCGCGGAAATGTCCGGCACAGAGGAAACATTTAGCTCTTACATATGTCGCGCTCGTGTTCAGTGTAACGGTATGCGTACAACACTCTTGAACACACTGCTGCCTGGCTACAGATATTATACAATTAACAGATATAATTAGCAAATGGTGAGCTGGCTATCTTGAATCGCGTTGGAACGAGCGCGCACTTTAATATTGAGATCGAATTTTGTCGAAGGGAAACACCGTAGGGTCGCAGAACATTTCATGGTCCTCCGTGAAACGTGCAACGAACGCTACTAAGAATATTTGGTTATAATAATAGATAAAAATATATAAAAGAATTTGGCGTATAAATGAAACAACCAAGACCGAAGATTCTGTAAATATTTTATAACAATATTTTACCGTTTATTGGACTGATAAAAGAGGAATAGAAAGAACAAATATGTACAGTGACGAGCATACAAACAGAGGCGATTGTTGTGTCAAATTTAACTTGATTTAATTCGTAATTGGGCCTCTTAATTGGGAAACAAATTTGGTCAGCTTTTTTACCAAGTTATCAAAAGCGCAATTTTTCACTCTTGTTTTCATAAATTCATGAAACTCGGACTGGAAGGTATCTTAGAATTTTAGGACAAGTTTTCTGCAACCTAAAGTTCAAAGGATTTGTACACGATTTCTACTTTACATACACTATCAATAAGCGTTACCATTTGACACTAGAATTTACGATTTCATTCCAGGTATCCATCCTGCCAACTATATCTCCACGAGATAAACTCAGGTATCTCATCCCCCGGAGAAACTCCAGGAAAGATCAGACCACCCTGCGACGTCCCTTACACTAACTAGCAACGAAGTGGCCTATCCCAAAGGAACCGGCGATAATCGAAAGAAAACCGAAATAGGGTCTACCCTATTCCACTATAGACAGGCTTCTGTCCATGTCTTGCCCCTAGGAAATACGTTTCCGGTAGCTTGTCCGGCTGTCCGTAGGAGTGTAGCATGACAGATAGAAAGGAGCATGGAACACAGAAGGAGAGACAGAGAAAACCGATAGAGAGGCCAGCAAGCAAGAAAAGGAAGATATTGGGAGGAGTAGCGGTGATGGGGCAGGGTGAGAAGCGAGGATTCGGCGGAGTGGTTGGTTCAGGGGTTGGTATTGGATGCTGCCTCGGCGAAGCTCACGGTAGGGGTAGTTTGACAAGTTGACAAGAGCACAAAGGTCGTGGCGGAGCCGCAAGAGACGTGGAAGGGGAGGAAGAGCGAGGGCTGAACGTAGCGGAGCAACGAAAAGAGGAGTGTGGGAAGAGGAGGCGTCGCGATGCTCAGCGTCCGACGGAGGGTTACCGGATAGGGTAGTAGGGGGTTGAAAGCCCGGTAGATTCAACGCCGTGAACAAAGGCCGGCTGGCTTCGCCCCGCTGCCTACTCTCGGACTTTGGAAACGAGATCACATACACACGCCACGGATACCGCGTGCGTACCTCTTCTGTGTGTGTTTGTATGCGTGTGAGAACGCCACGAACCGTGTGCACCACCGGTATACCGCCCAGAAGGGGAGTTGGAGTTTGCTCGCTCGACCCGATAGATACGAGCGAGCCGGGCCTAATATCGAAAGTTCCTGGCTCGAGCTGAAACCGTGCTTAATTAAATCGGAAGGCCGTGAGAGATAACCGGCGCGTCCCTCCTACGATGCTCGACGAGAGCGTCTGGAAAACACCCGTGTACTATGGATGGGGTTCATGACGTGGCAGGAATGCAGCGGGGAAATTTGTCGCAGCGAAGAACCGATATACAGTGGACTATCGGTGTCGATCAGACCGTCTGAAGCGTCCAATGTGATTACTCGTTGGAAAAATTCAACGATACTGGTGGTCGTAATATTATTAGTTTCAAATAAAATGTTATAGTTTATGAATTGGAAATGGCTAATTGCAATTTACATTTCGTACACTGTCAGTCTTATTTGATATTCCTATTTCGTGTGAAAAATACAGATACTGTTATTGTTTATACGAAATAAATATATTATTATATTGTTGTTGAAGTGGCCTTATTCTTGGTTTGTCTAACAGAACGACTTTACTATCAACAACTTAAAATTTCGCTGATAATATTAATCTTTATCGATAACCTACATGCTAAGTCCATTAACAAATGAAGGGAGACCTGGAATGACTCACGTAATGCTTCCTTAAACATATTCATGGAAAATTAACGCACTTACAAATTCTCTATCCTACAAAAAACAACAAAATTCCACGAACGTATTTCCATCCTATACGGAAGAATCTTCAATTCCTCTTTTGCCTCATGTTTCTCTGACGTATACCTCAACATGTACCTCAACATGTATATCAACCTAATGTGCAATTCACAGCTCGTTAAAAGATCATCTCGTGGACTGACGAATGAATCTGAAAGGGTGTCGAAGCGAGCAGAATCAATAAACCGTCGTAGCGTGCAGGATCACCGACCCGATCGACGTTTCGCGGTCTCAAGCGACGTTTCTAATGATCCTTGCGGCACTAGCCGATCGCGATAAATCATGGCAGCAGCTCGTAAACCGTAAGGAGCCCCGCTGTATGTATCAATACGTACACGATACACACGCGAACAGGTCAACGAGGAAGGGAGGCGGAAAGAGTCGGGTACATCGTGTTGAAGTTGTGCCGCGATATAAATGGAACGTTTTTGCGCAGCACGCCTTATATACATACACGCTGGTTAGCTGAAATATTTATTGCTTTTTGAAGCGAGTATCGGTGGCCCGCGGCGCGCTATTGTAAAAAATCGTTCGAGTTGTTCACGGCCATGCTTTCTATTATTTCTTCCTTTCTCTTTTCCCCTTTTCGTTTTACTTGATCGATATGACGCTCCTCTATCCACGGTTTGCAACATTGTGTTATTTTTCAGAACGTACGTTACATTCTATGAGCTTCGACTTTCCCCGTTTGATGTTCATCGAACGAAGGGGTTGAAAAACAATGTATTTCCATAGGGGTAGATTGGACGTTCGAAGAGAGCAACGTTTTATTACGATTTTTTCAAGATTGTTTTTTTTTTCATGTTTCTATGCTTTTTCACACTTTTATCGACGATGACGTTAAACAAAAGTTAGAATATAATTGCAAGGTCGATAAGATTGGTGATTTTTAAATTTTAAATTTTTAACTTTTTTAAAAGTTCCAAGGTTTTCTCAATCGTTGATGGAAGACCTGATACGAAACGATTGCAAAGAAAAATCAGAACGTAATAAGTCTTTTTATTTTATATCGATCACAGAACACACTACGTTAGACGTTATTGAATTATTTTATTTGGTTGTCGTAAAATTGAACGATTAGAAAATAAAAAAATATTCCGGCGGAAGTAAATCGCATGCCTGCTTCACATTAATGGAATTTTCTTCCCAGATCCATGTTCTAGGGATATTTGCACGATACCCTCAATCTTGGTTACATAATAAGGACAAAAGTCAGAATGTAATAAATTTCGTCCTGTTACATCGATCATGAAAAAGCTGGCCATAAAAGAATAGCTGGCTCTATAATTTCACGGATGAGATCGAAAACCCTTTTGAAACCTGAACATACTTCGTAGAAGCATCAAACGATGTTAATCCACGTGTGCGCGTATATTAGAGGAAAGTTGCAGGAGGATTAATTTGCAGATGGGCGCGTGGGATTATTTTTTAAATTTCGGAAAAGGGAATTCACGGACGTCCTTACACGCTCTGCGGCCGCTCGAATTAAGGAGCCTCTGCTCAACACGTTGCCAAACCCAGAATTAACGGAAACCTGCGAAATAACGTAGCCGAGGTTTGAAATTAAATCAAGCAACAGTTCCAAGAAGCATCGCCACGAAATTACGTGTCATTAAGATATGATCGTGCTGATAATAATGAGTTCTGTTCGAAGAACGAACGTATCTGTCGATGGAGGGTCAAAAACACAAAGGAGAGGGAATACTGAAGAAACATAGAATGGGATCGATTTCACGGACGGTTTCAATGTCAACAGAAAGAAGATGAAAACAAAATGGTCGAAACGATAGAGTGGAACATTGAGAATATTTCTTTAACGTTGCAGTATATATATGTCGGGTTATCGTTGGAATTGAGGGCGCGTAACTATTTTTCATTTGAATTAGCCATCGCTTCGTACAACAAAGATTATATTTACAAGTATAAATATGAATTTTTACAGAGTTCGACGAACAACCGTGGTGTTTAGACGCGCGAGATGCTATTCGCAATGTTCTTGGGCTCAATAACGAATCCACGGTTAACGGGAGAACTCTTTACTAAACGTGCAATACTTCGAAGCACAAAATACGTCTGCTGGGACACTCGGTATACGCTGCTCGATGTGTAACTTTCCAAGGCGATCGCACGAATAATAGACCGATGAAAATTTTCCTCTCTTTGCGATTCCGTTCGTTTGTTATATACTGGTTGGAAGCATCGAGAAAGTTGCAATCGCCGTTGCTAGACAGTTTCTGTCTGGAGTTTGATTATTAATACAACGCGTGTCCCATTAAATCGACACCTCCCAGGCAAAATCACACGTGGCCAGGCCCGTTCTTGAGGTCGTATGCCGCCACAACCACATTTCTAGGGAGAACCATACAACCACTGCACACCTCCGTCAGGCGAAACGTCCATCCCGTGACCGTGGCTACGTTCGGCGACCAGTTGTGTCACTCCGAGCCCAATCCCACCATCGCAAATCTCGAACAAATACAATGACAACAATTGCTTAATTACGGCTATGATAGAATGTAGGCTAAAGTATTAGAGGATTTTGCCAAAATTCCAAAGGAAAGGCTCCGGTGTCCTTTCATCTCCGACATATATATAAATAATTATAAATAATTCGAAGTTGTTAATTAACTACTGGGTGACCAAAAAGTGTCAGTCGATGAAATTGTAAATTAATTCTTTACGGTTATATCTATTTTGTTCAATGTTTTTCCAGCATATACATCGATTATGGATGTTTGTACGCGATTTACCAGCGAAACAGATAATTGTTTCTTAAACGTACTGTTTGAAGAGGCACGTAATATCAGTTTATTCTTCATCGATTTTTAATCTTTTAATTAAAGAAGACAAGTTAATTCGTCGATCGATCTCCAAATGCTTCGGTATAGTAATTTACTTAGGTATTTTCAATGCATCATCTTACTTGAGTTAAAAATTAGTTATATTAACCGTTTGCACTCGAGGACATTTTCGGTGGGGCGTAGCAGCTACTCCGGATGGTTTAGTGTATATGTAACGCGTGTTTTACGGCTAACGTAAAATGATTTTATATAGAAATTAACTTACAAAAAACAATTATATTCTAATAATTTATCTATACTTACATATTTGGAAATATGATTTTATAATATTAATTTCTGAATTTTTTTATGATAATTTATAAAGCATTCAGCAAGATGCATTCTTCGATATAATTGATCCCATTTTTCAACAGTTCAAATCAAGTTCATCTTCATTTCAGCTAATTTCACTTACGAAAACCATTCTTTGAGGGTTTCTAACCTATAATACTTTTGCCACGATCGTCTAATCTAAACTAACCTTGCAGACGTTGCCAGAACCATAGTTTTAGAGGCGTATGGGATTAAATTTTTAAAGTCCAACACTTTACGCTTCCTAACAAAGAACTTAATGAACTAAGGAACCAATTTACCAACCAATGTTGCACTCTCATCAATCGCAGATGTCGAAATCTAACATGAACAGGGACTGGCGCTTCTCGAGGCACCTTTCGAGTGCCAAGGGTTAATATTATAAATTAAAAAATACAAAATAATTATTTTCTCGAACTACGTGTGATCCATTTTGTTCTGTCAGAATAAGGATCACAACGTTCCACAGATTAGGTTTCATGTTTACGTAAAGATAAAGCTTTTCGGACAACCTAATACATTCACATTTACAAGAACGAAGATTCATCGTCTTGAAATTGATTTGTTTTTCAATTTCATAATCACAGAAATTTCTTTCGTTAAGGAATAATTCGATTAATAGGACGATCAATGTTCGAAACTAAACAAAGTCCAAGATAAAATAGAACTTCTTCGAAAACTCGATGAGATATTTCATCAAGCTCGCATAGTATTTCTAAAGTGGACTACAAACTCAGGTCAACGAGGACGATGGTTATTTTTCGAAGTAACGAGAGCGACGCGGTTTCCATAGAATTGCAGGAAAAATTTCACCACCTCGGCTGACTCTAAATTTCCTCGAATCCGCGACAGGTCTTGCAGCTAATTATCCTAATTGCGAGGTGGTAGTGGCGGGAAGCGCGGATTTGCGGCGTTCTCTCCTGCAAATCGAAGGGAAACAGGTGCGTGCGACGTTCTTCGCGCAACATTTTCTAGGCAGCTCGTCCCGCCGCGCAGTTTCCTTTCTCGGACTATTTTCACCGCACGGATTTCCTTGGAATATTTCGTCCCAACGCGCCGTCGCTGAACAACTTTTTCCAACAGTCGTCATATTATGCGACGTAGGTATACGCAAACATAGACAACGATTTCACAAGGGAATCGAAAAACTATGAGTCGCTAGAATGTGTTTCTGGTACGTTCGGTGTAAAATGAAGTGGATGTTCCAATTTATTAACTTCTGTTAGGTCGTGCGGAAGGTTTCTTCCGTTTTATAAGAAAATAGCCAATGCACAATATTTTCCATTTTATATTATTTTATCGAATATGATCCATTTTGTCCTATCAAAATAAGGATCACAACGTTGCACAAATTAGGTTTCATGTTTGTATAAAGACGTGTCTGTAGAGAAAAGACACTTTTCGGATAACCTAACCTATCTTTTGTTATCGCAACTGTTGCATCTTTTTAGGAATTTGTTAGAGAAAAAGACTTGCTTATTTGAAACATAAATAAGCCAGACGATGCTGGAGAACATTAAACAATGCCTGAACTTGTTTAAAACTTAACAAATTAATCGTTAAACGTGTACATACAGGCAGTATGCGCAAAGTTGCAAATAAAAAGCAACCAAAATAAAACGCTTGCTGTGGTACAGCGAATGAAATAAATTTCTATCTGGATTCCATTGCTCTAAATGTATTTATAAAGATATGCCATTGGACATTAGCTAGCTGATTAATAACAATGATTGACGTTTAATGGCGCGTGAAATGAGCGAGAGATAGATAAGAACCTGAACATAACAACGGCAAATAAAAGAACACTATATAAACGCGTAAACGATATTAAACACGAAAACCAATGAAATCTCTCGTGAAATCTGCCCACTGTAAAAGCAAAACTCTCCTTTAATTCTCGGTTATCACATGCAATGCAATTCGTATTATTCTTAACTATTAAAGATCAAAGTGTTTAACTTACAACATCAGAAAACAACACGAAATTAAAGAAATTAATTGGTCGTATTTTTGTAAAAGATTGTTTAAACGAGCAGACGTGATTAATAGAGGGTTCCATATTAACAATCTTTCAAGGCCCCCACACTTCACGCTCCTCCCTCATCTCACGTTGTAAGCTTCTCTAAGCTAGTAGACACCCCCACCCTCGACTCAGTGGCCACGGATCTACTAAATCAGAAGTGCAGCGAAGCGTCTTCACCCTTGGATCACCCTCGGATTCGGGTTTTGCTCAAGTTGCCGACCGAATACAAGGCAAAGTTCAAAGTCTGGTCGACGGTGTCTACAAAGTGGCAACTCGCAAAAGGTCAACGGGTCCTTAGGTGGCGCTGTCGTCGTCGTCTGGTCGCGTCTTACCTCTGCAATTACTTAAATCTCTTTCCGATTTTCTTAAACTGCTCTTAAAACAAAGTTTCTTCGAGGAAAAGAAAGAAGGTACATATTAATTGGAACAGCCTTTGAAAACAAAGACTAAATATGAAATATTGTAATAAATGGATCGCGCGGTCCTTAAGTGTTGTATGACAAAAGGCTGTTTGATAATATTTTGTCGTAGAATACACGTATTCGAGAATGTATCGAAATTGGCGGGTTTGAAAGATAAAAGTCGCAGTAAATAACCGCTAGACTGCGATAAAATTTATGAAAATTCACATTGTTATGAATATAATTAAAAACATGCAACTTGGATAGCAAATTTTGTTGCTTGGTGTAAAAGTCATCGATCTAATATTTATATTCCATTTTCGAAGAATCGTCTTCCTGCACATTACGTGCATTCTGTGCATCTTTACACCTGCGATCAAAAATTCCTAAAAATTCCTCGCTCTACCGATAAGAAATTCTGTACTTGCGCTTTTCAATTATCGAACATCGTACGATATGTAGCAAGAAAGCTGACACGGCGTGAAGCAACTGTCGCGTATAATAGATTCAAGAGATGCGATCCGAATAGAATACGTTCGTCACGAAAACACAATGCATATGAAACGTTGGAGGAACAGGCGCGCGTGCAAAGTGAGGTCGATTATTCGCGGGGACTGTTTGCACGCGGCGCTCGATGCAATGGAATATTTGCTCGCGGCTCGAAACGTGTTCTCCGTCAGTGACAATGTTGCAGACCCGCATTCTTTCCCTCTGAACGAATCTACAATTAAAAGAAACCGCGCGTCGAGGAAAGAAATATTCTCCGGTTTCTTGTTACGCGCGCTGCTTCATCTACACTTACGATTTCTCCGCACTTTCGTAACCTGTTGCCGTCTCATCTACGCCTTTTTTATCTCGAATTTATCGTCAACGCTGCTAAAAACATCTCGCGTGACCACATTTTATCGTTCACCTTTCATGCACCATTTAACCACCATTTGCAACGTTCTTCTACGAACTTGAAATTTGATATTTCCTCGGCATCGTAGCGATACGCGACAAAGTATAGAACACGGACGAAAAATCGCGTAGCAGACCCCGTTAATCGCCTTGTAAACTCGTTTCTTAACACGCCGATTATCCTCGAGAGCTTTAATCCCGGTGACCCTCGTCAATCCGAAGGGTTCCAGCTTCATTAAATATTTATAGGGTCGCGATACCATATCGAAACGGTTCCTCCACCCCCTGTGTTACGATCAACCGAACCATTACGTTGCTTGCAATTGTCCTGCAGGTTTTCACATTTCTTCCATTTTTCCTGCTGGCGACATTATCTCATAGAAGAAATCTTTTATGCATAATGATCTAATCAAGTACTTATGTAGACAAGATTCGTGTTTTTTTCCACAATTTTCTCGTTTTCTCGTATCCGGTCGCGTGCTGCTCGTCAAGATTAAAAATAGCTCGGTCAGGTCGAAGATTATGCAACACCAGTTCTCTCTGTTATCTTCAGGTAATAAAGAGTAATCTCGTCGTGTGTCCTGGCGAGTCGAACGAGTCCTCCGCATGGCCACGTGGCCGCCGAACGCCGGCCAACCGTCTGACCTGCATTTCTGATTTTAATCCGAGATAATGCGGGGGTGTCGCGCATTCAACGGCACATTTGTCTTCCACCAGGTCGAACGGAGACCGGAAACATTCGGTGAAACGTTGCTTCTATTTCGGCTGACGAAAGTTCCAGGGATAATAGTTTCTTTTAGACGATAGTAACAGATGGATAGAAAATAGATGAGAGTGAAAGTCGTACGGAATGTTTGCGATGTGTTGAATGTGATAATCCACTTATGGCACTTCGATATGCATCTCTTCGTGATAGCGAAGGATGTTTTATAGCATCAAGATAACGAGGCCAGTTTCGTATGTAAATTAATTGTGCGTGAGATATTTCAATACTAGAATTACTAGTCTTTAATATATGCCAGAATGTGTCATTTATATATGTAAATTATAGATAATTGTATTAGGTTGTAATATGAATTTTACGATAATTTCGGAACAGATATATGTTAGCAGCTAATAAGTTAAATAAAAAGAAGTAAATGGCGGTGCGAAATGCGAAAAACGTCGTATTAACGAGTCTGATACTCTTAGCACGAATATCCTGTTCCCTTTCCTATTTTAAAAAGTACAGATTAAATTAGTAACATTCACAGACGACTATACGATACGAATTTGTAGACCATAACCTCAACGTCCACTGTCAACCGTTTCTATCACTTCCATATCATTAGAAAGAAGCCAAATCGAACGCGAAACCTTCATCAATACGGATCGAACAAACAATAGTCTTTTTTATCATACTGGCATAATATCATCAAATGCACGTTCCACTCTGCGTCATGATGCGTCCTTGATGAAACTATTACCATGTATCTGCGACTGCTCGCAGGCAATTGTGCGTGATCTGCGATTTTCTTCGCGGTTACTATCGGTCGATAAACACGAAAATGACGAATCAGGCTTCGCTTGAATCGCCACACAACATAAACATATATGTATATATAAATAGAACAGAAAAGAGGGAGAGAAAGAGGGAATGCGGCAATTATGCGAGCAGGACAGGTCGAGACACGGCGTTATCGCGGTGCGTTGTCAACCGCGAAAACCGACGACGCGCTGTTGCAGCCGCAGACTGTGCAAACACGCCGCCAATTACGTACACACTGCCGTCTATCGATACGCAAAGACGTAACGGAGCCCAGCACGCTTTCTCCAAGCAAAGCGCGTGCCACTATTTCCACGAGAGCGGAACGATTCTAGCGGCATTGCTCGAGAGCACGTCGCGGTACTCGCCTCTTATTGCGATAATTAGCTTAGGAAATTAGTACGTGTAATTAGTACGAATGCATCTAATGCATAGAGACGTATATCGAAGTAGATCGGTTGCTATGATTCATCGGTAATTGAAAGATTAAAAGGATGGGAAAAACGCTTGATCCTTACAATATTGTAATACTAATTTGGACAGAAAGGAAATTCTTATGCGAAAGACGGTAGTTAAATTGCGATGATTCAGTACCTTTCCGCGATACGACGAATTTCGTGTTTCGAAGGTGTCCGACGATTTGCAATCAACATGGTAGACGAGATATAGGCAAGCACTCGGCGCACCATTCAACGTACGATTCGCCAGTCAAAGGTTGATGATCGACACTCGTTTGTCCGCGATGTTGCAGATATATAACCAAGCAAACTATAATCGTATATGGCCATGTAAATTGACATTCGATCACTTTTGTTTAAGCGTTCGATTTGAAAATCTCGATCCACTGTGAGAATCCTCAAGATCAAAAGACTTTAATGGCAGATCCGATGTAAAATTACACAAAACGCGCGAAGAGACTGAAACAATACTTGAAATCACCGAAAGAGAACGTCTTGCACACAGTAAGGAAGTTTTTCACGATTTTGCACTGCAACATTCAGCATTTCCACACGCGTTCAACCGACGTCAGTCGTGCGGCGCGACTCTTCGGCTCACTGACAGACACGTGGGAGCTCGGGAACGTCACGTTCGGGATCACGTGTCCGACGTTCACCGGGGCACGAACGATTCGCGAGTACAGCCACGATGACGCTCATGATCACGTTGATCTCCGGCGAACTGTCATCGACACGAGCGCGAGAAAGAAGCAGTGGGAACACGAGCGACGCAGCTACCACGACTCCGCGTCCGCGTCAGAGCTTCTGACTCGGCAGAAGTACAGACAGAAACGAAACTACACAATGTGACGGCTAACGCACGCACACGAACGACCAACGCGCGGCCAGAGCAACGAAGAAAGAGAAACAGAGAGGGAAAGAAACGGGAAACTGGTGGCAGACGCGACGACGTTGTGTGAGTGCGTATACGCGCACGTGTGCACAGACGAAGACGAGTCGAACGCGAGCCGAAAGAAAAAAAGGGACGCGTTGTTACACATGTAGACGCGTAGAAATTTGTGTGTGTCGGTGCACGAGTCGTTCGTATGCGTGTGCGTAAATGGTGAATGTGTGCAGAGAAGCGTATCCTCCTGTCGAGCGTGGAACGGACGAGAGCGTCGAGCTGTCAGCGCACCCCACCCCGAGTGCCCCCTCGAAACCAACCCCTCCTACCGTGACGAACCCCCACCCTGAATCCCTGCTTCGCTTTCCCTCGTCCACGCTTCCCTCTCTACCTACCGCTTCGCTCTCTTTCTCTCGCCCTTTTTCCACGCCGCCCCGTGCAACCCTGTGCGTCGCTGCGCGCTAAGCCACGTCGAAGAAAACCCAATGAAACGGGAGGGAAAAACGCGCATCACTCAAGAACAAAGTGAATGGTGAAATTTTGCTGGCCTTGAAATCTGAAACCTCGCTACATCTTTTATCTTATTATCGTTATTGGTTTTTGAGGTTTCTCTGGCATTTAACGAAACAGAGAATTCTCTGTAGATGGAACGTTCTTTAGATAGATGGGGTTCATAGTCGCATGCAGGCAGTTCGAATGGATTTATTGCTTTCCGAGCCACTGGAATTAAGTAGTAAAGCCAAGCTACGTGCGATTTCATTTACGATTGTCAACGGCGATCACACTATCCGGTCAAGTTAATTTCCATACATTTAAACCGCGCCGCCTCTGTGTCTCTGTATTATTCGTCGGTGGCGCATCAACGCCTCTGGAAATCTTCATAATGTTATACAGTCGGCCGAGGTTTAAATACTATTCACAAAACATCCTACCCTACCTCTTCTTTCTCCCAACAAATTTCAAATGTCAGCACCGCTCGTTGCAGCGGGCAACGAGCGACGCGGAACGGCAGACAGGAACGAAAAGAGGAGGAAAAAAAGGAAAGAGGGAACGCGGTCACAGAACAGAAGAATATAACGCAGAGCGGCGGAAAAGCGCGGCCGAGTCCCTTCGCGTCCATCGCCACGTAGATGGATCATAATTCTCGCTTATACCTGCGAAACAACTGCGGCGTCTCCGGCGCCCTTTTTGCCTTTCGATTTCGACTTCGTCCGCTCCCTCCCCCTCCGCCTCTCGTCCACGTCGATGCGTGACCAGAGGCTGGTCCGTAATCATGATAAAATGTCAGCTTGGTGACGAGGAGTCGAGCGAGCTCAGCTCGCGACCAACGCATTCCCGTAATTGTCCGAAGGTTGTAAATCACCGGCGGAAACGGGAAATTTGTGGCGCGCCAAGATTCGCGCGTTTCACTTTTCAAGGGGCAGTAGACGCGAAAGAACGGAGGGACGTGCTGGATATTTTTTTACAGAAATGCGAAACAAAAACACGGAACGGTGTTGCGATAACAAAATTTATTGTGAGTCACAGCAGCGAATGGGTTAACTGTAAGGTAATTTTGAAACTTTCGTCGTTACGGAAGGTATGAACACTCGTGCGATTGATCGTAGATGTGTGACGAACAGATTGTTGCTTCTTATCGCTTCCAGAGTAACCAAGATCGTGGCATTTTTGAATCATTCGAAGGCTACGCTCGATCAACTCCATATCGCCAATTTCTACATTTTAATGACACGTTATACTGTTAGATTACCTTTTCCTTTTCTACCAGTGGCGGAGGGACACCATCGCGAGGAAGCGCGCCAATGGGAGATCAACGGGCAATGACGCCACGAACTGATCGGTCCCCTATTTCGATTTTAATCAGTAGAATGCTTGATCAACAGTTGAAAGACATTTCCAACTTTGTAGAGAAGATATAAGTGAAGTAGGTGACTGTTCTAAGGATGAATAGTCTGGTGAAGAGATGTTGACTGCTCTACAGTCGATGTAAAAAAAAAAATCTTCGATGTATTTAATCAATTTGGATTCTGTGTGGTTCGTTTACCCTCCTTCCCACGTAATACCACGTGATTATTATAGAACCCAGAAAGTTCCAGGTAAAACAGATCATTCTCAAACTTCATCCCTAAACATTCTGATACTAAGAATTGGCAAATTCTAAACTCCATAGCGGAGGTAAAACAACATGGAATTTCACCCCTCCACAAGTTAATACCAAAAGAAAATACCATGCTTATCGTTGGACGTCCGGGCCCATTTCCTGTTCCATTTTCCCTGGCTTCCTGTTCGCCCCACCATCGAACCGTGTCCAAGGCCCACCCCATCGTCACGGGTAGAAAATGTCAGTCGCCAGTCGAGGGGTTGGATTCGCGAGTCAGCTCGAAGGATAGCCATCGTCTGTGTATGTTAGTGTAGATCCAAGGAACTTGTCTCGAGGGACGATTGAACGGTCCGCCATTGGCGGAACAACCGGAGGCTGACCTTTGGGGAGGCGAGAACCGAAGGGTCCTGATTATCGACGAAACGGATCCCTTTGTCCTTGCGGCCGAAGGGGCAATAGATCGTCTTTGTCGGGAAATTTGCCGCGTGTATGGAACGGATCGTGCAAACATCGTGTGTTTGCGCTCCCGCTGTTCATTTCCTCCAGAACATTACTATTGAAAACGAGAAATTGACGAAGAAAACGACACCCACGGTACAGCTTTATTGGTCGCGACGCCATCATTTATCTTGCTCTTATCGCTCATTCCCTTCATTCGCGCACCCAACTCTACTACTATTACGTACTACTTTGTACTAATAAAGACGTAGATGTATTTTACAGGCCCGTCTTCTACGCCGATGCATCTTTATACAAACATGAAAGCTAATCTGTCGAACGCTGTGATCTTTATCTTGATAGAACAAAATAAAACAATATTCTGCATCCATTATTTTCTTATAAAACGAAAAAAGCTTTATTCACAGAGAGAAACGAGAAAATTAGAGCCTATTACTAGGTATAGATAATAGAGAAAACTTCCTTTATCCGAACGCCATTTATTGTTGTAGCGAAATTTCAGTTCGCGTTTGATGAAATCAAGCCCTGCCGATGGAATTCATTTGCCTGAATCTACTGCGTGGAATGTTAAAGTCAACGAATACATATATAGAGATATACATACACAATACAATAGACAGAGGATTAAGAATACGATCGATGTTCGTTGATATCCATCGACTAAATAAATAACAAGACAGACATTTCTAAAACCTGATAATGAAGAACCCTACTATTCCGAATGACCAATGATCGTACAACAATGTGAACTTCGGTTATATGAGTTATTTGCCTCCCAATAGGTTTAGCTAAATGAAGTTGTACTATCTTGCACAGAATATTCCACAGAATGTTGCAAATAATCTAAGCGCTGACTTATTTTTTAACCATGCAACGATGCAACTTTTACAGCGACTCGAGCTACGTATTTCCAAGTGTCGACGAATCAGAGAAGACGCGTTTCCAAGGAAAATGGAGTCGCTGCTCGCACTGCGGTCAGCGGAGTGATGACTCTATCCAATCGACCGGGCCGATTTCTCATCCGTATTCATCCTGTAGCCGTGGGCAGAGCCGCGGCCCAGACCAGGGAAGAAAGAAATGAGCCCGTGGTCGGGGGCAGAGAAGCGCCTATGATTTATGGCCGCCATTACGGTCCTGATAATTATATGCTGCCCTATGGCCGCCCCCTCGTGCACGTCGCACGAAAGAAACGAGAGAGGATCGGTAGATGATATCCTGCCTGCTGACCGGCAATACACAACGACCGTGGCTGTTGCTCGAACTTACGAAACAACCGAACGAACGAAAGCAGCCGGACGCGGCCGGCCGTTCCTTCTGATTGCTTCGATCGTTTTGATACGCTTTGATATTCCGGGAGGGCAAGTATGGGTTTCAACCCTCGGTTTCCAACTCGGCCAAATTGCCGCCGAAGGAGAAAAATTACGTGGCTCGAATTACGCCATGATGCCTACCATCTGGTGACGATTACCGATCCTCCGCACCATGGCGCTTGCTACCGATGATTACGGATTCGTTTCCTTGTCCTTTTGTTTCCTTGTTGTTACGGCCACGAAGAATCGGTGCTAGTTCTTGGGCAAGAAATTCTTAGTTCGATACATTCACAATTTGTCCAATTTGGACATTTGGTGAAATTTTTTAGCTGTTTGATTCACCTAACCTCAACCTAACCCCGTGTGGGTGGTACCATTTTCGTGTTTGTTAGGTTATATTCTTTGTGGAATAATAAACTGACGAAGAATTTAGAATCGTCGATTTGGAAGGGGCAATTAGAGTTGACAGCCTCGTGTTACATTGTTAAAGGGTTAAATGTTCGTTGCAAGTAGCGAATGTCAAGGTTTAACGAAGAATAAATTTCAACAATAATTTTTATTGCAAACCCGCTTCAGAACAACGTGAATCATGTTACTGTTACGAGATCGATGAAGAGAATACGTAAAAGGCATAGAACTGTTGCTTAAATTGATTTTAAAGAAACTTTGTATAAACTGCTAGAAAGCTAAAAAGGAAATATGTGGGAACAGTTTCAGCACGTCGATAGACGAAAACAATTTTCAGAGATAGCGAGAGAAGAAAGGTAGGCAATGGAGAAAACCACACTCTTGACCCTCGGAAGACGAAGTATTCGTACGACCGCGAAAATCCCTACTCTCAGCTGTCGGACAATGGTGGTCGTAAATATCGTGTGCAAAGAGGCTGGTAGTTTCTTTACTACTCCCCGAGGACCACTTATTACGTGGATTCCCAGGCCAGAATACAATCATCTAAGTATCTCTCAACGACCATGATCGAATCAAATTCACTGAACTAATGACAGAGTGTCGCGTGCATCGAAAAAAACGGCGGCAAGTTCGACTTATTGCGAAAGATTACAAAGACGGTTTCACCGATCTCGATCTCGTGCACGGACTTTCAACGTCGAAAGTATTCTTCCTTAAAAAACAAAACTTCTACCGGACTTCGGCAGCTGCCGCATTTTGCCGTTGAAACACCCAAATTATATTCGCTATACCTTTAAAAGTAAGGGTTGCTCGCTACTGTTAGCGATTTTTTATCGAAACAGTGAATTTTATTGGTTAGAAAATTGTACATTTTTTAATCCTTCTATCAGATTGTCGGAAATATTTCCTTCGTTTTATGAGGAAATAATAGACGCACAGTGCTTTTTGTTTTATATTAGTTTCGTTGAGAACTTTGCATCTTTATAGCCGAAATAATGGTATAGGAACGCTAAATTTACATTTAGAATTTATATTAGCATAGTTATATATTTATTTGATAAGCGATTGCAAAGATATTCATCGATACAAACTTGCACGCGTCTCACCACTTTCTGACCGACTGAACCGTTTACGTTCATTTGTTTTCCAGACGCCGCGCGCACACATACTTCCACACACTGATACTCACATACGAGTATTACTACTACGCACCTAACCTAGTCTAACACATAAAACTATACATATCTCAATAAGTTTATTGAATTATTCAGGAATATAATAATAGAAATAGAAATGGATCACACCTAATTCAATAAAATAATATAAAACAGAAATTCTCGTTCATCTATCATCACCTTATGAAACTTTTCGGACAACCAAATACATTCTTTGAATCACTTTCCAACGAGTTGAAATCTTTTGTTGCTAGGAAATAAAATAAGGAAGAATCGTCATTAATATACACGATTTGTCATCTAAATGTTATAGTACAGTTATAGTTATAGTTATAGGCTTCTTCATAAAACATTAGAAGGCTTCCTTCGATCGAAACGAAAGCAAAATTGAAGCATGAAATATTCGAAGGTCCCAGCAGGTTTAAACTGGAATAATTCAAGCACTGTCCATCTACTTCTGAACTCGTTCGAATAATGATAAGCTATGACACGTATCTTACGAAGTAAGAGATTGCAAGCTCGTTCGCAATAAATTAAAAAGAAAATGGGAAACAGAAAACGTGATTGTCTGTCGAATATAGCGCCAGTAGACGAAGGACGATTACGTAATAAGATGCTCGTTACGCTCGTTGCGAACAGTGAAATATTTTACAGGGACGCGTGAACAGACGAAACAAACATGCCACGGCTGGCTATAAATTACAAGCGCTCTAGAAAAAGACGGAGAGAAATAAAGGTCCATGGTGATTTGCGTTCTCGTGACAGAATTAAGACCGCCAGCATCGTTTGCCTGTGTTGTGGTATTGAGACGTCGCGCGGACGATAACGTGCCGTTGCGTCACGCTTTTTCACTTTTACAATAACAAATCGACAGCCCATTGTACATCGAAACATGGACGATGCATCGTCGAACGTAAGTACGCGTAAATGTGAACCGCGCGAGCATCGTGATTTGCATAACCAAGCAGACAGACGACGAGCAGGGGGCCGCCACTGCACACAGAAGCATCGCGTGAAACGTAGCCGGCTACACGTGTAAGCTGTGCAGCGTGGTAAACACGATGTGTACAAGGAATGGCGGAGGATTCATGAGAAACGACCGGGTGGATACCTGTGCTTCTCGCTACGAGCCACGTGGCATTGTTTTGTCCTTATTTCGCCGATAAAGTTCTTTCTCTTTCCTTCTTTTATTTATGTTTGGATTCTGAATTTTAGCTTCAATTTTAATTTGAATTTCTGCTTAATGGATTATTGGATTATCGAATCGCTGCACTATTAATGGCGACCACAGAGGATCAATAAACTATAAATTTCTCGGTTACTACCGAATTTTCTGGTCCTAGAAATCGTTCTACTGGAAACACGTAATGCTATCTGAACGCTAAGATTTCGCTGAGCGATACGTAAAGTTGTTATTGTTTCTTACAAGACGAAAAGATCAAATTTCACAGACGAACGATAAGCTCGCACGAGAGCAAAATTACCAAGATGGTGGAAACAAGCAATTCTAACCTTTTTCGACATAACCTAATTCATCTCGATAATAATAATATTAATAACCCTCGATGAAGATTAATATCGTTTAATTGGTAATTCTTCCTAATGAAAACCAATCATCCTACAGAATATCGTACAAAAAGCTGTCTAATCATCGTTGGCTCCAGAAGTCTCGGTGACCTCTATATCCATCGATATAAGAATCAGGAAAAAGAGGGAGAGACAATGTCGGCCTTGACAATCGAGCGAAGAACAGCGCGGTTATTGTTCACCGCGATGCAATTAGCGCGGCATAAATCACGCGAATAACGAGGCGCGGCGCCCCGAAGGCGTCACACGATGTCGCAAGTGGTAGCGAGAAAGGACGAAAAGGACAGAGGGCAGAAGAACAAACGACGTGGACGTACGGGGGCGGCTGGCGTTCCGTTCGCCAACTGCGCGACGTTCCTTGGGAAGAACTTCCAACACGAAGGACTCTCTCTCTCTTTCTTATTCTTCCCGCGTCTCTGTCTTTACCCGTCTTCCCCTCCTTCGTCTTCTCGCGGTGTTCTTCCTCACTGTCTAGCAGTTGCCGTCGCGAGCAGCAACGGTGTTGCCAGAATGCCCACGCGCCATCCATCTTGCCGCGTGCTAGCACGAAAATAACTCGAATTTAAGAAGCTCGCGTTCGAAAACAATAAGGGGCGGGTTCTCCGATTGCGTAACGGTATCGTTTTTTCGACGAATTAGCGCGGACCTTCCGCGTTCCACAAAGGAGAGATGGATTGAGTTAGCGTGTTGTTGATTGCCGGCTCGAAAACTTGAGTAACGTCGCTTTCAAATTGATGGGATTGTTGGAGAAACAGGCTGCTTCGTGAATGATGTAGGTATATCATAGTTGTAATAATTTAATGGTAAATTATATAGAGGAAATAACGAAGCTACGCGTGCTGGGAATTTCCCTTTGAAATTAATGCGATTGAATTATCAGAGAAATAGGCTGGTTGACGAATGACCTTGGTCATTCAAGTAATTCGATAATAAATTACCTAACAGATATAATAGAGCGTATCATGAATTTCGAAAAAAAAAAAAAAAAAAAAAAAAAATGGAGAATATCAAGGCAGGTTATATGAATACAGAGGAAATAAACGCAGATCGGACAATAGAAATCGCGGAGTCACGGTTCACCGAGTATCCTATCGGTTTTCCCCTTTTTCCGTCGGAGAAATGAAAAAGCCACGTAGATGACTCTCGGTCAATAGATATCGACGCGTCCCGTTAACCTATTAAAGACACATTTCGAACGCGGATAACGTGCCCTCGCCCCATTGTTCCCCGGCCGCCTATTTATCGCCTCCCATTGGCTCGGGGCGCGGCGAAATCGCGGCTGAATTTATGCGCATTTAAAAAGCGGTTAGAAACCACGGCCACTAAAATAGGGCAGAAAAACGCGTTAAACTCTATATAATTTCGTAGATAATCTGTCGGTGAATTATCGAACACGTGGCCTCTTGGTTTACCATCTACTAGCGTTTCACTTCTATCGAATTTCGTTACTTTGGTCTTTCCGTTTAAGTCGTTGATTTATCGCGATGGAGAGTACGAGAAATAACAAGGGGCATGTATATTTGACACTGCGTTGCATGGTTCGTTCCCGAAATAAAAATGTTCCAGTAGAACTGACGCTAGAATCTTTCGAGTATCTCCTCGTGAGACCAATAGCTTCGGTTTACGTACGAAGGAACTCGTTAACGAACCGCATTTCTCCGATTTCTCGCTGAAAGAATCCAACCGAGGGTCGCGCGATAACGAGATGGAGGCAGTTGGGATGAAGTACCTACGTAAATTGTGACTGCAAGGGTTAGCTTCAAAGGGGGATAAAAGTGCCATTATACTTTTGGTCAATAGAAATCTTAGGATTATTATCTTAGGATAGGAAATCTTACGGATTTGAAAATTGCTTTGGAAAATAATTCTTATGCTGTTTGATTCTGTTGATCGTTAGACTGATTTTGATCTTTGAGAACCAAGCGTATTCCTTTATTTTTAACAAACTACTTTATACTTTGAGGAAAATATCAGAATATTGTTACTGACGAATTAGATCGTCCCAAAAGTTAATTTCGTTTTATATTATTTTATTGAATTATGTGCGCTACGTTTTGTTCTATTGCTACAAAATGGATCATACGTCATTTTGTTCTATTACTATGCTATGTATCACACATAATTCAATAAGTAATATAAACCAAAAAATAGCACAGATAATTCAAAAACATAATATAAAACAAAAAATGCTGTGCATCTATTATCCCCTTATAAAACGAAAGGAACTTTTGGGATCACCTAATATCTGTGATCTGTTATCCTAATTTTATGAATTCTCCTCAAACATTAAAGCTTCTTTTAAATGTTGAAACGAAAATGATATTAAAAATCGTAGCACGGTTGATCTGGTGCCTTAACTACCACACTTTCTCTTAATCCCATTCAGAATCTACAAATCCAAGATTTAACCAATTCTGGAGGATGGTATCCCGCTGGGGGCAGCCCCCCATGCACATATTATTTAGCAATTAAGTTAGAAAAATTTACCAAATGTCCAGCTGGACAAATTGTAAAGTACGAATTAAATAATTAAAAGAAAAAAGAAAATTAAAAGATTTAACCAACAAGTGGGAAAGGAAGCAAAGCTGGAACTGTGAACGAAACTCTGCAGTGTCCCCAAGGAATAAATTCGGGATCGTTCGGGGAGTCACGTTTTCATATCTCGACCTTGAATACGACTCGTTGTCAAGCAAAAATGAGCCGGAAAAAAAGGAAAGAAGCATCGTAGGGAAGCAGAAGGCCGGTAGACACCAGCAGCACAGAATTTTTCTTCTTGCCTCGCAAACTGTACCGTTGCCTCTGTTCATCCTTTGTAGCGAATGAACGGTACGTGTTCTGGGGAAATCGGGGAAAGTTTGCGCAAGACCATTGTGGGCCTAGGGAGCGAAAAAAGAAAGTTAAAACCTCGTGAGAGCATTGTTGGTTGCGTCACCGGCGGGCTATTCCTCCAACCCTCCCTCTGTCCCCTCTCTTTTCTCTTCTTTCGCCCGGAGCCGACGAGGCCTCGTGTATAATATCAAAATTTATGGCACCGGCCGCTCCGGGGCCTTGCGCTGGGTACGCCGTACCATCAAAGCTTCTTCTCTTCAGCACCTTCCGTCTGCTTTGCCTTATTCCCTTTGCCCTTTTCCATCCGCTCTTCCTTACGTTTTGCCGTTCAAGCAGCTATTATCGAAACTGAGATCCTGTTCTCGCTCTAACATTGTGTACACGTAGCTTCTTTCTTAAGGCAACGAGGCTCTCTATTTATGGACGTTCCGCGAAATAGATTTCATTTTCAAGAATTAAAGTGCCTTCTATTGCTAAATTGTGTTCCAAGCACTAAGGTGTTTCTTTACAGTTCGAGTCATCGACGGGGGTCCTCGTTCTACGGGGAATTTTCACGCGACCCAGTGTTTTCGATTATGTAAGAACAATGACTTTATCTGAGAGTTTCGAATTTTGAAAAATAAAGCGAGTAAAACACTATGACGCAATGTAACGAACGCACCTGTGATACCTACTGTTATCTATCTAACAGTTATTTTATATTAATTAAATTCTTTGAAATATACATATAAACAGAATACTATAAGAAGCTTCCATAAATCATAGTAATCTAATTGTTTCTAATCGTTCAATCTAAAAACATTTAACACGTCCCTGCTTCCGTTTATCATCCTATTTGGTACAATCGCTTTGCTTGCTTCTACAGTCTCTTGGTTGCTCAATCTTCAGTTCCCCGATTCTCGTATATTTTATTTCCGCGTCACAGAGACAAGCTACTTGCAGGCCAGCGAAAAGGGACATTTATCCTGCCAAGGAGCTTCCTTGTTGACAACCATGTTCCTCTCTGCGAAATACCCTCGTCCTTTCACCGAAATCCCAGCCGCGCTTATTAATAACCGAGTCATGAGAATTGGCGCACATGCGGGACAGTTTGCGTGCCAAGGTAATCAGTATAATGATCAGCGGTCGAATTGACGTATCGTCAAGATAATATATATGACGGCGCACGGTGGCAGATGTGTTGCACGACGTGACGTGGTCTAACGCGTCATTGATAGCCTTCCGTACCTCCTATTTCCCCTTGATCGGCTCGTCCCCTCTCCCCCTTTCTTGCTTCCTCTTGCTCGTTGTGTCTGTTTCACTCTATACTGTTCCCCTTCCCAGCAGCCACCCTCCATCAAATTTTCCTATCACCCCCCGTCCGTTCCCTTCATTTCCTGCCTTCGCAACCCTCCCCCACCCCCGATGCCGCGCTGTCACGAACGGAAGGGCCGTAATGCGAGCGAGGGGAACCTCAGCCAACCAGCATCGTGGCTTCTCGACCTAAGAATTGCGCGCGAGCCGCGCCCAGAGCCGATCTTTTCCTCAAAAAAAAAAACCAGCATGGCGTTTTTTTTTTTAACGAATGTCATAAAGCTGGAAGATCGTCGAGATGGCAGATGCTTGTGACGCCTTGAGAAGGAAAATACGGACCTTAGAGCGTTGGGACCCGGGTGAAGTAACGGCGAGGCCAATTGTATTTTGTTCGTCGAAGGGATTATTGTAATGAAGAGTAGGAGTTATACATTCGTAGTCAACTAATATCCGTAGGAAATAAATTTTTGTACCTTTAGATCTGAAGGCTTTATCTTCCGCATGCGAATATCACCGAAGTATCACACAAAGACACGTGACGTAACTAGTTACTTCTTACTATCATTCATTTTCATTCCTCACTTGTCGCTACGTATTTTGATGGGCAGAAGATTGCTGCAGCCTTTAAGATTGTTGCAGACCAACTGAACCTTCTTTATGAAGACACGCGAGACGAGTCAATGACTCGATCATTCGACAGAAGAATTTCCTACAATATCAAAATTCTACAATAGGACGTATATCATTTACTCAGTTTGTAGCGCGTAGAACGCTTATAAACGGAAAGAAGTCGGTCGAGCTAGAAGAAATCAAACCGTAAAGGATAAATCGTTTCGTTTCACGGTTTTTCTACGGCAGATCGATTTCATTTCGCGAGACGAACGATTAATCTACTCGTGGCGCGAACGCAGAACAATCTCGCGGCTCTCTTGATCGAGCGCCAATTATCGGCATTTAATCAAAATGACCGGCCATTAAGGTATCTAGGTAAGCGATCTAGACTCGCGGACAAACGAGCCGGAGGAATGTTTCCTGGGAAGCTCGCTCCACGCGCAGTGGCGCGGTGGTCGACAGCGAGGCATCCGATCGGCACGTCGATGAAATTTGTTGACGCGCCGGAAGAAAAACGGCATTGTGACGCGCTGTCGAGCGGTCGGCGCTATGGCTGCCTTCGTAACGCAACAAGAACCAACCGACCAATTGCAGCTAACACTGGAATTCCGTGTTTTTGCGTGGACCCCACGGCCCGACCTGGAATCCGCCGCGGAACAATTACAATTAAAGAGCGGTTAGCGAATTACCGAATGACCATGGCACGCGGCGCACCACGCAGCCTGATCGTGTGCCCGCACTTTTCGAGGAAACGGTAATTCTTGCGCCGTCGTTAGTCTTGCAAGGACTGTTGAGAAAGCGCGTGTATCCAGTGGTCGAGTGAGCGAAACTTCTCCCAGTTTCTTTAATCATCGTGATAGGTGACACGGGTATTTTTGTACTTTTGCTTTTAAGTTGGTATTGGGCATCGAAAGGGTATGTTGTTATCACAAACTTTGTTTGGCTGAAGATGTTGTACAGCTGGGGAAATTGATTGGTGAAGAAGTGAAGATATCGCTTTTTGCTTGTGGTAAGATGGAAGTTGGAAGTTGACAAGTTAACCTCTCCCGGTTTCTTTAATCATCGTGATAGGCGACACGGGTATTTTTGTACTTTTGCTTTTAAGTTGGTATTGGGCATCGAAAGGGTATGTTGTTATCACAAACTTTGTTTGGCTGAAGATGTTGTACAGCTGGGGAAATTGATTGGTGAAGAAGTGAAGATATCGTTTCTTGTGGCAAGATGGGAGTTGGGAGTTGACAAGTTAACCTCTCCCGGTTTCTTTAATCATCGTAATAGGCGACACGGGTATTTTTGTACTTTTGCTTTTAAGTTGGTATTGGGCATCGAAAGGGTATGTTGTTATCATAAACTTTGTTTGGCTGAAGATGTTCAGCTGGAGAAATTGATTGGTGGAGAAGTGAAGATATCGTTTCTTGTGGTAAGGTGGAAGTTGACAAGATGGAGAGTTATCAACGAAACGGACTCGCAAGAACTTTCATAAATTGTTTTAAAAAAATATTCATATTTACATTTCGCTGAAAAACCGAGTTATCTTGCTTGGAAATAATAGCTGCAGACTTCTAAGAAACGAATCGATATTTAGTTTCTGCGACGTGTTTCGCGTGAAAGGAAATTCGAGAAAGGAACGTGGGAAGAAGTTGGCTATCCATGGCATCGCTAATTGTACAGCAGGAATGAAGACCAGCGTGTTGCGTAAACATGCAGAAGTAACAGAAAACGTGAAAGCGGCCAAACGATTAATTTATTTCCAGGCAATCTACCACGGATTTGTTACGACGATTATCATAAAATTACGAAAAGAGGAACACGCTAATAATAAAAAGAAATTTACTCGCCAAGAAGAATATAAATTAACGAATCGACCATACAACAAAAATCAATTTCATCGATTATTCTCGCTATCTTCATTACGTTATCTTCATTACTGATTTCTCGGATTTTCCGAAACGAAAAAATCTATCGCCAGACGATCGATCGCGTTAAAACAGACCCAAATAGAGTGCGACGGCAGCCACGTGTTACGAAGCAGACGCACCCGCGCCAATAACGATTAATCTTTCAGCGACTTCGATTCCCGCTACCTGTGCAATTTATTCGTTCTTCGATTCGCTTAGCGCGACCGCGTTCGTTTATTTTTTACGGGGCGCGGCTTTCGATTTCATCGGGCGGACGTGTTAGCGGAAGATACCCCCGGGGAAACGAAAATCGGGGGGAAAAAAAAGCGGATGAAAAATAGTAGGAAAGAAAATAGAATGAATGAAAAAGGAAAAAAGAGGAACGAGGAAAAATCAGATAACTTCGTCGATGTTCGAACGTTTCATCGACAGCGGCGGGAATTTTGATGAATAAGCAGGAATTCGGTAACGAATTTTGGCGGCAGCATTGATCAACCGTTACCGAGGCTATCGTAATGTGACACTCGAAGCGTGTCGCTTGTTGCGGCAGCGGCGTTAATTTAAACGTCACGTTATCTCCGCGTACGTCGCGCATTTTATCATAACGTTCCGGCCAGTCGATGCACCGTTCAAGCGAATTTCGTGTCGCTTCTTGGCGACGTTCAAGGCCTGTCACTAGCCGCTCTCCAATATTTTCCTCTGCTAAATTATTCAACGAGTGACCTGTTGTACGTAAACGCGACCGTGCACCCTCTGCCTTCCCTTTAATTCCACTGACACGCGGCTCGTTCGTCGTATTTCACGTCGCTCCTCCTTATCCGATTTTAATATTAATTAAGCATAGTGTAAATTGTTACATGTTCAGTAAATTCGTTAGGGAAAAATTGTATCTTAAATATTAGTGACAGTTTCGTAGATTTGGACGCATCATCGTAAAACCACTTCATGCGAATAATTAACAAAGTCGATAATTAAGTCCTTGAGTAGAGCGAGGAGATCATTAAACGTTCGTTATATTCGTTAAAGAAGAAAAAATTATATTTTTAATATTAGCGATAACATTCTAAATGTTGACATTCTATTTATTTTTATTTATTATATAAATATAATATTTGAAATTTTGACAACACTGAGAATTTATAATTTATAATAAATTTGAGATTATTCTATTAATGAGATTATTATATTAATGTTGTGAAATGGAAAAACAAGTGGAATTTAAATTAATTAGCGATACGTGATTAGTATTCGACACGTCCTAAGAAAAACGATTTTGTGTGAAAAATCGGTGAAACGTAAGAATGCCGTCGTGCAGGCGTCCAATTCGCGCGGCTGGATTACACGGTTGGAAGTGTTAGAGCAATAAATTGCGGGAGACGGCCGGCCAAATTAATTAGTTTCCCGGTGAATCAGAACTGCGAATTATATTTAGCGAGACGCGCGACGCTCATTGTTGTCGCGAGCGTCGAATTCCGTGTCCGGCCTGTTTCTCGAGCAAACAAATCCATGATTCGAAACTCGCTGGTTTCGCGTCCGTCTCGAATCGAAGGCTCGTTGAGATTCGACCGACGGACAGCCGTGGAATTTCAGCCGGCATTTCTGCCTCTTAGGACCACACCGGTCGCATTCTCCGATGGATAATTCGTAAAAAGCCAGGCGATGCTCGTGAAACCGGATCTCCATCGCGTTATTGCGGGCAATTCAGTTGGCTGCGCGTCGTTTTATTAGCGTTCGCGCTCGATATGTGAAGGGAGGCCGCGAGAACCGGTGCACCGCTGTGTTTTTCGCCGGTGCACGTGACATGATCCGCGTACTTCCACGAATCCTGAAATCTACGCTCGAGAAACGAGACTCGACGACTCAATTCTGGTGAAAAAAAGCTCCGTGAAATCTCGTTCGTTTCCAAACATCGGTGCGAGTTACACGTGTCGAGGTGGCAGTTTCGACGACGTGCGGCCGTGCACACTGTGAATAAAAACGCGCTGAGGATTCGCTACGGTTCGCGTTGACGAAGAAGACGAGGAAGGAGGAGGAGAAAAGAAACGGGGAATCGAAGAATGACGGTGAAAGACGAGGAAGAATGGGAGTGAACGCGCTCACCTCCGTCGCTTCTTTTTCCGTCGCCTCCGCCGGCGAGGTCTCCTCCTGGTTTCCCCCCTGTGCAAGGGGGTAGCTAGGTTCCCCTGTAGTTTCAGGGCCGTTGCTGCTACGCTGGCCCCGGTTTCCCCTTCTGCCTGGCTTCTTCCCTGCACCGGGGGCCTTGTTGTCCGTGCCCCGGCGCTGGGCTCCGTCGTGGCTGGTTCTTCCCTCCACGCACCGGCACCTCCTCGGGCAGCCCCGTGGTCCTAGTCGTGCTCGTGGTCGTGGTCCTGGCAGACCGAACGTGAACACGTACAGTCACCGAGCCAGCCAGCACCGAATTATTTGGCCTCGAGTGGAAACGACCCGACACCGTCCACCAAACATGTGTCCTTCGTGGAAACTTACTCTGCTCTACGACGCGAAGCGACCATTCGAGTCCAATCACCATCACCCTTCTCTCACACGAGCCTGTTGTTCGCTACCACCGTTTCACAGAAATCCGCGATCGGTACCGTATTCTCAAATACGCGTGTCACTTCTCAGTGTTTTTCTTTGCGTCCTTCACGCCCGCACACTAGCAAAAACCACTCGACCTACTCGTGTCAACGTTTCGCATAAAATGCCACTGAGTAAACAGTCGTGGAACGTTTAACGTATCGCGAGTGCCAGCCACAGCCAAGCCGTCTGCCGATGAATAACAATAAAAAATAAGCGAGCGATTGCCTTAGCTTGTCATGAACCCGACTGGTTCATTCGATCGTATTTCGTATTCGATTCTGAGCCGAATGCAGCTGGTTGGATCCGCGAAGCCTGTCGATGTAACAACATCCGCCGGCGACGCGACAGATGAAAGAAGATTTTCTGTTCGCCAAGTGGTAGACACACCGCGTCAACTCTCTTCCAATGACTTCACCGTGTGCTGCCTCAGAGCGTCGTAGGATCGTCTCTGTTAACTGGACGCACTTGCCTCTGTGGAGACTCGGACACACCAGCGATAGGCTGGATTCAGCGGACGTTTTTTCTCCGGGCGATCATGTCGCACGTGCACACCGTGGTCGCGATACGATCGTGGAGCGTGTGGTTCGAAACGATCGTTGTTCGTCACCGATGACGGAACGATACTCGCGGCGGCATTATTCCGTCGACGATCGACACGCGATTCAGCTGGTACAGTTGCGTTGGCCAGCGTCGGGTGGGCCGCGCGTTCCTCGATTTTCATGGAAAACCGCGGACCTGGGGCTTGCGCTGCGCGTGTATATCTGAACCGAGAGATGCGACCACTCTGGTCCGCGAATTCCGGCCGTTCGGTTTCGCAGCCTCCGACCGGCGGGACCAGAGCGCCGCGACGCGAGGCGCCCTGTGCACATGCGTTGAGCTACGCTCTTCGTCTATGTCTCTCTCTCTCTCTCTCTCTTTCTTCTTCTATCTCTGCCCCTGTACACCCGCGTCTGCCGATCTCCTTCTCTCGCTCCTCTCTCTACGCCCCCGTGATCCAACACGACGGTGGTTGCGTATATCCAGCGCCCTCCCTCTTCTTCCTTTTCTCTTTGTCTTCGTCACGCTTGCTCGCTCTCTTTCTCCGCTTTGCTTGCCGTCTTTCTTGTCCGCTTTACACTTTCTCCCGCGAACAGAGAATCTCCTCTGCTCTGCCGATGAATCGTATCCTATCGTTGCTGCTTTTTCACTCGCTCGTTTCCTATGTGCGTCCCTCCCTCGATTCGATTATGGAAGGATCGAGGGTTGCGAACCGCTGTCACGCTGCTTCTTTCTGCGTCAACAAAGGGACGCGTACGCTCGATAACATTTGATCGCCCGTATTCCACCAGCCGTTGCCCGTATTCGTTTCCCAACCGGACCAAATAAATTCGAGAGTCGATGAGGAAACGGAACGCCTAAGAAGCGAACGATGGATGTGTACGAGAGGGTGTGTAGCGTTCGAAACTGGTATTTACGCGCTGCTTTCTCCAACAACCTGATTTCACCAATACTTGGTGTACGTTTTTTAACCCTTAGAGTGCTATGGATGCGTATATGCGTCTGGCGAAAGCCATCGGCGTGGACCAAGGACGCATATATGCGTCTGGCGGAAGCCATCGGTGTGGACCAAGGACGCATATATGCGTCTGGCGGAAGCCATCGGTCTGGACTAAGGACGCATATATGCGTTTGTCAATTTTTCCGGACACCTACGCGGAAGTGATACTATTACGTTTGTGCGAGATAAATATAAATGCATTTCAATGTTAATGCCGCGTTCGAAGAAACTGTCTTTTCTTTTTTTTTTTATTTAATACTTTGCATTCGCAATTTGTCCAATTTGGACATTTGGCAGAATAATCGTGCCGGCACAACACAATTGTCAAGAAGAAAATGTGTCGTTTGTGTGAAAAACAAGAGAAGCAACGACAGAAAATGCGATGTCGGATTAGGTATCGATGATTGTTTTGAAATTTTTCACGCACAACTGAATTATTAACTTGTGTTATATTTGCTAAATTTAGTTTTCTAGTTTATCGTTTTCTAGTTTACTAACCAAATTCTAGTTTATTGTGAATTTCAATGTTTATAATAAATAATTAATACTAAAAAATAACGCTCTTGAATCATTTAATCTCGCGCAAAAGAATTACTATAATTTATTACGATTTGCGCTTTGAATAGTCGATCAACAGAGTTCAGTATAGCGAAAAAGTATTCAGTCCACAGCGATCGTCAGCGCTGGCAGCGTGCCGTCCGTACGGATGGCATAGGCTGCGAGTATTCAGCACTCTAAGGGTTAAAGAAGAAAATTACGTGTTTTTTTTTTCCTGAAATATACATATTTGACGAACGCTTTCCTGTGATTTGTTTTCGTTATGCAAATAGAAACTGATCGATCTGTCGGGCAGTTTTCAGTGGAGCGTTGGTTGAAACGCGAAGGTTAATCGATTAATTTACTTCGGTCCGCGGCCGATATTTCGCCCGTATCAATTCCATCTTTCATTCGCTTTATCCGCTATAGACGTTATCTCCGACTATACAATTCGTATCAGGGAAAAATAGAAAACGTCGACTTTCCCACCGCTCCACCCACATAATCGTTTCCCCTTCTAAAAACCACCCTGTACACGCCGCGGTTGGCCGGCGTGCTTTTAAAAACTGGCAAATTCCGGCCAGTCCGGCTTCGTAAAATATTGCCTCTGAAACTTCGATGTATGTACAAGCTATTTCAAAAAAACCAGTGTTACTCCATCGAAACGAGCTTTCGGGTGCGGTGGACTCGTGAAAATACGAGCGAAACGAGAGATTCGAAGTGGAAAACGGTGTGGAGTGTGGAGCGATCGGCTCGGCCGACGCACCACGTGCCACGAGGAAGCGTACGCGAATCGAATTGAATGCGAGTCTCTGGAACCTCGGCGAGACGTGCACGGCCTACGAGCGAGAGGATCGCGCGGAAAATCGCAGAAAATCCGTGTTCGGTCCGCGCCAACTCATCGACGGACCCGGCCGTCAATCTTTTCGCGGCCATCGTGAAGTTATCGAGCGACCAGTGCCGGCGTATCGCGGACAGAAGCGCGTGGATACTCGCCCTATTCGTAACGCCCTGCCAGGCAGCAAATGATATAAATAAGCGAGCACGCCATCGACGTACAGCCGAGCGTCGATGAAACCATGCTCGATTCACCTGCGTGCAATGCTGATGGAATGGAAACTGATAATTTCGAGCTGGTTGAGGTGGCACAGGTTCGTGAAAAGTTGCAGAATTGTAGGTTAGGTTTGCAGTAATTTTTTAGGAGAATTGTTGTGAGGTAGCTTTAGAGCTAATATCGGTAGAAAAGTAACGAAAAGCGTTGATTCCATATGTTATTTTCATGTTTATATTCATTGTTTACGTTTGAATCTATTTTTTTTAGACGATTATCTTGAATTTTTGTTGTAATATCGTACGAATGACGTTCAGCCTACAAACACTAGAACTGTTTTATTTTTGTTTGCTTGGTTGATGAGGAAGGACCGGACGGGTTATTTTGAAAAGCAGTCACATCAGTTCGAAGATTATATTTCACTAACAAGTACAATTGTTTCCAAGTTTCTGGATTTCAGAATAACCGTATTTCGATGATAGGTTTAAAAAATGGCTGTTTTTAAAGTAACTGAAGAGTATTTAAGAGAAATATCAGGAGAAAGGAACTTCTAATATCAGTTTATTCGTCAAACACCATAGACACCTTGCAAAGGAGACTAAACCTGCAGCCTCATCTACCGAAGAACCACCATCGCACGTGTTTCACATATATCGTCCTACAAGACACACCTATGCATGTAAACGTGACTTTTGAAAAGCAGTCACATCAGTTCGAAGATTATATTTCACTAACAAGTACAATTGTTTCCAAGTTTCTGGATTTCAGAATAACCGTATTTCGATGATAGGTTTAGAAAATGGCTGTTTTTAAAATAACTAAAGAGTATTTAAGAGAAATATCAGGAGAAAGGAACTCCTAATATCAATTTATTCGTCAAACGACACAGACACTGTCACGTAGGAGACGCACAAGAAATTACGAAAATGAAGATCGCCGGTGATCTCCTCGCGTCGCAGTTGGAACGTTTCACAAATAAGGTGAAGAAATTGAACTTTGTATATGGTAATAGAATTTATTATACAAATCCAACAGAGTGACTGTTCAAAGTGTTACGACAGACTGATCTCGAGCGCTTATTTGAGAGCGTTTTTATACTGAGGTTTTGGTCCCCCTGGTGTATATCAGAGGCAGCTATTTCGTTACTATTTTGTTATTGTTTTGATGACTGTGGCATGCAGGATATTTAGGCTATCGTATTACAGTTTCTGAGCGTGTGACAACATCTTGCAAAAAAGATTAAGCCTGCAGTCTCGCCTACCGAAGAACCACCATCGCTCGGTGTTTCTCGTGTATCGCCTTACAAGGACACACCTATGCATGTAAACGTGACTTTTGAAAAGCAGTCACATCAGTTCGAGGATTATATTTCACTAACAGATACAATTGTTTCCAAGTTTCTGGATTTCAAACGAGAATAACCGTATTTCGATGATCGGTTTAAAACGATGGCTGTTTTTAAAATAACTGAAGCATATTTAAGAGAAATATCAGGAGAAAGGAACTTCTAATATCAATTTATTCGTCGAACACCATAGACACCTTGCAAAAGAGACTAAACCTGCGGCCTCGTCTACCGAAGAATCACCAGCGCACGTGTTTCACATATATCGTTTTACAAGACGCACGTATGCATGAAAACGCGGCTTTACGACACGAAACAGCCATACTTGCTACTATTGAATGAACCTTGGCTAACGACAAACAGTACGTTAATAGAAACACCCAAGCCAGCCAGCGTTGGTGCCGTTAGAAGCAAAATGCCGAGATTCCTGCTAATAACGTCCCTAATAACTTTAACAACATAACGTCGGTTGCGTATACTCGATGTGATCGAGGTACGAGGCGTAAAATTGCGCTGCGAAACGCGATCGTTTCCTCCGCAAAGCGCGACGAACCGTTGGCACACGGTTGATAGGAAAATTCCCGTGTGCCAAGGCGTTTCTAATTACCAGATGTACATCGTCGTTGTATCACGCTCGAGAGGGAATCAACACTTACCGGCATCACCGTGAACGACGCGTTCGCGTAGGAGAAACGTCAAAGCGCTCTTACCTGCAACAGTTAGAAGAGAAGATTTTGATTAATTAGCGGCGAGCGGTTTGCCAGGCGGCAATTAATTGCAAAGATATCGCGAGATAAGAAGGACAGCGTACGCGGAATGCGTTATTAAAGAGCGCATCGCGTTATAAATATTAATCGACATATGCCGGGTTCGGCGAAATTTCTCTGGGCTATTACTGCACGCAATCGGTTACATCACGTATCGCAACTGTTAATTACTTGTTTAGGAAACTAAAGTCTTATCTCTCTCTCTTTCTATCGCCTTGCACGCGGCGTTCCGTTAATTGGTCGTCAAATGCGTGACTGCGCCCACAAGTTATAGCCACAAGAAAGCGTATCCTTGACTGCGCCTAATTGAAAACCGTGAACACCTCCGGAACAGTGGTGTTCTGCTTCGAAGTTTGCTGCGCTGCGCTGCAAGGAACGAGCGGATCTCGTGATGTGTACATACGCTCCTGATGGATTCGACATTTGATATTTCCAATCTGAATAGAATTACCATGTACTTGGTGGTTCGTGTTCGATATTACTGTTGCGTGTTTCGTCGAACGGTTTCAACGAAGAACGTATTATTCGACAGGAAATAAACCGAGTGAATTTTTCTTGCAAAGTATAAATATTTTTTTGTTCTTCCATCCGATTGGTAAGATACGTAGCTTTATCTTCCTTATCGATCGAGCGAAAATGAATTGTCTCGGGTCGAAGAATGGCAGTAGAGGAGAGACAAGAACGTCTCACTGTTAATTAATCAATCAGGATCGCTGGCCTTCGAGTAACAACGTTCCATGACCTTCCAATGAAAATTACGGCGAAACATCACCAAGCTCAGCGCCATATTTAAAATGACACGCCCTTCTTCGTCATCCAGCACAAAAGAAACGAAAGAAGCCATCGTCTCGTGATCGACTCGGACAAGTCGAGCAACGATCGCTTTTAATTAACAGTCGGGACGGTTTCAACAGGATCGAGTTAATACGCCTAATAAATAAGTGGGCCGCGAAGAGCGTATTAGGCGGTGCTAACACGATGGCGGCCACGCTATTTCCGGCCCGACTGGCCGCAGACGAAGAGGGGAGCGCGCGAAGATTTAAATGGCGGTTCAAAAGCGCTAAATTTTCGGCGGCGCGTAATCGCAGCGCGGATCGCGAGAAATTAACGGGATGCTAAGTTGCGGAGCGCTAGGTGGCAGTCGCGGAATCGCAACGCTGGCTGCCAACGGAAGTTGCACCGTGTACGACCGCGATCCGCAACGAGACCACGAGAACGAGGGAACGAGAATGCTGGATGGAAGGAGAAAGAGAGAGACATCAGACAACGGGCAACGGCCGTGAAACAAAGCAGAAGCCGCTGCCCGTGTAATTGGACTCGCCGGGAGGACGACGATGCTCCCTTTAAGAAGCTGCCAGACTGCCGCGGTTCCCTTCTTTTTCAGCCGCTAATCCAGACTTTTAATCGGTGCTGCGCACGTACTTCGGCTTCAGGGATGTCGCCTTTGCTAAATGTTTCAGATCGATGCCCCAGGAATGTTGATTCCTTCGGATTATTTCCAGCGACGGGATAAATAGACAGCAGGATTAATGGGATGAGAATGTTAAAATGGAATTGAAAAGTAGAGTAAAGGTCCGTTTGTTGGAAATTCAATTTTACTGCACTCCCGTCTATTATGTCAATTTGTGTGAACGTGAATTCCCATTGCACGAAGGAAAAATCATAGGTGGGAAGAATCAATGAGTTTCCATTATGTGAACTTCAGTGACCATTTGAATAATTCTGTACACGATTTCGACGTGGTTCTACTAGAAACTTCTGCTATATAAACTACAAATACCTGCATGAATCATATTCGTGTTATGTCACACGACTAAACTCCATGGACTTGGATAAATGAAATTCTACGATAAATTCGATTTCTTCAGTGAAACATATTCCGCATATTCCGAGTTAGAAAAATAAGCTTCAGTTTCTAGCAATTTTTTACAAGCACGTCTTGCATTTTCTTCGTCGCTTAATTTATTTATTCGGAACAAAAAAACGCCTCCCTTTCGTCGAGAATTCTGGCAGCGCAATAAAAACTACAGAGAACGATAACGCAGGGAAAAAAAGGCTTGTAGCCCTGCTAATGAACAAAACATAAACTGGTCGTCGAGTAACTCGATAAATAAACTTGTAGCAGCTCGACCCCGACGGCAGAGAGATTACCGCAACGCAAATGGCGTCGGTAGCCCGGTGACCGTCAAAACGGCAGCTGACTGTTCATTCGTCGAGTTACACGACGATCGTACAGTGATAGGCAGAGAGAGAGAAAAAGAAAAAAGAAGAGAAAGGGATAGAAGAAAGAGGGCCAACGAGCTTAGCCAGATCGTCGACTAACACTCGGTCGCGCAGACACGCACCGAAGCGGTCCCCTTCGGCAATCAGTGACCTCTTCCTCCTACTTCTTCGCAGGCCAGTCGTATCTCACGATCGTAGATAGGTTCGGTAGTGGTCCGCAAATGGTGGACGCTTGCGTGAGCGTGTGCCAGCAGATCTACGTGACCCAGTTCGCTGATGAATCGCGTGATATCCGTATGGACCATGTTCGGGTAGACTCGTGTCCTTTTGATCCTGGTAGCCTTACGCGGAGGCTCGAAACTCGACGCTAGGTTTTTTTACGACTCGACTTTCAGAACGATTATCCAACTGGCGACTTCCTTTTTTGTATAAGAACCGCGCTACACGTAGGAACAAAATCGAAGAGGCAAAGAATTCGACAGGCACTTCAAATGATTTATCGCGATCATTCGATACTTCTTACGCTTCCGTTGTCCCGAAACATAGCCTAAAGACGGAGGAACGTAATTTTAGGTAGCTAAAAACAGTGGCCAAGATAATACGTCTCCCTTCCACCAAGCCAAACAATGCCCCGTCTTTTGAAACAACAAACCCGACAGAAGCGGTGAAGCATCGAGCATATACCGAAGGCTACAATCCAGAACGGCCACGCAACGAATTCTTCATCAGGCATTCGGAGCATACCCCCAAGAATAGAACAGCAAGTACGAGTTCCAAGTAGCGAGTCGACACCGGCCGCATCCTGGAATCGAACCTACAGCGAAGTGCTGGACACGCTCTGTCGGTCCGTGGAAGCCGGAAGACCGAGCCCACCGTGAAGCGAGGAAACACGCTGGAGTATCGCGAAAGACGGCCGGTAGGAAGCTCGTTTCCTCGTGGCTGATCGTGGACGTCTCGCGAGCTGTAGTTAGACGCGCGAGGGGGAAATTCAACCCCGACACAGGCAAACTCTCTGCGGGAGTAACCGGAGAGAAGTTTTGGGCCGGAGAGCGTGACGGGGGTGGAACGAAGGGTGGCATGCCACGAACGGAACGACGCCGAAGGAGGAGCGGAGAACGCGAGAAAGAGAGAGAAGGAGGCAGAGAGAGAGAGAGAGAGAGAGGTACGCTGGCAGCTAAGGGGGCACGAGGGGATGAGCTAGAGTTGGAGCGATGGCAGAGTATTGATTTAGTGGGTTTCACCGTCTCCTTCTATTTGTCTCTCTCGTTCTACATCTCCGCGTCTCCGGCGTCTCTGCACAAGCTACGAGGGCGCATCGGCTCTCTCGTTGTTTCAGGGCTTCGATTTCTTGCCTTTCAGGCTACAAGCCGTGAGCACTGCCGCTTTTTTCCCCTCTTTTTCTTGTCGTTCAAAGGAAAACGCTCGGTTTTCCGAATGGAAATTGCTTGGATTGAGACACAGGCACGAAATACATGTTCCTCGTCCCCGATTTTTTAGCAGTGGCTGAGCTCTGTTTTTTAGCCGCTTTTTTCGGAGAACGTTTGGGCGGAAAGAGATATGAGATTGAATGGTCCACGCTATTGGATGGTCGTGTGAAACGTAACGGTTTTTTTTATAAAATTCTCACGGCAGTTTAAACACGCGTGTAATATTCAGTTAGAAGAAACATAATATTAGGCGAATAGTCTCCTTCATTCTGGTTAGAAATATGCTGCTCATCGTTATATGTTAAAATTGGAAGAATTAGAATTAGAATTAGAATTTTACGTATATTGTATTGTAACGTATTGACGTGTAATCGTCAGTTGTCTTCTTCGTTTTCTATTCAATTTCCAATTTCGTTCTACCGTCATTTTCAGACGAGGAGGAAATTATAGGTGATTTTTAATAATAATAATCAAATATAATCCATCGATCGATGTTTCTTACGTGAACGAAGAATGAAATACAACGCTATACGTATGCACGTGTGCACTGCATGTCGAGCATCGTCTCCGCGGATCCTCCAGTCCCTTCCGCGTTTCCGCTTTCAACACACGTAGCCGAACAACGTTCTTCGCTTTGACTCTCTCTCGTCGTGAATAAAATAGAAGCTGAGGATTTCCGTGTTGACATCGGTGCCGATCGTGTCTCGCTCGATTCAACGGAAAACCGACGAAATCACTCTATTTCCGCGTTTTTCTCAAAAAAAAAAAAAAACAACGGTCACCCGTAATTATGCCAGCCAATTAAAAATTCTAATATTTTCTTGACTTAAGAAAAATTATTCTTAAGAAATATATAAACTTTCAAGTATCCAACAAAATGTACAATTCGTTTTGAAAATATTCTTCGCACTTTTTATAATTTGGAATATTTAAGAATTCTATAAAAATGTATAATTCTTTCAAGATAAAAGCACGTAGATATTAAAACGCTGCAACAAGAGATTAAGTTAATTAGACCTAACCTAAACCTAGTAACCAGAGAAGATGAGTTAATTCATCTTTTGAATAGCTGACCTCTTGGTTATCATAATTTCTTTATTTACTACATTATTTTATGCCAAAATATTTCCACTGAAAATAAAATGTATGATATTTACACGTGCAGGGATTAAAACCTAACCTAATTCTACTAACCAGAGAAGATGAGATCATTCATCGTATGAATTGGTTATCAATCTCTTGGTTATCATAATTTCTTTATTTACTACATTATTCTATGCCAAAATATTTCCATTGAAAATAAAATGTACGATATTTATACGTGCAAGGATTAAAACCTAACCTAAACCTACTAACCAGAGAAGATGAGATCATTCATCGTATGAATTGGTTATCAATCTCTTGGTTATCATAATTTCTTTATTTACTACATTATTTTACGCCAAAATATTTCCATTGAAAATAAAATGTACGATATTTACACGTGCAAGGATTAAAACCTAACCTAAACCTACTAACCAGAGAAGATGAGATCATTCATCGTATGAATTGGTTATCAATCTCTTGGTTATCATAATTTCTTTATTTACTACATTATTTTACGCCAAAATATTTCCATTGAAAATAAAATGTACGATATTTACACGTGCAAGAATTAAAACCTAACCTAAACCTACTAACCAGAGAAGATGAGATCGTTCATCGTATGAATTGGTTATCAATCTCTTGGTTATCATAATTTCTTTATTTACTACATTATTTTACGCCAAAATATTTCCATTGAAAATAAAATGTACGATATTTACACGTGCAAGAATTAAAACCTAACCTAAACCTACTAACCAGAGAAGATGAGATCGTTCATCGTATGAATTGGTTATCAATCTCTTTGTTATCGTAATTTCTTTATTTACTACATTATTTTACGCCAAAATATTTCCACTGAAAATAAAATGTATGATATTTACACGAGCAAGGATTAAAACCTAACCTAAATCTACCAACCAGAGAAGATGAGATCATTCATCGTATGAATTGGTTATCAACCTTTTGGTTATCATAATTTCTTTACTTACTACATTATTTTACGCCAAAATATTTCCATTGAAAATAAAATGTACGATATTTACACGTGCAGGGATTAAAACCGACCTACTTGAAACCGATTTATCCCTTAACTTTTGATTCTGTGATTAGAGAAATTTCTGGCAAAGATGTTCCATTAACAGATTAGCAACGATGTACAAACGTACGCTTCGATAAAATAACATATCTCGCGACACGCATTTGAATCGCAAGGACGTCTCGTATAAAACTTCTTCTGCGACTTTAGCGACAAATATTGATTCAGTCATTTGACAAATATCCGACTGGTTTATTCAGGTGAACCGATCGACAAGGGGCCCGGCGTCGACAGACGCAAAACGAGGCTGCGCGCGAATCGATCGAAAAACAACAGGCCGGTCGGAAGCGCGTGGCAATTTCATTGAATTCGAACAATTATCGCGGCAATGCTCCCGCCGGTTTTGCCGCTTCCGCGTGTTCCTCTCGCTTCCGTCCTGTCGCAAATTTTACTTTCGTTGCGACGCCGATGTTTAATCGCGATCGTTAAACATAGAGGAATTTCGATTTCGCAAGAGGCAGCTCGTTAACACCACTTTGACGTAATTCTTGTTGCTTATCGTCCGTGTTCTTGATGTTAATGAACGTGGCGTTTCCTGCAAGACATCTGTCATCGTAAATCTTCGATATGTTTGGCATCCGTCTTTGATTATCATTACGTTTGTGATCGCAAAAATGAAACATATTTCTCGTTCCAGGCGCTAAATATAGAAATGCTTTTTTGGCTTGGAATATTTGCGAAAGTAGCGAGAACTAAAGAAATTTCCAACCTTCCTGGAAGCCATAAATCTGCATGGAATCAAAGGTCTTTTACGTGTTCGACAATGATCAGGAAGGAGCCGCGAAAGGCAGACGCATGGCGCATGAGCCGCGTGGCATCATAAAACTGAATCGTCGACAGCTTAATTACCGTCGTGCCCGATTAACAGCGCAATTAATAATCCGATAGTCACGGCGGTTCGAATCAATTAAACCTCTCGGCATCGCAGTGTAGGGAGAGGGATGGAAATGCAGAAATCGAGAGACATGCGTCTCTATAGGAAACTCATTTCCATGTACAGGAATTACAAATTGAAGAAAAATAAAAGGGCAATGAAGAAATGTAGAGGAAATAGGGAACAGAGATAAAAGGAAATTCGTGTGTAATCACGGGACGATCTAATTAATAATCTTTCGACTATAACAACCGCGTAACTGCTTAGGTTACACGAGAAGGGAAACCGAGATACTATCTCTATATAGTTAAGAGGTGTTTACAAGTTCAGGCAGGGAATCTGTGGGTAAGTGGTAGAGAAGATGGCAGTAAATATTCCTTGGGTACCTCTCTCTTTCCTCTTTCGTTCCTTGGTGCTCTCTCTCTCTCTCTCTCTCTCTCTCTCTTCCCCTCTGCTCCTCCGCATATACTCGTTTTCTCCGGTTTCCTGCCCTCGTCCTCACCCCACTGACCCCCTGTTTGGCCCGGTGAGCTAACCGAGCTACTCTTCGCGTCGCGGAATTCCAATTTACCCTCTTCGAGGAACTCTTCCGCTTCGATCGACCGGCCAAAGCGCACCTCAAAACGAAAACATTCAATTCGACGCCATCCCCGCTTCTACCCGCCATTACTCTTCCCTTTTCTCCGCGATTAAATTTCTAACCCCCTTCTACAAAGGGGTGTCACCCTTGTTACTTTACTAGAATTTGTTCAGTGCTTTCTCCATTTTTTTTTTTTTTAATTTTATTTTATTTTCGTTTTATCTACATCGTTTGTAATGTTCGTGGTATTTTGTAACGAAATGGGTAGGTCGAATTATGGTTCTTTTTTTTAGATAATTATGTGTACATATATACTGACGGCCATAAGTGTTACGTCTACTGATATTTCATACAAATTGCGCGTTTTATTTCACCATGAATTTTGTTCCGTTTATAAGAATTCTTTTACCACGAACTTGTTACTTCATTCTCATCGTATGTATCGTAAAATAATATTAATAATATAATATTGTGTATATTGTAAAATACCGTGTAAAATAAAGATTGGTAGTTTTGCAATAAATGGAACGAGTAAGTGTGTTTGTACTTATGGCTTGTAGTGTACATCCAAACCTAATAGAGGAAATTAGCTATGTGCTATACAAGTCAATTCCTAAATTAAGGTCAATTTAGAAAAAAATATATATATATTGCGTTAATGGAGACTGAGGAGAATAGGAAGGTTTGGAGGAAAATGATAGTAAAGAAAAGAAATAAGAAGAAGAAAAATAAGAAATGTAAGATGAAATGGTTTCTGTTGCTGGACATCACGCAAGGGTTGTTGCATATAAAATAAAGATAAATGCAACGAGTAACTGTGTTTGTACTTATGGCTGGTAGTGTACATCCAAACCTAATAGAAGGAATTAACTACGTGCTATACAAATCAATTCCTAAATTAAGGTCAATTTACAAAAAATAAATATATTTTGCGTTAATGGAGACTGAGGAGAATAGGAATGTTTGGAGGAAAATGATAGTAAAAAAAAGCAATAAGAAGAAGAAAAATAAGAAATGTAAGATGAGATGGTTTTTGTTGCTGGACATCACGCAAGGGTTGTTGTATATAAAATAAAGATAAATGCAACGAGTAACTGTGTTTGTACTTATGGCTGGTAGTGTACATCCAAACCTAATAGAGGGAATTAGCTATGTGCTATACGAGTCAATTCCTAAATTAAGGTCAATTTACAAAAAATAAATATATTTTGCCTTAATGGAAACTGAGGAGAATAGGAAGGTTTGGAGGAAATTGATAGTAAAGAAAAGAAATAAGAAGAAAGAAAATAAGAAATGTAAGATGAGATGGTTTCTGTTGCTGGACATCACGCAAGGGTTGCTGCATATAAAATAAAGATTGGTAGTTTTGCAATAAATGTAACGAGTAGCTGTGTTTGTACTTATGGCTTGTAGTGTACATCCAAACCTAATAGAGGGAATTAACTGCGTGCTATACAAGTCAATTCCTAAATTAAGGTCAATTTACAAAAAAGAAATATATTTTGCCTTAATGGAAACTGAGGAGAATAGGAAGGTTTGAAGGAAATTGATAGTAAAGAAAAGAAATAAGAAGAAGGAAAATAAGAAATGTAAGATGAAATGGTTTCTGTTGCTGGACATCACGCAAGGGTTGTTGCATATAAAATAAAGATTGATAGTTTTGCAATAAATGTAACGAGTAACTGTGTTTGTACTTATGGCTGGTAGTGTACATCCAAACCTAATAGTAGGAATTAGCTGCGTGCTATACAAGTCAATTCCTAAATTAAGGTCAATTTACAAAAAAATAAATATATTTTGCGTTAATAGAGATTGAGGAGAATAGGAAGTTTTGGAGGAAAATGATAATAAGGAAAAGAAGTAAGAAGAAGAAAAATAAGAAAAGTAAGAGTTTCATCTAAGATGAGATGGTTTCTGTTACTGGACATCTCGCAGGGGTTGTCCCTCTTCCAATCAAAGTTCTTTCCGTGTCACGGAATTTCAATTTACCCTCGTCTCGCGTTTCCTCCCCGTCACGTTTGTAAGCGAACGTTCTGAAGGAAAACATTCGATTGATTGCGTTCTCCCTTTGATTCGTTCCTCGTTTCTCTGACCCTCTGGCTACGGAGGGGGAAAACAACCACTCAATTGCATCCAGAAACACGCCAGCCATTACTACTATCTTTGCCAATTTATTTTCTTCGATGGCGTCACGGTATAATATAACGAAATCACGCGATTTTCAAAATATCGCCAAGTTTATTAGTCGCATTAAAATCCTGTACTTAATATTAAATTTCTGTCATCTTTACAACCGCTGCTCGGATATTTCTGCCATTTTTATACTTTTCAATATTAACAACTTTGAAATATTACAGCTTCGAATATTACTTCCTTATGTATCTGTCGAGTAATCGGAAAATTCGAAAATTCCCAAACCCGTTACGTTCGCAACATTCGACTGAAAGTACCCGAGGAATCGTTCACATTGATTTCCTAACAAAAATGGAAGGCGGTCGTTGCCGGCATACAGTTTGGAAACGCGCAGCTCTGAGGAAAAGAACAGCTGTTGTGACGGGTGGTGTCTTGTCCTCTCGAAAGAGGTTGCCAGTTTCCGAGTCTGTACTCCACCAAGATATTCTGCAAAACGATACATTTCCAGACACCATTTCTCAAACTCTCCAACAAACATCGGGTAAACAAATTCGTCAAATCCTAAGCCAACTGTACCGAACTTTAAATGGCGAAAAAATTGCTAGAATATCAATTTTACAATTACAAAAAAAAAAAAAAGAAATTCAAATCTAACCGGCCTGAATTACTCCGTTTAAAATAAATGAACTCGGCGAATAAAGTGAAATGAAGCAGATTCGATATTTAGCGAAAACGCTGCAGTCTATAAAAACGGTCGAGGATAGACGGTGAAAAGGGGATAGAGAAAAGGGGGTACGGTACGGTATCTTTCCGCTGGAAATGGAAAAAGAAAGGGGGAGAGAGAGCGTGGTGAAGCGAGGTTGAATCGCGGAGGGATGGGAAAAAGCGTTGCTGACGGCAGGCTCGACCGATACGGCGGAAAGAGAGGGCCGGCGAAGGGGAAGCCGGCGCAAACAGGGAGGAAAGGACGGAGCTACCGCGTGGACTGGAAATGAAAGAGCCCAACCCATACGGGCGATAATTCATTCGTGAACCGAACGAGGCAGCTGAATCCGGCGTTGCACACGTGCACGATTTCGTAGAATAGGCGGCGCGTTACGTGGAAACTCGCGGCCTCGACGTGTTTCGCGATTCTACCCCCGCGATCACCTCGTTTTTCTCCACTATTCTCCTTTTTTTTTTTTCTTTTGATTGACCAATCGTCGATAGTTTGTTTAAAAAAGTTTGTACCCGTCGAGAAAAATGTAATAAAATTCTGTGTACATAGAGATAGGATTGAATTATGAGTCAATAATTTAGAAGCTGGACTGGGTCAAGTGTTAAATCTCCGTGGTCTGCTTTATTTTTCTGCTCTTCCTTTTTCGATCCTTCAATTTTTCATTTCTCGTTCGGAGGAAGTTTACATTGGCAAACAATTGCGTAATAAAAATGTATGCATTAATGGTAGAAAGGTTAGATCGTAACTTCATAATTTAGGCTGCAGTATCGTGCTCTTCTGTACCCATTGGATGATTCTAAATGGCAACTGGGTATCGTAGAAATATAAACAGAACTGAAATGGACACCGTCGAAACGATTCGAAAGGTCGAAACAATCGTAAAACTCGAAGCGATCTGTTTACGTGAAATCCGAGAAACGAGGATAGATTACCACGGAATACCAGCGCGAAATATACGAACCGCGTCGCTGAAAGTACCGCCGGCTATTCTTCATCCTCTTGTGTTTAATCGCGAAATCCCTACAATCTTTCATCAGACACGTATATACTCTAATTTACCAGCCTATCGCATATTAAGCAAACCCAGTCGCTGTACGTTTCACGAAATTTCATCTTTAATTATTTTTCTTAGCTTCTTTCCAATTCTTTTATCAAACAATCGAATTTCGATAATTTTCAGAGATTTATTCACTTTACGAGATGAAAGACGCGCCATGATTACGAAACAAACTGAAGATTTCCATGTTTTCTCCGACTGAGAATCGAAGGATCGCGCTGAAAGATGCAGAGAAACTGGTTCAGGTGCGGAAAAGTGACGAACGCTCTTTCGGTTTTCTCCTTTTGCAGATTTTTCTTAGCCGAGCTTATAGTTGGTGGGGGCAAAAGTGAAACTCGCTCAAGTTTCTTTGTTATTGTCCTCGTTTTTCCAGCGGCAACGAAACTTAGGGACGTGAAATGCCTTCACGGTCGCGACCCCCGAACCAACTTTCACCGCCATAAAAATATAAATGCGCCGACGGGCCGCGCTCTGGTTTGCGTGAAACGACGTCGGCCCTGGGACCCGCCGGGAAGCCATTGACAATGAACTTCTCCCTCTTCCTTTCTCTCTCATTGCGAATTTCCTTTATTCCCATTTCGGAATGAGATGCTAACAGATTACGGAACCGACGGAAGAATTTTATTTTCCCTGCGTGGTCCCAGGACATGGAACCGTACTATAGCAAAGTGCGTCCTATTTTCACGTTGAAGATGTATATCATACTAGATGTCATATTCTGTGGTTGCTCGTATGATAAAGATGCTTGTTATTTGATAAAAATAAAATTGAAGAATTCGCTTGAAAATTTGTCGATAATTGAGTTTAATAGGACAATTTAGAGAACTGGTATCGGGATAATTTTCATTTTTTGTTCCTTTCTAATTACTAAGGACACATACATAATTTTGTCAAAGTTACTGTCAACTTTTATCGAGATCCAAATATTATATGTACGTAATTACTAGGAACGTACAGATAATTTGTACGAAAATTAAGGTCGGCCTGCACGAAATCGAAACACACGTACGTGTATAATTATTTTTATCACTCTATTCCAGTTACAGTTATTTAAATACCGGTAGATACGAACTCACGAGTCTTATATTAGATATGTATATGACAGAGTATAATATATTTTCAGCGTGAGTCACAGAAAAGCATATTGCACGTAACCAGACTGAGCAAATACTTTGCTATTACATTTTAATGCCTCATAATACACTTGCAATGATCAGGTCATCTGAAAAGTTTGTAAGAAAATAATGGACGCACAACATTTTTCCTTTTATATTATTTTAGCGAATTATATGTTTGTATAAAGACAATTAGAAAGACACTTTTCGGACAATCTAATATATTCAAAAACTGTCGTTGACTTGTACAAAAATAAAACAACGAGTTTTCGTTTGGAAAAGTTTGCTATGCTATACCGAAGGATAGCCGGAAGATTTTGCCATCGAATGTACCAAAGGAACCCACCCCCTCGAGGAGGCAGAACAAGCAGAAAGGGAGTTTCGACTAGGAGCGTAGCCAGCGAAAGGGCGGGCAGTCAGCGTGAAACGAAAAGGGAGATTTAGATGTCATCCCCTGACGTGCTACTACTTTCCTTTCATCCCCTCCACTTGGTCAGAAACTTTCCCTCCCACCGAGACCGAACTGCGCCTCCATGATGATGGACAAAAATGCCGACGGAAACTCATCATTGGGAAAACTCATCGCCGAACAAGCTGTTTTTTTTTCAGGGGTCGTTCTACCATAGAAAAATACAGCTCTGTCAAAAAGGAAGACATCTATATTCCGTGTGTTCTGCGGCCGAAAAATACCAGCGCGCGGGCAGGATGTTTTTAAGTTCGGGAGATCTACAATTATTCCGTCCCTGGAAAACGTCTTAGTGACGTGTTACTTGTTTTGGACATTTTGCTGTGAATAACGGTGGGTTTAAAGCGGCGTAAAAAAGCTTCGAGGTGAAAATCGAAAGTAAAGAAAAAGGAAAAGGGGGGGGGAGGAAAAAAAAATGAAATCGAAGCGGAGGCACGCGCCCGTTAAAAATACCAGAATTGTCCAAGAGAAACGCGGCGACGTCAACGACAAGATGAATGTCAGAGGTTTGGCCGGGCAAGGGTGGATTTTATTTATCGGTCGATAAATCATTATAATTTTCTTAGTAGGCCGCGAAAAAATGTTAACGGCCATAAGAGCAGGGTTGAGTCTCTTTCTAGAAGGGACACCCTAAATTTTCTACGGAACGGGATTAGCTCATCCAATCAGACGAAACATTGGAAGGGCGGGCTTAATTAAAATCTTCTTGGAGGAAGGCTATCAAGCCGCGCTGGCCCCGGAGATGCCGCGAGATGTAAGAATAGAACATTAAGAGCTTTCCCTGCCGATGGTATTTCTGAGCAGCCGGTCGGATTAACGAACGCCGGAGGACGCAGCGCCGCGCTGTTTCTACAAGGAAATACGATGTAACACCGAACCCTATTTATATGGTAATTTATTCTATATCGTGGCAACACCGAGGAAGCAGCAATAATTTCCAAGGATATTCGATAAAATTTCACGTGTCGATGATAAAAATCGTACGAGAAATAGTTAGATCTTTCGTTGACAATATTTTATTTCGTTGTTTCAGTTTGCTGATTCACCGAAAGGATCTGTAAAATTTATATGTACAAAGATTCCTTATTTATCACCGCAACGCCGAAAAGGTAGGAATAATTTTGAAAAATTCAAATGTATTTCCTCATTCCTGCGTTAAAACGTACGATGAAATCTAACACGATATTTTGTTTTATTCCACTATCGTGATTCATCGAAAAGATGACTAAAATTTATCGATAAATATATAATGTTCATAAATCGTTGAAATATATAGGAGAGGAATTAAAATAAAAATGAGAGAAATACTGACAGTTGTTTGACGATTACACGGAATATCAATTGCCTCCAGACACATGAAAACGTTTAAGGACATTGGAGAAAGGGAAATCGATTTACTCCGTTGAAATGTTTAACGGCACGAATAATAAATCGATCAGGATGTAGAATGATCGAAGACGCGTGTTCGGGAATGGACACAGTATATTTTCGGATTTCGCGGCATAGAGATCCGCACGGGGGACTAAACGACTGCGGGGCAACCCGAATTTGCATACCGTTTGTTATTCAAATGCCGCGATTCACTCTTCTGATTCTCAATGAGGGAAACGCACAAGTATCGCAACAGGGCGATGACGTATCCGTTTAATAAATTATTGTTCTTCATAGGAGGCACTCGGTTGACTTTCTAAACACGCGCTTGATGTACGAGGAAGACGATCGACGCATGCAAATATCTGATCGAGTTGGACCCCGTCCGATTTGTTCTTCGCCTTTTGAAATATTAATTTTAGATGCGTCAATAAAAAACAAAAGAGATAAGCAGAACGAAACAGCAGACAAATTTGTCAAGGATTCGTTGTATAAGTTTTTTATATCGTGAGAAAAAATTAATTTCGCTTAAAATTGTCTGGTTTTTATTCGAAAGAAAAGAAAAGAAATTAAAAATCCACTAGATGGCGGTTTCTACGAAGGCTACGTTGTTGTCCGGGACAGTTTCCGTCAGGGTTAAGGGTTAGCAGTCAGTGCGTCGATACAAGATCGTTTTAAGTGGATCTATAAATTTACCGGGGCCGAACATCGAGCCTATATTTACTCTATTATGCAGGCTCGTTTTTATAAGCCGTTTACGTTTAACAGCAAATAATCGTTTAGATGCCGCGCCATGATATGGCCCATAAATCTTCTGGCAGCATGGCGTTCGGCTTGTGTTATGATGATGCGGGACACGCGCAGGTCAGTACCGCCTTCACTTTGAACGGGCCACTGAAGGTGGCAGCACGGAAACAGCTGGCATACTCCACCGCCCCGACCTCGAATCACACGACACGCCATCTCTCGAACTTTTCCGGAACATCCGTTTCCTCGTGGTTCCTGCCGAATTCGATAGGTGGCTGGAATCATTTTTGGCGGGAATCCCGCGGAAAACTTTGGCCATGCTTCGGCAAGCCACGTGTAGCGTTAAACATTTTTTAGCGATCGTTCCCATCGATAAGTGGCGAAATAAGATGGTCGAGAATAGTGTCGATTCAATTTGCATAATGGACGCGGCAGCGACAAAATCACGATTACAGGAAAAAAAAATAGTCAATGTAACACGATCGTCCCCGATAACCGGTTCCTTTTTTTCGAATCACATGGCGACCAAACGATCGCCGACCGAACGCTATATATACACTATATTGCTTTTTCAAGCAATTATCTCGGCTAGTTGTCACTTAATCCGATATCGGTGCCTCAATATTCATGTATGCAAATAACTGCTTACAACTGAGGGCTGCCGGCAACCACATTCGTTATTTACATCGAATATCGGACAAATTGTGCATATGTTTAGTACAAAATGCTAATTAAGGTTATATTCGTCAACCGATCCGAAGGAGAACTCACAATGGTTACAGAATTTCACGAATGTTTCCATGCCGATTTCGAAATCTCCTCATTCAATACTTTCTAGTTCTTTGTCTCGTTTCTATCTGCTTCATACAGTACCCGTGTATGTTGCATACATTCTAATTCCTACAACAATTCTCTTTATTTCCATAAAAAGACGTTTAAACGCATTCGTAAGAATCCTGGTGGTAAACGATAAATCAATGCTCAGGATGTGAACACTGACAGTGAATATCTTGTCGCGCCTAGAAAGCCTGGCAAAAGGCAAAACGCGAAAGGCACAATCATTCTTGTTTGTGTCGTACATAATACCGTGGTGTGGCACTGCGGGCGGTCTTGTCGTCTTTCCGATTCGGTGTTTGCTCGTTCTGGAGGTGCATGGCTCTGCCTACCGATTCGACACACGTGTACTTTTTTCCCCCGATTGCTATTGTTTCCTCGTTATTAACATTACAACTATCACGTTTTTCCAGTCTATAATCTCGAGACGGTTTTTCAACAACTCCCTAGAGTCTCCTTGTTGGGGGCATGCTCAGCTCACGAAGCCGTATAGATAGAGCAGCGAACGCTGTCCGCGGGCGGTCCTGTCGCTTTCTCGACGATCGTATTTGTCCGTCGAATGGCGCGTGGCGCTGCTTATCAATCACTTCGACTAACCTACTGTTTGTTTGCGCGTTTACGGCCGTCGTTCTCCTGCAATACCAATCAGGGCCACCGTTGTCGAAGCTAAATCGTTCGATCGGTATACATTTGGGTGGTCTACCGAAACGAATCAGCGAAGTGTTAAAGTATATTATTAGAGATTGGCTCGAATAGAGAGCGCGTGAAGGCACGTCGTTTCGCGTCAAGGAGCGTCTAACCTTTCCTTCGAACGCTGCACAAAATGTCGGCCATTGATTGAATAACGATTAGACGATCGATCGCGCGTTGAATAACTTGTCCCGCATCGAAACGGCGAATTAAATCACTGACCAATTTTTGATCGCATCTCGATGAGTAAGGACTTCATTTTCATGCTATGCTCACTATTGTATTATTAACCCTTAGAGTGTTGAATACTCGCAGCCTATGCCATCCGTACGGACGGCATGCTGCCAGCGCTGGCGATCGCTGTGGACTGAATACTTTTTCGCTATACTGAACTCTGTTGATTGACTATTCAAAACGCAAATCGTAATAAGTTATAGTAATTCTTTTGCGCGAGATTAAATGATTCAAGCGCGTTATTTTTTAGTATTGATTATTTATTATAAACATTGAAATTCACAATAAACTAGAATTTGGGTAGTAAACTAGAAAACTAAATTTAGCAAATATAACACAAGTTAATAATTCAGTTGTGCGTGAAAAATTTCAAAACAATCATCGATACATAATCCGACATCGCATTTTCTGTCGTTCCTTCTCTTATTTTTCACACGAACGACACATTTTCTTCTTGACAATTGTGTTGTGCCGGCGCGATTATTCTACCAAATGTCCAAATTGGACAAATCGTGAATGCAAAGTAATAAATAAAAAAAAAAAAAAGAAAGGACAGTTTCTTCGAACGCGGCATTAACATTGAAATGCATTTATATTTATCTCGCACAAACGTAATAGTATTACTTTTGCGTAGGTGTCCGGAAAAATTGACAAACGCATATATGCGTCCTTAGTCCAGACGCATATATGCGTCCTTAGTCCACACCGATGACTTTCGCCAGACGCATATATGCATCCATAGCACTCTAAGGGTTAAGCAGCGATATGTTTTCCCCTCCTATCTTCATTTTTCCCCGATGGTACAGAAAGAAGGGAGGAAACATAGAGATTTTTTTAAATCGATAAGTATTTGAAAAATAAGTCAACTTTGATACATTGTGTAAGATGTATGTGCTTGAGAAGGATATTGGTAGGTTTAATCCGGAGTAAACTGCTACAGGCAATTCAGCGAGGAGCACGATCAGTTGACTATAAAATGAGATGATAAATGATAGGCCAGGGCAAGAGTATACGAGTCAGGTTCGACAGGTAGTAATACTCCTCATGGATGCAGTAACTCATAAGCATCGAGGCGGGAGGAAATTGTGACGTGACGACAAAAAAGGATTGCACGAATGTAGAAGCGTTTTAAAGAAAGAGGAAAAAAGCTGGATCGTAAAAAGAGGCGTATAAGAAGAACGAAGAAAAAGGGAAGGAGAAGAAGAAGAAGGATCAACGACGACCAATTAGTCCACATAACCGTTTTTACAGGCACAACGATATATAAGTAACGTGGAAGAGCGAGAGATTTAATCGCCGCACAAACCGGGATGCCGGTTCGTGTCCGTTTTCTCACGCATCACGAACTTCCACCAAAACTATACAATGAGAAGTCGACACACCGCTTACGGAAGAACGCGATAAACTCGAGGAATAATCTTAATTAGTGGCTGAAAACACGTTAGGCCATTCCTCGTGCAAAACACGCCAATCCACGAGTATCTGAATTAATTTACTTCTCATTTGCGTTGTTCCTGTTTACATCGTAGTACCATTTCTGTGTGGCGTTTATTGCCGCCGTTCACCATAAATGACGAGCCAAATCATTATTACGGAAAGGACGGTCTACTTGCTACCTACCGCGCGCTTATTTGTAACTAATTTGAGAGAAAAACCATGGGGGGTGTTTCCCGACACCTCGGTTCCTTTTTCTTTTACCACGATAAAAAAGATACCATTCAGGAAAAAAAGACTATTCGTGTTCGTTACGAGTCGGCGAATCGTCGTTATCTGAAATCTCGCGCCAAGAATCATTGAGAAACGGCTATAATTTCCCGCACGAGTTCCCGTTTGCTTGCCGACTAGCGACACGCAGATACGACGGTCCCAATCGTTAAGAAATCGAATTTTAATCGAACCAGAAAACTAAACTGGTATCGATTTTTGCGAGAACAAGATCGGCAGAAAACTAAGACGCGAAGCTCAACCGGTTTGCCGGTTACACACGAGGTTGATACTTTTGCTAGCGGAGGCTTGCAAGACCGCCACGCAGCGGTTTCGCGCAATCGCGGTGCGCGCAACCGATCGCCGTGCAGATAAACGTGACACCGGTGTGTACCTCTTACACCGCGCCGTTCCTTTAACCGCGAGACTACGAAGCGCGGATTCTGTTGCTGAACATTTCGCGCGTCGCTTCTAGATCCGCATCATCGCGCCAGCGTGGCCGTTTTATCGCGCATTCGGCATCAAAAAATTGTGACCCGACAACTCGTTTATCGACCACCGCCTCGCCAACGATCTCTCGCCGCGGTTATCGAAAAATGTATTCTCCATGTAACCAGGGGATCGACCGAATCGTTCGCTTCCCTCTTGCCAATGCTTGGGCAGGAAAAAGATTCTGAGTCGCACGTGCGACGAAGGTCAAGCTGTTCCTATTTAACTTTTCTATCGCAACAATGTATACACAAGAGAAATTGTTTTATGGAACTTTCTAAAACTATCAATAACACATGAGTGTTTCTATTAGGTTATCCCAAAAATGCCTTTCACTATCTGCACGCAGCTGCTTTAGCCGGCCATGTTGGTATAAACATGAAACCTAACCTGTCAAATGTTTTGGTCTTTATCTTCGATCGTCTTGTAGCTGTCGTAGGACACGCTTCGTTTGTATTAAAACAAAAAATGTTGGGCATCTATTATTTTCTTCTAAAACGAAAGAAACTTTTAGGACAATCTAGTAGATTAACATTCTCAACATTCTCGTTGACATAAACTAGAAAGCACACACTCGGCTAGTGCCGAGTCCCATGACCCTGTCACCATGGGTCATACGCATATAAGATCAAGGCAATAACGATCGAGGCGCGATAAGGAAACACCGTAGCAAAGGCAGGAGTCATACGACAGGAGATAGAGGAGTAGCGTGGTCGAGCGAATAAACCCGGGAAGAAGTGGAAATAATTTTTAATGTTTCCGAGATTCGCATCTCGACTGCGTGCCGCTGCTTATCCAGCAGCCATCGCCGAGAATTCTCGCGGCTCACGAACGGGGGAATTTCTCTAATTTCCAACAGACTTGTACGTTCCCGTGTGTTCCCAAGCGTACAGGTCTCTTGAAAATTAGATGCGCGAAGACGACGTTGAAAGAGAAGAGGATCGCCAGCGTAGAAGGGACTGGCGGCAGGGTAGACGAAGACACATGACTTATACGCCTATTTCAGTTAATAATCCCGTTACGCCCGGTTCAGCCTCGCTCACGGCACATAATGGACGTGGCAGGAACCGAACCTGGAACCAAAGCCTCGCGTCGAGGGCGTAAAAGGGGAGAACTGTAAGGCCGGCTTGTCATCCGTCAACTGTCAGACGTCTGACCAATCCCGCACAACAGAACCAAGAATCGAGCAACCACCCACGGGGCCCGCAGGGCAAATTGCGCTTAGTCTCCCACCCATCCTACCTTTCACCTCCCTTTTCTTCTCTCTTCGCTCAACTAGTCAGGCTGCTATTTCTCATAGAGAAAGATTGCATTTACAGACGAATTTTTTTAGCAAAGACTAACCCCTCGCCTGGCTGGCTGCTGGTTTCGATAGACTCACGGGTTAACACAATGGATATGCGTCGAATATTCTTTGTTGGGAATTAATTGGTCGCTGCAAGCTAGCCATCGGTAGTAAATATTGTAATTTCGTGGTCCGTCTTTGTGGTACACAGGATGGAGAAAAGTAAGGGATACAATGATGAAACGATTCTAGTAGTGGGGATAACCGTTTGATGGCCTTGAGCGGCCAATTGATTCCGAGCAAAGTATCACCTGCCACATTCGCTCGATGGTGACAATACGAGAAATGACTAGGTTCGAAAAACGAGTACTGTTATACGATATTTCTAATACATTTCTGCGGGATTTGTTGAAGCCTAAGTGGCAAACCGAAAGAGTAAAGAAAAGAAAAAAGAATAGAGATAAAAAGAACCACTGTCAAACTGAAGCAATTTAGAAGCTGGAGGTGATTTATGGTCTCGGTCACAATGCACTGTTAGAATTCGTCCGAAAGCGGCACGATACCAAAAAATGAGGGTCAAGAAGCACGCGGCTACGATTCACCGTCGTGCACCGCTGGCTCGATGCCTGACGGATAGAAATGGCATTTCACTTTGGCACGACAGAAACGCGTATTGCCTGATATATCGGCACCGGGCGGAACGACCGTCGGCCATGGATCTAACTAGGAAAAATCCTTATTCTCACTCGCATACCATGGCTCCCTTGCGAGGACCGCGTCTCGTCGAATTCTCATGATCTATTTCGAGATAAGTATTCCGGACGTTCGGCGAGACTCAAAAGTGCCGGGCCCCCTTAGTCGGAACGTCTTTCGATGTCGTCCTTTTGCTTCGTTTCGATGGGCTCGCCCCCAGCGACAGAACAAATTGTAACCAACTTTTTGCCCCGTCGTGTCAGGGCCGGACTCTGAAATTTCCAACTTTCCAACGATTGAAACGATTCGGCCGGACCTTCTATTTACGCCATTTTACGGGGACATTTTAACGGCAATTATATTCACTTTTCAATCACGATCGAAACGCATTAGAAGAAACAAATGGCGTTTTTGTTATGCCGTCCAGTCGAATGTTACGAGTTAACGAAATAATTTACGTCGAAGGAATTAAATAAAAGAAATATAACTTAGGACGTTACCCAACTCGTTACGTAAACGTAAATATACCTCGCAAGTTATCAATGCGTCTTACATCGTCTTAGTCACGTGTACCACATCTGCGATCGAAGCACAAAATCTCGACGTCGATCTTGATCGCGCAAGCGACGCGACTCGACCATAAGTTTCCGCTTCCATCCATCAGGATTATCCTTGTCCGCCAGGAAATATCTACGAAACGTCTATGAAACGCGAATGAAAGACGCGAATGAAAGACGCGAAGGAATAGAAAACACGGCTGTTCACTGAACTAGGTAGACTCGAGGCATAGAGAACGAGCCGATCGCGGTGAGGTAACGGATCGAGACGCGCAGAAACACTGGCAGGATTATGAAGTGCGATGTTGATACGATGGCAGGCAGCGCCGGTGAAGGAGGAAGGAGCGCGAGGGCGCGCGCGGAAACACACCGACACACCTACACCTAGGCCTCCGGATATACCACACGAACACACCTATGCTAATGGAACCAGTCCATTTATTTTCGATGGAATCTTAGGAAAAATGCATTCGAGCTAATTATGCAAGTATATTGGTACCCCTATGGATCGATTGGTAAGTACGAGTACCGACAATGAAAAGATCTTCACGGTGAAAGAGAGCGGAAGTGCGTTCTGCAGAGGTGGCTAACTTGGGAAAAATTGTTAATATGCTTTTGATACTAAGGTATATGTCGGTTGATTAATTTGCCCGCAGCAATTACGCGCATCTGCGTGATGCAACGAACGATTAAAGTATATAAATGGTTTGCAATGCAGTGCAGTGGCATATGTAAACTACATAGCGGAGTTGTAAATTCTTCGTTCACGTTAAATGGTTACTCGAAGATAGAGGTATAAAGGTTATTATTAAAGTGTGATTATTAGAACCGCGGTTCTTGTTTCCGGTTGTAAAGCACGTAAGACACGTACGTTATAGTACGTTCTTATTATTTTCTTTTCTTTAGGAGAATGTTATCCGTGTTTAATACAACGTACCTACGTGTTTATATTAGAAACCTTTTATTATAGAGGAGGGGAAAAGTTATGTACGCGGACGACATCTCTCGTGTACAGTTGAAACTTCTAGGGAATATTTTACGTACGTTTGTGAACAGTTGGAGGCTGTTATAATTTGTGTTATAATGTAAAGAAATGTATGATTACGGAAGTGGCCTTGAACGGCCAATTTATTTCGGACAAAAAGCAGTTACCAAAAGAGCAGACAATGACTCGACCAACCATTTTAACCCCTTGCCTTTTAACATGGAGTCGCTGTCATGGCAGAGATTATATTTTTCGCTCAATTGAAACAGAGTGTATTCGTTACAAAATGTAATCTGAATTTCGACTTCATTGAAATGGGATGTCAAATTGATTAAATAAAGGGCCGAATGGAGAATCAGTGTGTACAAGTGTTCTTCAAGAAACTAAACTTATTAAACGAACATTAACTAAAGGAAGAATGGTACAAATATTTCTCCATACTAGTAGTGACATCTAGTGTTTTAGTGTTTGAAAATATACGGACATTTTTATTAACATTTAACTTCGACAACTATACTCCCAATCTAAAGGTTTTTATCACTTGTGCTATCTATTATGGGGTCTTCAAATACAGATAATGGACATTTCCAAATAATATCATCCAATGCAATATCATAACATTGAAGATTTGACAATCAGCTGAAGAAATCATAGGATAGCCAGTTAGGATACAAAGTCACATTTCACAAAACCACGGCAATCTTTATGCCATAGTTCCAGTAGAAACTTCAAATTCGAAGGAAGACTAAGTAGAATGAATTAGATTTGGACCGCAAACCAGATTCCACGATTCTCAACGACTTCTTCCCCGATCATTTCTCTGCAGGGCGAAAAAAAGCAAGGCTTTGAGAGGTCTTTCTGCCAGCTATTATGGTTCTCCTGGTCGGATCCGCAGCGTTTCTCGATTTCGGAACGATTGCAGTGGCCCACGCGTATATGCCGGTAATTACGAGCGGAGAAAGCTTTTAGCGTGGACGGAACCGTGAGCGATGCTGTACCGGGCACGGCGATCGTGTTAAAAGGAACACCGACTAATACACGGGAATGCGAAACGCGGAATAATGTATTGCCCCAGGAACGAGCGTGTTACAATGGTAACACGTTCCGACGCAGCGCGTGATATACTACGCGATGACGTGGACCTGGACGCGTACGCGTCGATCCCTGTGTCAGATAACATTCAAATCTTCCGCGCGTCGCGTCGCCAGGTTTCTTCCGCGATCGACCATCGGAAGAACCGATGCGTCGCAACCGTTGCGTTCACGGCAATACATCGCAAAACATCTATGCGATGCCATGAGGTGATTTTTTGTTACTTGCTGCGTTAAATGTTCTCCGAAGGGCTTTTTTACGATCGTGTTATCGCGCATAACGTCAGTTAACTGGCTGAAGGGATTCAAGTTTCGAAGTTAGGCAAGAGAAACATAATACGTATACCTACTGACGATACAATGTTAGTAAGAAGATTGACGCTACACTTGTTTCTGTATTATACGTGGAATTGTATACTATTCGCTGAGAAAGGGAGGGGGAAGAGAGAGATGGAAAAAAGGTAGCGTGTACTTGTCTATGCTGTGTATTGGTAGATAGCTTTAGTATTAAATATTTTTGATCATGTTCTATTGATGTTATATTTTGATCACGTAATATTCTAGATTGCGGATTATTCGTGTATTAAATTTCTATTATCCTATTTTAAAAGATTACGATGTTTGTCGCACGATTTTTAAACTTCGTTTCAATCCGCGCTGTATCTTCCTGCAAAATATTAGGTCCCCCGGAAAGTTTCTTTCATTTTATAAGGTAACAATCGATGTACATTTTCCGTTTTATATTATTTTATCGAATCACGTATGATTCATTTTGCTCTATCAAAACAAGGATCACAACGTTCGACAGGTTAGGTTTCATGTGTGTATAAAGATGCGTCGTTGTGAAAGACGTGTCCGCAAAGGAGAACCAAATACTAGGAATTTCTTTCTCATAATTTCGTAATTTTTACTTTGCGTTGGCCGGTGAAATTTGAATTAGGCTATCGCACAAGTGCTCTAAATAGCTACGTAGGTTTGAGTTACGGCGTACACGTTAAATAACAACTAAAAATGTAAAACTTCGTTATCAGCTTCAAAAAACAAATAACTACGTTCGTACGTAAATAAATAAATCATTACGTACAATGCATGTATGTAAATGTATATACAGTCAATAATGGGTCTGACATTGACCAAACGGAAGGTTGTTGCAGATAATTGCAGATATCTTAATTTCAGTTTTGCGGTTGAACGCCATCTTCTATACAATGAAGCGTATGTCATTATCGGAACAAGCAGTCGATCATCGTACGTTAGATGGGATAATCAATCGGTTGTAATGCGAACAAGCGTCGTAGGGCTGCTTATTATCGACAGCGGTTTCTTCCAGTTGCCGTGCAGAAAATGTAACCTGCATCGGCAAGAAATCAAACTCACCGTGGTCAGCCTGTTACCCCGACATCGACGGAGGCCGAAGTAATGTCTTGGAACGCGAACATAATATATCGCCGCGGAAATTGCAGCGTGTTGGTACAATGTTGCACTCTCACACCCCACGCCATCCGGGGTCACGTGTAACAAACGGCGCGATGCTGTGAACTAGAAACCTAATCGCCTCGCTCGATGGGCCCGAAATAGAATATTTCTCCTCTTCCAGTAAAAGAAGCTACATCATCTTTATCGATACGATTTCGAACGAGTATGCGCATAATTTTGGACAGCGTACGGTCGAGATAGCAACGAACATACAGCTAGAATTATATTAGAAGGATCGTTAAGCAAAATGTTAACAATTACTCGGGTGATATATAGGTGGAAGATTCAAATTTCCTCTTTGAATATTCAAATGTAAATACGAAAAAAGCAAACTAAAGATTTGAAGATTTAGATTTAGAGATTTAAATTGCACAAAGGATATAACCAAACAAACTACCCCGCTGGAGGTGACCATCCACGTGATATTTTTTAACAAATATTTAAGCTACAATATTTTACCAAATGTCCTGCTGGACAAACTGTAAAATTTAAATTCATATTGGGAAGTTCAAAGTGCACGTCCAAATTGAAATTGAAATTTAAAAACGTAAGCCATAGCTGAAATCGAAGTTTCAGGTTATCGTTCGAAGTTTGCGAAACTCTTTCGTTAAAACGTTATGCTCGAGACTTAACCAGTGCGACGCAATCCTTTGAAGTTCCCGATCGTTTTTACCGAGTATTCCCAACGATTGTATTCTTATGCCCGTAGGAGGTAAAACGCGCGGGCATTTCGCTCGGAGAACGGATGCCGTCAAACGGGGCCGTGCAGACATCGTGCGCGCGAATTCAAAGAACTTTCCCGCGATTTCATAGTGGCGGATCACGATATGGAAATATTTAGCGTTTCGTCGGTGTTCGATGTTCGACGTTCGACGTTCCACGTGAACGTGAACGCACAGGCAATCGATGTTTATGGATTTCCTTCCACACGTGCAACCAACACACGGCCGTGTGTCCCTCCCCTTACATGAAATCGCGTAGTTGGTAGCGGCAATTACGAATTGCGTGATTTGTGGCCGTAACTCGCCGCGACGGCGGCGTCGTGACGCTCCCAAGTTGCCTGCAGGTGGCCCGGCACCAACTTGCTTTTCCCTTCGTGGCGGCGGCCGCAGCGATGCTTTTTAAATGACGGAATATTACGACCAACCGTACCGAGTTTTTCCATGGAAATTACTGTCACGTGTGTCAATACCGCGAATTCATCAAATCCCAGCACGAAAGCCTGCCCGTCGTCAATCTACCGTTCCTCAACCCGATTTCAATTCGGTCTAGCTGATTAGATATACCGAGTTGTTCTCTGATAACGGTGCTCCTTGCATGCATCGCCGGGGCTGTAAGACGAATGCGCGTTTCGTTTCCTCGTATCTCGATATACAGCCTGTTTATTACACACCATTGGCATAAAACATTGGTGGAAATTTTGACGCTCTGCGGCCGACGTACAATCATAAAACACAAGAGAGGAGGTAGCATGACAGGCAACGCGTAAATAGGAATGCAGCTAACGTTCTCCGCTACTTTGTCACTCGGACGTTCGACGTCGATCGCTAAGAAACGCAAAACAATTAATGTCTTCTAACCCTTAGAGTGCTACCGACGCATATATGCGTCTGGCGAAAGCCATCGGCGTGGACTGACGCATATATGCGTCTGGCGGAAGCCATCGGCGTGGACTAAGGACGCATATATGCGTTTGTCGATTTTTCCGAGCACCTACACAGAAGTAATACTATTACGTTTGTGTGAGATAAATATAAATGCATTTCAATGTTAATGCCGCGTTCGAGGAAACTGTGTGTTTTTTTTATTTAATACTTTGCATTCACAATTTGTCCAATTTGGACACTTGGTAGAATTGAAACTGTCTTTGAGAGAATATTGGTCTACGGGCGAACTGTTGGAAAGCAATATTTTCCGCAAAATAATAGCACGAGATCGATACATTGTATTATTACAAATGTCGCACTTTAACGATAATAATACAGTAAATGACGATCGCACAACAGTAATCGCACAACTGAATTATTAACTTGTGTTATATTTACTAAATTTAGTTTTCTAGTTTACTACCCAAATTCTAGTAAATTGTAAATTTCAATGTTTATAATAAATAATTAATACTAAAAAATAACGCTCTTGAATCATTTAATCTCGCGCAAAAGAATTACTATAACTTTGTTACTCAGTCCACAGCGATCGTCAGCGCTGGCCGCGCGCCGTCCGTACGGACCGCATAGGCCCCGAGTATTCAGCACTCTAAGGAGTGTTCCATAACGAAGGGCAATATTTTCTCTGCACCTAGTGACGCGGCGCGATCAAACGTTTTTCGGGCATCGATACGGCAGCAGCACGAATTTTGGAAACGATCCAAGCGCTAGGAAGCGAGAAGTTTCTTCCACCTGTCGGTGAAACGGCTACGGCACAGCGATGGCAACGGCGCAGCGCACCGCCCGCTAGTATGGGGGCCAACTACTACTAATACGTACGATATACACACGTGTACGTACACCGTGTACACACAGACACATATGGCGAATTTAGAAAGTCACGGACAGCCTCTCTCACGAGCAGCGTCGCCGGCATCGTTCGATTTATTCGCCGACGCCATCGCTCGAACTCGGCTCTGCCGCTAATTGAAAAGCGGACAAATTAACACGGTGAATGGATCGTCGCAATTTATAATGTCGCGGTTGCCGCTACGCCGCCGGAACGAGAACGCGATACCGGGGGTCGAGAGCGCCGCTGCGGGTTATCGTGAACACCAACGAAAAGCCACCGATAAATGCCAGTCCGTGGAATGCCAGCGTTTTTCTTTATTTCTTCCCCAGGCTTTTTTTTATTATATCGTTTCGACGACTTCCGCGTAGAAATTTTTAAAACCGGTTATCTCCAGCTTCGATGAAGAAATTTCATTAGATAAGGGAAACGTTGCGGTACATTTCAGAAATTTCACTTTTAAGTAGGAACAATGGAACGAGCGAAACGTTCAACATTATCGAAGAATTGGCCGTTATTGTTGCTGTCCATTTAAGAGCGAAACTGGTAGACTTCACTTTCTGTAAATTTCTCATTATCCAAGTATGTATATACATACATGATTGTATAGTATATAAGAACAAATGACTTACTTCTTGCTTCGTTTGTCGTTAAACAAGTACTAAAACACATTTAAAAAAATAATATCATTTTCCTCTACTTGACAATTTATGGAACAATCGATGTACCTTCTAACTGAACCACGAAAATACCTTCGCGTGTTCTGTTACTTTTCCACCCGCACACCAAAACCTCTAAATCTTTTTTTCTTTCTATTTCTAACAAATCTTTCTGGAAGATAAAAAAAAAACCTCAAAGAAGAAAGCTATTTAAAAAGAAGAAGAACGATCGCACCCTACCGCCACGCTCACCTTGCAAGGTAGAGTTTCGTGTCTCGCCGGCTCGCAGAAGCAACACGAATGGCATAGAACAATGGAAACGGTGAAACAGAAGGACAGATTCGTGGTTCGGAGGAACGGGGAGTCTCCGCCGTACGAGCGAACTGGCCCGTTAATGCGAGCCGTGCAACAAATACACAGGCGATGATTATCGAACTCGATTTGAAGGGGAGACAATAATTATAATGATTATATTGGAGCTGGAAGGTAGGCGGCCGGCGGCAAATAAATTACGGGTCTGCTCGCTGCGTGCGCTCCACATAGCGGCATAGGCGCGTTCGATAGATCCGTATCTGACCGTTCTGTTCTCGATAGAGAGCGCCACCGCAGCTGTTGGCTTCCGCAATTTTTTATCGGCATTAATACGGCCATGGCGAATGCACGTACTGTTGACGCGCGTCCTGTCTACCGAGCGTAAATACATTTACACGCCGGTAATTACGTTGTCGGATAAGTTCGCGGCGGACCAATGAAATAGAAGGATCTTGGTCAACATACTCCCACTATCAGAAACGTCGCTACTATTCACTCGATGAATCTCAATCGTCTCTCAATGTCTCAATTCTCTCACCTTTATTCAAACTCCATCGTCCATGGTTTAAGACCATCCAATTTATAAACGTCAGACTTCTTTCTACGGCACCTAGTTTTTATAGAAGAATCCGTGTAGAAGATTCTTATCGAAGGGTATAAAAATTACAGAGAATATGCGATATAAGTGGTCGCGAACTACGATATTTTCAGACGAGCCGCTCTAACGTTGCGCCCTCCACACGCAACGTGAATATTCAATTTCTCCGCAGAGCCGTATACGCGGCCACTCGGTCGACCTTCCATTCTATACATCGAACAAGATTCACTGTCATATATGCCGTCGTAGGATACATATTGCAGAATATTTCGAGTTAATTGAAACAGGAAGGACGGCTGCATTCACAATGAGCGTTATAGGCGATTAAGCGGAACCGGAGGCGGTCGCGTGGCCATGCCAAAAAGCGGCATTTTTAAGCAGCGCATTCGGTTAAAGGCAACGCCAGCATCCGGGTGATCCCGTTCGTCGACCAGTTCGAACATTCCTACCAGCATTCCAGCATCGATTACTCGTGGACACTCCGATTGCTGGGCGATAGCCTCTCGCGATCACTCCTATCTGCTCCGCGCGGAACGCATCTCGTAGAATATGCAGCCAACCTGCCGCCAATGTGTCTTCCCTGTGGATATTGTGTAGCCTTCCGCAGGACACCTAATTATACGATTGTCCTTTGCTAGTGAGCGTCGAGATATCGCGCACCGCGAACAGTTTAGTCTCGCGTCGGGCCAAGCGATTTCTTTCATCTTCCTCTTATTCTTCCTCCTCTTCCTTCTTTCCAGCTTTACAACCGTTTCTTGCACTTTTCGATTCGCACAAGCGATTATCTCCTCGCCTGGTGTTTCTCTTTTATCTTTTTCTGTATCCCTGGCATCCTTCTTCCTTCCATTCTTTCCTTGATCTTCTCACTTTGTCCTTTGAATTTCAACACATTAGGTTCTGACTAAGGTACGAACTAATTTTGTTAATTTACATGATACAAGCTATTAATATTGAAAGATAGAAAAATAAATTATAATATTTTTACATGTAACGTTACAAGTAGATGAGTTTAAGAAATCACGAGCTACGTGACCTAACCCCACTTGATGAAAAGTTATGAAATTGTAAGTATAGGAGAAGTTTATAACCTAGAAATTGTCACTTGTCAATTTACTAATATTAGGCTAAAATCGCATTTCTTCAAAAGAAATACTTTGATAATGTTTTCCTTAACACGCCGTCCATTGTATGTCGAAATTACTTTCCTGAAACGCATATAACGCAACAACTGCGTCAAGAGTATTATTCAAGTAGCAAAACAAGATATGCGTCAGTAAGATCAAATGTGTTAAACAGCACTCGTTCATTCTCATTCCTGTTTTCTTGTTCAGTATTTTGCGTTTTTACCATCTTCTGCGATTCGTCCACGTCCACTCCCACTTATTTCCTTGCAGCGTCTGCGGAAGAAGAAGCGTTTCCATTTGCTGGAGAGCTTCTTGTGTTTCCACCTGATTTACTACCACATTTCAAAATTAAGAATTAATCCTTTCAGTTGCAGAATCACCATCTCGCGTCTTGCAGCAATTCTAGCAACTTCTATTGTTTCAAGAACACCAAGGTTTCTACTCTTGTTATTCGTGAAAGAACTTTCACGGCCCGCAAGCTAAAAATCTGCACGAATTCGAAAAGGTGAGAGAGAGAATAAACGAAAGTAGGCTAAAAGTGAAATTTCAGTTGTTCGAGAATTATTCGAGAATTAATAAATTACTGCGAACATTACGCCAGACGAAACGGATGAAGTACATGAAAAAACAGTGTTAAAGCAAACGGCCACTCGCTAGTTAATTTGTTACATCGGAACCGATAGATCGTAATCGATGACACAGAGTCCAATACGATCTAATCGAGTCACATTTTTCACACGTCCCCACGATTCAGTGTTCTTATGTCCTACCTTCAAACTAGATACACGGCGTTTCAACCGTCAAAACAAAAATATCTCTAGAAGATCTCGAATTCCCTAGGCCTAGCTATTGGTCCGAATTTCTCTTCGAATCTAGTGGAATACTTGTGCACTGGCGCAGTCGGTGTCGTTCTCCGTCCTCTTCGTCCCGGTTCGCGCCGCTTCGCTCGTCGCGGTGAAGATTGTCGCGCGATTAGCGCAGACCCCAATGTCACGGCGGAAGATACATTGCTCTCGTGGCCTGGTCCGCGCGCTATACGTGCGCCATGCATACCCGGCGAGGCTTATACGGGGCCCGTTTATATACGGTAACACCGTAAGTGCATAATCGTCGATCGCATCTCCTTGCACTTTGCGTCAAGCCACGGCACCTTGTACGTCGGGCCGCGCGACCGCCCCGTCAAAGATCCTCGTATCTGCCGCTGTAACGACCTGACGTTTGCCGTGTAGCTCGCAAACCGATCGGATGTCACGCCTGCCGTAAGACTGACGCCTTTAGGAACGCCAATTGAAGGCTTATGAAACGGCCACTGTCCATTCGGAAACGTTCCTTTCCATTCGACACGGCTTCCACTCTTCCCTGTTTCTTTCTAAAGAACTTTGTCTTCTCCTTTTTCATGGAAGAAGCGATGGACTTTATAATAATTGTTAATAAGTGGAGTGCTGATTTTTGTGCATTTACGGCACATATAGTTTGCTCGGTATATTGTATCGATAACATTAGAAATGAGCTAACATTCCGTATAGCGTGTAATTACTTTAGATCTCTATCTGCATTAATTAGTTTACATTCTCGTAGTTTTTATGAATTGTTCCTCATTGACAGCTGATGCTCAGATAAGATAATATATTACAGCGTGCAAAATAGGTATTGGTGTGTAATGCATATATGCTCTGTTTATGTAATAACTATAAAATAGGCAGGCAGCATATGAATATGTATTCTTAATTCATTATATATTCCTCGCTCAATATTAAACTCTTAGACACGTAATTGTAGTGAGAATTTAAAGTGTTAATGATATAAAAATGAAGAGAATATTCATATGATGAAGAGATATGTAAAATATCCAAAATATAACGTCTGTTATGATATTTAGCGGAGGAAACTAAACTCTGCTTTAAACCGGTTGTATTCAGATAAATATAAATTTGCATAAACACCCGCACTGTCACGATGGGGAATGATGATGATGACGATGATGGTGCCTATTATTTTATTATTGAATTTTATCGCGAACATAGAATGGATGGATAATATTGAGCGTTGATAGATTGTAGAAACCAGGTAATGACCTAATAATGCAATTTATAGTGTCGTGGTTTGTGACTCACTATGGCGCTGTGTGACGCCTCTTGTAAAATATGCATAGCGTTCAGGAATGGAGCAGCAAGTGGCGCGTTTTCATATGTTGCGCGACATTTGACATTTACACGTGCCTCGGTATGCAAACTGTGTCGAGTATTAACTAGCACGAGACATTCCTTCAACGTCAATAAATTTTGATACAAATTGCATAGTACTAATTATGAAGAATCGTCGTTATGTTTATGCTTTTCATTCGGTGGAAGCAGATCTGTGGCAACCTCAACGGAAGAATTAATATTCAGAGCAGAAATTTCCCGCCTTTCCCAAAAAAACATGAACAAACCATCTCTCGCAAAATTTATGTTTTAGCCGAGCGTTCTTGCTCGATAGCCAAATTGAATATTCAAATTTCCCGCCATGAATATTGATTTAAAGAAAATATCGCGACAGGTAAAAGGAGAAGCACGTGGAACAATGTGCAAAGGGAAGAAGAACGAAGATCGCGAGTGCGGGCTACGCTTCTAAGAGGTGCACGCAATCGAAACAAAGTATCGTATAGTGACTCGGTGGACATTTGTGATGCGCGTGGCGAAGAAATGCGCAACGATCGTTGTGTTTAGCGAAGAAAGGCCGGTCCGCCTGTAACCGGGAGGACGTTTGTATGGCAAGAAGATGGCAGCTCTATCGGCATTACCAATTGTGAACACCGCGACTTTTATCCTCTGAACGGCCAGATAGCCGCTTCTCCGGGGCCTGCACAAAAATTCCGGTATCTGCATCCAACCGCCTCGCCCTTGCCTCCGACTCGTTTCTCCTCTAAGCCACCAAGGCCCAGGGGTCTCCCCTGTCACTCCAATCTCGTGAAATCGATTTGACCGTGTTGAATTACCGGCGAAGTATTTACGAAAACTAAATCCGATCTAGCGCGGAGACTCTGTTGAAAAGTGATATGTTTTAGAGTCGTTGCACTTCGTAAGAGAAAATAACAGAAGCATGAAATATTGTTCCTCAGGCGAATTTCCTTTCTTCGAGACAAACAAACTATGATAACAAATAATATAATTAATCGTATAATATCACAAACGTCTTACAAACGATACATCGCGATTTCATATATATATGGAAACTACGTTTCTTTGGGAAGAAATTTCAGAAAGAAATAAAGGATAGTTGACACGACAATCGTCTTAATATTTCGATCACAAAGCTGAAGAAGTGGTTGAAACAAAGCTACAGCTGCGATCTAACGAAAGGGGACGCAGGGCTAAATACCAACTACAGAGGTGCAACAGAGCAATTCAAGGCTCGAGCGTAGACCGCATGACCGGCTGATGATTCAGCTGGGTTCATTACTCACGCAGCTTTTTACTTTAATCACATTAATGAAGCATTTAATCTCGCCGCGTGTTTTACAAGCCGCCGGTGTGTGGCCTATCTCAGCTACGTCGTTGACGAGGATTTCTCGCCGGTTGCCCATGAAACCCTAACCCCCTCTACCCGTCATTTCACTCTCGTACCGCGGCTGGTTCCCGACGAACACGACGAACCCTTGTCCTTTCGCTTTCATCCATCTTTGGATTATTATTTTCTTGTTCTCCCACCCTCCCGCGGTGTCCGCTAATAACCGCAGCTCGTTTAGGCCCGTTTACACCTGTACGCTCGTGGCAGCGTCCTTTATCTTGCAGCAAGCCAAGCACGCACCATTACGGTAATATATTTTATTACAGGTGCTCGTCTTTATGGTCCACTTATCGCCGCGAGAATATCAGAGCGAAGGTGTAATCGAAATCGGTAGAAAACCGGATTTCGTATCGACAGCTGCCTCGCACGGACGCAGTACCGCTATCATCCCATGCCGATATAAACCGATCTGCCGATTCATAATCGGGTAATTCGAATGATACGCGATCTTCGTTGTAAAATTAAGAAACCTACCCGGAAGAATCTCTTTGACGGACACCGCCATCTTAATAATCTGCGCACGGAACGTGCGCAATTCTGCTCGCTTCCGGTATAATTTATCGCGCAAGCAAGCTAGACAACATCCTCTTTCCACTTTAACGTTAATAATAGTTTTACACAGTAACCTTCCTTTATATCGTTTGCCATTCGAAACGTCCACGGAGCGTTTGCGATTATGCTTTCAGCGACAATTTATGAACACCGTGGTCAACACCCCGTAAACAAAGCAGCAGCCACGTCCTTCGCGTTCGCCCATTAAACTCGCAATCAAGTGTTCCCGGAACTGCGTAAAAAATTCACCGTTCACACGAAAGAGACCGTGTACCGTGGAAACAAAAAGGGAACACGAGCGCGCAAGAGACGATGGAAACGTGATCGCGGACGATACGAAGTCGCCGCGCGCTGTCGCGTGTGTATCGAATACCCCGATAAAATCTGCACTCATTGTCCGGCTGATCAGACAATAAATTCCCGGAGCGGTGAAATTTTCGTAAAAAAAACGGAGAACTGTGGCTAGAACTGCGCGTAAGGGCAATAGGTGGTTGAAACGCAGGCGAGCGTGTGGACGCGCGGTCTAGCTTCATTGTTTCCCCGAACGAGCAATGGCGAACGCAGCGGCGCGTCCGCTTGACATCGGTCGTAATGTAATAGGTACAGTGGGTTGCTTACATTATGCCGGGAAAGGAAGATGCACGCATGTGCTTCGCAAGTCCTGGGGCGGTGCAACGTCACTTACCTGAAACAATAAATTACATACCGTTACGTTGCGTACGTATTATATGCGCATATATAGGTAACTGACTGATTTACGATCGACTCTGCGTAACGTGCGGCTCGTACATGTGCTTACAAGCGCGCTCGTGTACAGAAGCACCTGTACATACGTGTCTACGAAAGTACTATGGAGACCCCTTTCGTCCGAACCGACACCGATAGAACGGATGTTGCAGAAAATTTTTAATCGCAATGAGATATTCCTGCGTGGCTTTTTCATTTTAACGTTGATCGATCTTGCCGTCTGTTAGCGCAATCTGTGTTCATTCTGAATATGACTGTCGTATCATAAGAGGATATTTGTTATTTGTGTGGCAACTATCACAGGTTATATCGGAATCTAATTTTTCTATAAATTTTGTAAGGTTTTGTAAGGTAAGAACCGATAAAATTCTATTAGATCAATTTAAAGACCCATTTTCATTTTTGAACAAGCAGCACGTTTATTTTTCTTACGATGACCAAGAAAATACGCGTAATAAACACGAGAACATAATCATATCAGCGGAACGTGGGGAGACGGTAGAGTAAAGCAACGACAGATGAAATTCAAAGTTACCGGCTGAATATCAGTGAATCCGCCAAAATGCACGCAAGGTAAGGTTACGTTTCGGACAAGTGAACGTCGTCGGTATCCGGAGCGTGGCCCTGCATCCTTACATTCTCATTGGTCAGTGTTGAACGTACGCCTGCACTTATTGAGTCCACTGTACACGTGGTGCACGCTTCGATCTGCTGATCATGCTACCGGGTCTCGCGATGCACACACTGAGGCACGTTATGCGCGCGATTCGAAACGAAACGACGGTTGCGGCATGAGCGCACGACGAAATGCCGGCAAAAACGGTGTGCGAGAATCGATTCGAGTGACTCGACCGATAATCGCACGAGAGCTCGATGTATTTGGAAGGAAGCCGCTCAACTTCAATTTCGACGTGTGATCTGATCGAAGGACTGTGCGTGTGTTAAGTACGACGGGTGCACTAGTAACTTTGACACGGTATCAACGCTGTGTGATCACAGGATTTGTGCCGAGCAACGTTATCGAGACGGAACCAGGCGACAGGATCGACTATGCGGACGAAACGATTTCATCGATAGTGCAGAGTACGGTGACAAACATTGATGGCACACTAAAACGTCGGACGCGCGGAAAGAAGGAAAAGGAGGAGGACGAGGAAAAAAAGAGTGGCACGAGACAGACTGGAGACACCACATAAACCTTCCCGACCGCGAGCCGCCACATAAATATAATAGGGAAGGTAAGGCCTCGTGATGGTTGGTCGGCATTGCCCGCCGAACCGTCACGGACTCAGCACGTCGTATAGGTAGGGGGAATTCGCGCGGGGGTGGGGTGAGATGGGTGGACGTGTCAGGGGCAGAGTGGAGGTTGAAGAGGGAGGGCAGTGGTGGCCGACTCCTCTCTCTACACGGTGCAACACACGGCGGCGTGAAACACGGGGAAACGGTACGAATGATCGATGGGATTCTGCGCCGTTGCAGGCATGCCATGGGTGTCTATTCCCCACTACCTTTTGCCGGTGAGCTCGACGCGCACACCATCAAGCAAAACCCCCGCTCTTCGCAACTCACGCCGCCTGGTGGGGCGCGCGCACGTGGTGGTTCGCTAGAAACTTCTTCGGAATCGCCATAGATGACGCTCGCAATGTCGTCGCCAGCTGCGCCATCTAGCAGCCAGACGGTGAACACAGTCGGTAAAAAAACGGAGAGTTTTTTTCCAGAGAAATTTAACACAGTAAGAATTGGCGGGAAAAATTTGCTCACACGGATTATTGAATTTATTGATATAAATATTATATCAATAATTTGTTATATTAACGGTTTTAAGATAAATAAATGTCATTTACGATGACATACTTTTCAATCGATTAACAAGTTTGAATAAAATGTATGTTCTAGTTAAAACTTTTCTGCTAGCGATACGAAAATGTTCGATTTCTTTTAACAGAGAAGTAGCTGAGAAACAAGATTGTAGGTTTGAATGAACAACGTGAACGTATGTATCGTACCCTAATACAAATGAAATTAAACGGGTAGTATACGATAATAGACAAATTAAATCTATTCGTTCGATAGAAATTTCACAAATATATTTCCAGTTTGTACAAAAACAGCGAATAAAGTCCGTGACGTATTAAACGTGAAAGCTTTTGTAACAAATGAACCGAGCGGCGAATATAGATGGCGATTAGACTAAAAAATGCATAAACAACTGTACGCGAGCAAATTTCCAAGGTTGTTAAAGTTTCAGCTCGACTGGCGAATAGTTTGCACGTGAGTGAGTCGCGTTTTCCGCAGACCTACGACAACACCCGCACCGAACAAATGTATTTGCATACAAATTGAAATTTTCGGTTTCCTTCTGTCCGTCCCTAATGTTCAACGAACAACGCGCGAATATGTGTGTCGCGAAATACTGTGCGATCGGTGCGTGTGTTTATTACTTGCGAATGCCTGTCACAATTCATCAACCTAATTGCGGCATTGTTAAACAACTCACGAATCGGCGGTCCGTGTATGCGTGGACTGTAACGCAGTCCGGCCTGCGTGCCGACGGGCGCCTCTAAAATGCTCAAGGCGAAATTTAGTTACGCGGTCAGCTCGCGCGCGCACACGCGTCCATAAACCGGGAACGCGTTAAGCATTCGTGAAATGCGATCGGAGGACCACCCGTACGTCGTTGCTCTTTCCATCGCATTCGCCATCAATATCCGCATTACGACGTTCGTGATCGAGGGACGCGATAAAAATGCCTGAGTGAAAGGTGCCCGAATGCCTTAAAAACGTCTCCAAGATTATACAGAGAAAGAAAGGAATAAAAGAAAAAGGGCAAAAAATAAGAAAGAATTTCAAGTTCCGTTGTATATGTCACAAGGTTATAACTGAATGAGAGTAACGATAATCGCAGGGTAAAGGAAACGGAAAGTCGTGGTGCGAATGAAATTAATCTAGCAAAGAGTGACGGACCGAGCGTGGAAGATTGAATGCCAGAAAGTACTGAAATTCCCAAGAACACGATCGTTATATAATTAGTCTCACTCGACCACGCAGTGGGTATCGTGGCACCACCAACGGGGATTCTACATTATAGTAGGAAAGTAGTGCAAAGCACGGCAAAGCAATTGATCAATATAGCGCCAACAACCCTTCGCAGCCACCCTTCTTCAGCTTCCAGTTCTCGTCGTCTACCCTCCCGCCCGCCCTGTCTCTCACTCCCTCACAACTCCCAACGGCGCAGAGAGAACGCACCCCCATAACAAGTTTCTTACTCATCTTTTTCGTTCAATAACTCTCCATCCAAGATGGCCACCGCGGTCGTCCCTCATTGGTTGGGGGAAGGGGTGGTCGCAGGGGTCTGTACGGGGTTTGGGTGACCCGAGAGGCGAGGAAACCAAGAGAGGCAGCAAGTGAGAGGGAAAGAGACGGAAAGGGAGGAGGGGTTGGTAGCAGTGACGCCATCTATCTTCCGTTGCCTTGGCTCGGCGTAACATAAGGCAAGATAAATTGCGGGATCTCCCGGGTTCTTGAACCTTTCTGGCAAATTGCATAAGAATATCCACCCTCCACCCCACCCGCTCTCGCCCTTCCCACCCCCTCCAACTGCCCTCGCGGCTCCAATGGAATTGGAATTAACTCGAATAAATCACCTCGGTGGCTCTCTACGGCTACGCAGAGAGTTGCTGCTCGTCTCTTCGCTCGAAGGAGTTCAAATTTCTTTTTACAACGATGTACTGTCACGTCTCGTCTCTTTTCTCTTCTTTTCGAGTGACAACAGGAAATCGTTGTACGACTGCGTTGGCAAACGATATGTAATCGAAGGTAATAAAGCGTCTTGTATCTTGCTTAAAACTCTTTGTTACGATACAACATGTTACGTAAGAGAAACGAAAGGTCGCACAATTGTTTTCTCAAAGTTCGTACCTCTAATTATTAAGTAATTTTTATAACGACCAATATTTCTATTTTATTGGAATAAATAACGGACGATAAATTAATATCCTACATTTCGTATACCCTGATTTATCGCGGTCGTTGTTAAATTTTTCAAAATAACAGCGTACATAATCTAAGGCTAAACACCATATTCGCTGTTTGCTTTGCACTTTAGAGGACGTGGGAATTACCTTGGTAAATAGCCGCGTAAAAATAATAACGCAATGTTAAATAATACCATTGTTTATTGCCCAATGAAAATTCGCATATTTCACAAAACTTCCAGCAGGCAAATAGAGGGTATTATGTCATGGCAATTGTAAAGGCGAAGAGTAAGTGGAAGATAAAACGATCGAATAGTCGTTGGCCACTACCAGGGTCATAAAGCAGTGCTGGCATCTGGCGGCATTCGTGAGAACAAACGAAACAACGCATAGAAGACGAAGTATTGTGTGCGCGGGCGCATCATGGTCCATTGATCGAAAGATATTGTAACTCTGCAAAATCAGCGGAAGACAAATTTTTAGGTCTATCCCGGAGACTTTATGACGCTTACATTGTCCCAATTTTATTTTCCGTTACGAGCAAAAGAACGACAAGATCGACTGACACAAATTCAACTAATTAACTAGCCCGTAAAAAGACAGTGTATGTACGAGTAGATGAAACTGGACAAAAAGAAAAATATACCTGAGAAATTTAATACCAATTGCCACACAGTTTGGAAGCAACATTTTCTCCGTTGTTTTTATTATTATATAAATAATCATGATATTTGTAATATTTTCAATTTAATGTTCCATACAAATCCCAATAGAATAAAATAGTAATCTTAATAGATATAGAAATATCCAGAAATCGTTGATTTGCATGTGACCCTTACGGGATTCCAACCCTTTGCTTCTGTATGTATTTCAAACGATATCTCAGTAGCACGCCACACCATGATGAACCCCCACTTGGCTGTTTCAAGCGTGGCAGGGAACTGGTTATCATTGCCAAGTGGCTGGCTTTCCGTATTGCTTTCCGTATATTGTGCCAGGTCAGTAAATCCGAAACCGAGCTTTACGATTTGTTTACTCCACAGTGGGTTATGGGACCTGGTTATATAGCCATAGGTATGCGGGGGCCACGTGATCACGGCCATAAACGCGTCTGTTATGCGCTCGTAAACTGTGAGAGCCCCACTCGACGCTTACCGCTCACAACCGGCAGTCCTCCCACCGCGATAGTCCATCGTAAAACAAGCGTTTTACGATTGCTGCCTATCGCTGATGATACCGGCACCGTGCGGTCAGAAAGTACTTACGCCGTCGTCGATATCGCCAACCTATACTATCGCCACCCCTAAAAAACCTATTCGCACCTCTTTTCCCTATCGCCAAAATTGAATATCCAGTCGACGATATTGACTTTTTTTCATTTCTATCGAAATATCTTTATCGTATCTTACGTGATGTTAGAAACGATGATTCGAATTACGAAGGAACGACGTATTGAGAGAAAGAAATTGTACTTCATGTAGACATAATAAAGGGGTAACGAACTCGAATACGATCCACGTAATAGACCACACACAGGTCCGAAAGATTTACAATTCGGGAAGCGTGGAACAAAGTGGACCGGGGCTGTTGGAAAATCTAGATGCTTCGAGAGTAGCCGAAAACCTTGTTGACCCTGTCATATATCAAAGAGAACGTATTGCGATCGCATGGTTCCGCAATCCGCGTAACCAGAGCGGCGTGGCGCGGCGCACGGGTGTATCGGATAACAGATCGGCGTAACAGTTTCGCGTGGCGATCGGCGCGCCCCTGGCGGTCGGCGTCCGATCGACGGCCGGCCGTATCGGCGATGACGCTACGCCTCGCTACGTCACCGCTCGACGGAATGTAGCCCTGACGTCATTCGGTCTATAGAGAAGGACAAACGACGGCGTGTGCTTGTGACGTAACATCGAGCCTAGGAGAGAGAGAAACCCATGCCAGCCATACTGGCGTAGGTAGGGGAAGGAAGAAAAGGGAGCCATTATAGAAGGGGCGCGACTAGGCTGAATCCTCCCCACCGACCGGTCGGCCCACCGAGGAAACAGCTGTCAGCTGCGTGGAGTTGCGGACCCTGTCGTCTCACCCACCAACCCTCCTTTCCCCGTTACACCACGTGTCGGTGTGCGTTCGTGTATGCTTACTTGCCTGTTGGCGCGCGCGCGCGTATCTCTTCTCGTTTCTCCGCCGACACAACGATACTACACGCGATATGTACGTGTATTTCACCAAGCTGATGCACGCACACGAGTAAAAGGCGACCAGCCAGCCAGCCACCCACCCCCGATGTTAAAATATTCCGGTGGGCGAGCGAGCGCGGGACGGGAATAGCCCGGGAGAGTTATGGCCGCCTCCGAGACTCAAATAACTCTTTAATCCGCGGGCGCGTGTACGCTCTTCGCGCTCCTTTCTAACGTACGTCCGTCCGATGTTCTTTCTCCCTTCGTGCCGCTTTCTTTTGGCTGATTTTCCTAGTTGGGCGCGACTACCGCGTGAACGCTCACGCCTTTGACTATTTGTAAGAGGTTTTAAACGAAGAAAGTAGTTTGTGAAAAATTCATCGAGACTCCGTGTGACAGAGCATTTTCTCCCGCTTTCGTTTTCTCTTTTACTGATGCACGCTTCGACTTGCGACTCTCCACTTTCCACTTTCATCCGCTATAATTTGCCTAATTAAACTGCCGCTGATATTCTCGCCTTACACTCTGTCTTCTTTGCTGCTGTCTTTTATAATATAAGCTTCGCGTTACGTTGTGTCCTTTTCATTACCGTTTTGCACAATGTGCTATGCATCCTTGTTCCTATTTATGATAGGTAATCAGCAGGTTCGTTAGTCGTCAACGTTTGAATTGGCCAGGAGTAACGCGAAGGACGCGGCAACAAGTGCTCGAAACGAATTGATCGACGTATTTATGACAAGTCGGGGCAACCGTTGCATAAAAGAGCGGCGGCAAGCGCGTCAAAGACGCTATCTTCGCGATTGTAATTTCATTCCAGCGTTGCTACGCGGCGTAGCGAAGACGCGTGTGGTTTATGTTTATGATAAGCTTGGCAAACCGTAAAATGAATGTACGTTTATTTTGTTAGCCGAAACGCGGCGAGTTAAAAATTTCATGCGGAACGCCCGTGTATTCCCAACGAAATTGCTTGATTTATCGCTAGGTTACGTGCTTACCGCGCAAATATTCCTAAGTAGTTTTCCAATAACATCATTCGTTAGGCAAATTTCAAAATAATCCACAAAAACACGTGTCAATGACATTGCAGTCAAAATAGACATAAACAAATGCATACCAATGTTATGACCTCTTATTATACGTTCTTTTTTAAGTAAACCTCCATCGATGTCATAGAAATGGGGCTTTAGTCAAACGCAAAATGAAATGAAAATCCAGAAACAGAAAAACAAAACGGTAGAAAAAATTTTCCACATAGCGTGCAGGGAGAGGAAGAGGCGCGCCGGTCAGTTCCAATAAAGAGACATCAATAAACCGAAAAAGGAATACGACGAGACGGTCTCGATCTCGATCGGCGATCTCGATCGGACGAGCAACGATACCGATTGAGTCGCGCGACACGAAGGTACACAGTCCGCGGGCCGTCGATCCCGTCACACGAATTTGTCGCGGATTAAAAAATTCCCCGGAATCCGGTCGCATTGATGCAACGTGGTCGACGGTGGTAATTAAATGCAACTTCGTCGTCGCTTTTTTTTTTTTTTGCTTGTTTCGCATGGAAATCGGTGCATCCCACGTTATTCTGTCCTTTTGTGCATGTGTACGTGTCCTGAGGAAGGAGGGCGCGCTCGCGCGCGTCCACGGGCGTGTCAGTGTGCACGCAAATTAAATATCTGAGGTGGTTCGCGTGTAAGAATACACACGTTCGCCAGGGCGCCAGAAAGATATATCGTTCCACCAATTTGTTCTTCGTGAGGAAATCCATTATTAGGCGAAGCACGAACTTTTGCGACTAATTGCGAGCGTTGTGTGCACGCGGGCAACGCCGCCGCCGCCGCCACGGTGAAACTTCTGGAACACGAGCGCCGCGCGTGTACGAACCGCTCGGCTATGCGTAGACGCAAAAATAATGTGTGTTCGTTGGTCGTTGCGAAATTAACGATTCGTTCGCCGATAAGTGGCTAGCAATACGCCGTTTAAAGACACTTTACGATCTTTATTCGTGGCTCGATAAGCGAACTCTTTACTTTCACGTGCTCCGTTTTACGCCGTTTCGTGCGTTCTTGTGACCTTTCCTTGTTCGATAAGCGTCTTACGCTTCGAAGGATCTTGGCTGTACCTTTTTAAAGGCGTGCGGAAATCGCAAATGTAATAAAGGAACCGCGGTGCCGATCCGTGACCGAGGAAACACGAACGATGGTCGTTCTTGATAATAATGAATTGCTAATGCGGCGAAACTTCGGTAATTCGAATTTTAAGCAGAGAGTTAAAATTGTCGCGGTTCAAGGAGAGGCAAATTCAACTTTCCGGGTTCGATTAATTATTTAAAAAAAAAAATGACAATTTACTTGATACAGTGCGAGGACCAGGAGCATAGTGAAGATACGACCTTTCATTGTGAAGTGTAGATATGTACAACATATATCTAGTTTCCTAACCTTTTCAAGTTTTAGGGGCAGCGGTAATCAAATTGTTATTCACCGAGGCAAACTGCAATTTGCAGAAGTTGGATTTCCTGGTGAATTTGTATTATACAGATAAAATAACATAGCTAGATATGTCGCAAATAATTCGGGACGAAGTAAGTTTATACTTCGATTTGTTGCGACTTTCAAGTCGTAAGGTTCGAATTATCGAATCTCGAATTTCTACGGCAATATGATAATATGATACCTTCTTTCGCGTCTAATGATCGAATTAAATGACGCGGTAAATTTCGAAAGTCTTCGGAGAAGAGAATCGTGGAACAAAAATCAGCGACAGTTTTTAGCTGGTGGAATAAAAGAGAAGTAGTCCCTAAGAAGGTTAGATGCCGAGGAGAAAGACGATATTATTGTCCTTAGGTAAACACGTAAAAACTGGCAAAAGACTGGCACCAGTAAAAAAGGGACACTCGTCGATCGTAGCTAGAACGAGGACGAGGATAGGCCCTCTCAGTGGCAATGGTAGATAAGCGAAGCCTAAAAAGGGCCAGCTTCGAAATCGTCTCGGTAACTATGGAAGGTCAAACGACAACTAAAAGTCAGGAGGAACAACCGCAGCACGCTGTAAAGCCATAAATCTACGCTTTGGCGTTTTTATACGGCTGAAAAAACCTGGAAAAAGAAGACCCTGTAAAAAAAGAAGAATGTCCAATCGAACAAACCGTGTTGGAAGTCGTAAAACTCGTTACAAAGTCATCGTACTTCTCCATTGACGAACCAAGTCCTACGCGATTTTACGGCCGATTCGTGATAGATGGAAAACCCAAAAGCCCGTACAAAATTCCTTGTTTCTACCGACAGTCGAAATAAATAAAATGGAATTTGATTGAAAGAGCATTGTCAAATTCTATTTAATTAGTTGCTCAATTGGACATATTTCTACTACTATACGAAATAGAAACAAGTGAAACGCGATTGAAACAGCATCGCCAAATATCATTTAACCGATCGCTAAATCAAATGCATATAATTCTACCGAGTGAAAGATAAAAAAAAACCTGATTATAAAATCGTTGTAAATTTAACCGATTACGTAATGGAACAGAATTTTATGTTACTAAATAAAATAGAAAAATTTAGTCTGCATAGTACTCGATGCGAAGCAGTCTATTAGAAACAAAGGAGTTAAATAGAAGGATCATCGCTTCGTACGTGGAATTGAAAGGGGCGAGCAGCAATTGACGCTCGGGGGCGTCAACCTGCACTAAATAAATCACGCTGATCGACCCGGTGATCGGTAATCAGAGGAATAAACCAGCCAGCCGTACGATAAGATGGACTCGGTCGGTGCAATCCGGCGGGATAATTATTTTGCTGCATCGGTCAGGTAAACTTATCGCGCGATGCTAGATAATCAAATCTCCGGAGCACATTTTCGTGCAACGTATGGAAGGATAAGGTAGTGGTGGGCCTGGTCGGTCCAAGGTCGGGTCGAGCAGCCCCTGCACTCATAAGCGAATGAGGACAACAGTCGGTCATCGTGGCGGTCGTAAATCAAGCGTTGGCGTTTTTCGGCTGTGCTAGCGCAGTCAAAAAAGAAAAAAAGAACCAGAGAAAAAAAGGGAGGCGTCGGGGCAAAAACTCCGCTCTGTCCGGCTTGTTATAAGCGGTCCTCCGCTCGGTTAGCCAGCCGGATGGCGAGGCAAGCCTGGAGCGTGGGGTGAGGTGGGTCTTAAAACGAGAGAGTCCGACGCGACGGATACAACGAACAGGGTGAAGAGAGACAACGCCGAGAGAGAAGAAGAAGAAGAAGAAGAAGAAGAAGAAGAAGAAGAGAACTTTAGCAGGAACAATGCCTAAAGTCACGGGGAAGAATGCGGTCCGTCGGGCTACACGAGAATACACGAAGGAACTTCGTGGGTGCCCATTGGTCGCCCATCGATACTCTTCCCAACGGGAAGACACACGCGCTCTCTTCCCGACCGGCGACAAATACATCGGAGAATTTACTGCTTCGCCGATCGTTACGTCATTTGGCCTCTTTCAAGTGAACCGCGCGGCCGCGTTGCTCTCGCGACTCTTTGTCGTCGATCTGCTGGGCGAGAAGTGGACGCCAATGACGTAAATGACGCCATGTTGTTTCGACGATTATCGCTTTTTTAATCGCCGAACCACGCGGACAAAAAGAAGATCTGGCTCTGCGTGTTGCTCGTGTCCGATTAGAAGACAGCCGGTCTCGTCATCCGATTCTATTCCTTCGCGTGCTGAACCTGCGGCAATATCGGCGATCGAGATGCAACGTGGAAGAAAAAAATTGCAGGAAGATTGCCAGCGTTGGAAAAATGAAAAACTGGTGCGGCCGAGGTAGCAAATTACAAGCGCGTGTATGGAGCGACGCGTTTCGCCGTTTCTCGCGTGTTGCCCGATCGTTCTCCAGATGATCGTGCATCGATAAACGACGATTGTGCAATTGCTACCCATTGTACTCATTTCAGAAGCGGCGCTGCTATGAATACAATAGTAAACGTTTCAAGAACAAGACGTAAACGGCGTGGACACACGATGCACAACATGTATCACGGTAGCCAACTGGCAGGGGTTTGCTGACATTTTTTCACGATAAAGCACCTAGCGAATCGTCGACATCCTCTAGTATGGCTGTATTTAGTCGTAATTGTAGATTATCTACCCTGTAATTGCCGCCTCTTTGCGAGCTCGTGTCTAATCGAGCATCGCGCGCTCAATTTGCGAGAACATTAACACGAGCGATCGGTCGATGAAGACGCGAATGATCGAACGAACGAGACTCTACACAGACGCTGTTCTGCAATTTTTGTCCGTCGCAACGCGTTGTTAGGCAACTCGTCTCTCGACCATTAAATCCCCGCTAGCCCTTCATTTAACGAATTACGCGAATTATAATGCCCTTGTAGCGTGGATGAAGTCGACCATAGATGGCAGCGTGACTTCTTTACCCGGGCTACACTGCACACGCCAACCAAGACAGAGAATTACCGTGCTAACGCTAATGTCACCCTCGCGGTGAGATAAGAAGCTCGAGGCGATTTCACCCTCTTCGTCCCTCCGATACTTTCTTATCCCGCGCCAGGATCCTTCGCTTGAATTACGAGGGCGATTTTTATTATTCGCCCGCGCCTCTTCCTCCCGTTTCTTACTGTCAGCCAACCCTCCTTTTTCTATCTGCCAGCGCTCATAGGCGCCGACTCATGGAAACTTTCTTCTCGGAAAACGAGGGTAATGGAGTTCAACGTGAAGCCGAAGCCAGATAGAGAATAAAAGGGGGAAAGAGACATGGAATGGTAAAGTAGGAGCAAATTGATACGGAGAATTGAGTTTCGAACGGCGTAATTTCGGGTCGCCTAAGGAACAAGAGCACGATACGTAATTCAGCGATCCTGGTAAAACGATTGGCAAACGGGAATCGAGAACAGTCCCTCATACCATTGGTAATTACAAGAGGAAATAGACGAAGCTGTCGAAAGTAATTTAATCCGCAATCAGTGCTTTCACGAAAGTTTATAGAAAAGTTTTGTAGAAAATTCGGTATCGTTAAACGGTGTCCGATTTGAAACAGGTTACACATGATTTCTTCGTTACGTTTTGGTCCGTTTCTGTGCGGCAAGGTAATCGCGCTCGATGTTGAAAAAATTGCCGAGCAATTAAGTGGAGACCTCGTCGAGCGCGGATGATAAAGCGAAATGGGATAGTCGGTAATCGGCAATGGGCCGAAAGACTGTCGAGCCACCCCGTAAACAACGTTACAGTAATGTACTCCCGCGGTGTTCACCCCGTCGTCGTGCCATCTCTCTTCGGCCGTTCACTACACAGCAACTATAATAGCGGCGTTACACCGTGTAACCGGTGCAACTCTTATTCGCGTTCGAGCGTGCACGCTCGCACACCTACGTACGCGTAGAAATAATACACGGGTTTCTAACGCGGTTGTATAAAGTGCAGAAGAGTGGGGAAATGGTATGTTGGTGCACGTGTATGTGTACGTATGATGGGGGTAGGAGGCGGGAGAGGAGAGACAGAAAGAGAGAGATAGGAATAGGTAGAGAGGGATGAAGCACACGCAGAGAGTTATGATGCCGCACAATTAGCAGTTCGTGTGAGAGAGATCGATCGCTGCCGAGAACATACATCAACGGTGTAAACGCAGGACACGTATCGCGTTTATATACGCGGAAACGCGACTGTTCGTACCTCCGTGTATATAGCACGCGTCCACCACCACCGTCGGTGTGATGAAACTTTCGAACTACCCGAAAATTTGTGTACTGTGCATCACTGTTTTTCTGGTTCTGTTGGACGTGCGTTTCCGAAGATTAGAAGTTCATGGTATTATAGACGCAACGGTTAGATCATTCCGAGGATAAAAATTTTTAAATATGTCAAATATGTCTTTTTATAATTTTATATATTAGTTCGGACGTTAATGTGGCTTGAAAGATATTTGAGAAGAGGGAAAACATTTTTATGTATATCTCAGTGTCTTAGACGAAACATTCTATGAATTATTTCGTCCTGTGTCCTTTGCGACACTTTCAAATTGTATCTTCCTTTGGCTAGAAGAAGTTTTAACTCCTTGCACTCCGAATTTTATTTTATTTAGCGTTCCGTTAAGTGTTTTATTTGAAATTTACTTCGACTAAAAAATAAGACAATTGAAAGAAAATATCAATTTTATTCACGCTATTGTTGTATTTTGTAATTTTTAAGTGTATGGTATATATTGATATAGCCTTTCTTTCGTACGTTTCGTAGAAAAAGGCGAGACTCGACCAGAGATAAAAACTGACGTCGAGTCACACTCGACATGGCGGTGCAATGTAAGAAGAACGCTAAAGAATCGTAATATTCGTAATTTTTCACTCAGAATATTAGCAGTCCTTTCGTTGGTTAAAACGAAAGCAGCAGGATCGTATAAGCATTATTTACAGATAATATAATATGTTCTAAATTCTACGTAAACAATATGAACATGTAGCAGCACGCGAGTGAACGAAAGATTCCAATAAAAAGAGACTCACAGTGTTATGCCAACGTTGTTTTGGTTCGCTAGGCTTAAAGTAAACAAACTCCGAGCGAAACATCGTCGCAGTTACTCGTAACCGTACACCGCAGATACGTTTACAGTTTTTGTAATACCACCGATCGATACGAATAGACGAACGTGCTCTCTAGAACGATCATTGTAACGACATTACACAGTCGACTAGCAAGCGTAGAGTTGAACACATCGAACGAGCGACGTTTACGACCGGCATATAATATCTCTGTACAGGTATTTAAAATGATTTTAATGTACACTGACTATTGCGATTTTATCATTCGTCTGTTTAATAATTCATCTGAAATATTTCTGTATTAATTATTTAATATTCGATATTTTACTATGCGAGTTGTTTCGAACGTAACAAAATTCTAACCTCGAAATTACACGGACGAAGAACCTTATTCATCGGGCGTCGCTGGAAAGAGGCGAGCTGATGTTTTGTCAATGGAGGTAAATTAAACGATCGCAAAATTCGCGTGCCGTTAACACTATGAGAATTGCGGAGTGGGAAGGGTAGGTTGCTTGTAAATGCGTCGATCCGTCATGTTATCGTTACTTCCGTTTACGCTTCATTAATTTTAATTAATTTCTATAGCCGTTCGTTCGGCCACCGTCGATGATTCATTTCGACCGGGCTATTATCCCGTGTTTTTAACGGATCTGTCGTAAATGAACTTTCGCGAATTTGCGCGGCGAATTAAAGCGGGGGGTGCGTGCCCTGCGTGTCGAAAAACCCCATTTACATTTGGTGGGCCGCGTAATTTATCGACGAGAGTAAAGATTACATAAACCGGTTGAAAAATAATATTTAGCCGAGGTGCATGAATTTTTGGTAATTTCGCCAGAGAAAAATAAATGATTACTATAGAATATCTATGTAAAGATAGAAAGTACAAAGGAAAATTTCTACGGTGGCTGTATATTCCAAGGTCAAATACCCGACGTCACAGGAAACAACCGTAATAAATGAAAAAAATCATAAATCTATATTTGCTTTTAATAATGCGATCTTTAAAAGGCCAGGAAAATCTTTACTTCTAAAATATCCCACGCACAATTTCCTTCCTTCAAATAAACAACAAAGAAGAAGACAAAGCTAATGAATTATTAAATTCCAAATCTCCATCGATTACCTGCTTCCGATGCGTCCCATTGCGTGAATTAACACAGCAATCGTGTTCTATGCAGCATCACCACATGGAAGAAGATTTCGCGGATATGTCGGTCACTCGTCACACGCGGTAAAAAATAAACCGTCGCATATTCTACGACGGAACGAACTGTGCGCGCGTTTCGGTAATAGATAACACTGCGACCGTTACCCTTTCTCTCTCCCTCTTCCTCTCTCTCTCTCTCTCTCTCTTTTTCTCTCTGTGGTGCACGGCAGTATTTCTCAAGGGCGCGTGCCACCGGGCTAAGTTACGAGGCGTTTATGAGCCATAAGCGATTCCACGGGGTAGATAGAGTTACTTAGACGAGTTATTTCACTACTTTCGTGTGGATGGCGCGAGTAGGACGGGCTAAGTTGACGCGTCTTACGGCAGCCCGGCTCGGCCGGATCAGAAGGACCGCCTGCGACTGCCTGATTTACTATGGTGGACCCAACGTGCCATGGACCCGCTCTACCCCGACTGCTATGATGGGATTTTCTGACGGGGGTAAAAGGGGGACTGGTTAGAATAGAAGGGTAGGGGTTGTCGGGGTGGGGCTTACGAAATTGTCCCGGAACCGAGATCGAAGCTTGTGTGTTTTACGTGTCACCACGAGCTAACTCTTCCACCAGATATCTACGTAACTTTTATTTTCTTCTATTTTCGTTTATGTTTATTTTTGTCCGTACACGACTTTTCCGTGGCCCTGAAGGTACTCGGGTATATTTTACTGCATAGAGTACGTAAACTTTAGCCACGAAGGTTTAGATTTAAGACAAGAACACCGTGTGAGCGACATTTATTTTAAATAGATGCGAGTTCCGTAGAATCGCAGTTACTATTTTCAAAATTCTTCCTCAGAGATTATTTCAGATCGAAAGAATTATTTTGACAGACGAATGTGTAAAACGTTCATCGAGTAGGAGATTCGTAATGACCGGGGACGAGAATCCTTCTGCCATATTTCCCTCGCATAGTTACACGTTGGCCATGCGCTTTCATTCTTACTTAGCGGCGACGAAAAAAAACCAGAAGCGCGACATTCCTGCATTACGTTATCCGACGCATCGAGTTGCCTTTTTTCCCCTCGCTCGCCGCTTACCTAGAACCGTTTGCCCTCGTCTAGAACGCCGGATTCGGGCCCCACGAACGGCTCATTAAAACCGTTCCTTTTCCAAGAAAACATTTTTTTTCATTTTTATCAGATGTTCAAATAGGACGATCGGTAGATGGAAGAGTTCTGTTAAGCATCTGATAATTAAGTGTCTAAGAAAAAAATCAATTTTATTTCTCATTTTCACAACATACTTTTTCGTTATCGAGATATCTATAGTTTTATCTGCTAGACTAGGTTAGCTGCGTAGTAGTGACACTTGTATGTGAATATCAGTGTGTGCAAGTACGTGTGTGTGCAAGTACGTCCCGAAATCAGATGAACGCAAACTGTTCAGTGCACAGTCTGTTACGGAAGAAGGTGAGGCGCGTGCAAGTTCGTATCGATGAATATCTTTGCAATCGCTTATCAAATAAATGTATAACTATTGTAATATAAATTCTGAGCGTAGATTTAGTATTCCTGTAGCATTATTTCGACAGTTAAGATCCAAAATTCTCAACATTCTTATAAACTTGATTCGTATAATATTAAACAAGAGGTAGATTCGTAACGTAGAGAAGGCGAATTTTTATCATTTATATTATCATATAAAAAAGATTCGACAGAAATTTAATCACGAAGCTCACGCCGTTTCGTAATATCAGCTCAGTGAAAAATTTCAATAACTTTCGCACGCGGAAGCACCCCTCCCTCCGCTGTCTTTAATTTCAATTTGTAATTCCATCGTTGGCTACCGAATTACGTGAATTCTTCGAGTCAATATCGTGGCCATGACCGCTTAGGGGTGAGCGCATATTAGAATATTTAATGAGCCGAAATTTATCGTCTTGCCGGAGCACCTAGTACTTTTCACTATTTCCCAAAGTATTAGGGCGGAGTTTGGGCCTAGAACGGTACGCCTCGCAACCCTCCTCTAAATAGATTATGGTTGCACGCTCGCTTCCTGCCACTATGGAATCCGACGACAATAGCCCCCAGGGTGCAACCCTACGAAACCTCGTAACCATGCGAGCACAACGTAATTTTCCTTTTTTCCCTATTCGTGCGCACGCACAGTCTTTTCACGGGCCGATGCATTCCTTTGCTTAAATTAATAGCATTTATATGCCAACGGTCCATCTTCCAACGTCCCGACGCCTCTATTCCGACGCTGGCATATGCGCTAGCACGATATTCACAAAGGGATGAAAAAACATTCGAAAGGGTTCACTTTTAATTGTTTGGTAGGTTCGATTTCTCGCGATAATTTAAACGTTATTATACGTATGGAATGGAAATTCAATGGATGGAAAATTTCGAGGGTAAACAGAGAAGAAGCCAGCCGACCATCTTTTCTTTCGGACGAATTTCAGTTGAGCCGAATAGAAATTTGAAAACGATGATTTATTTCCCAAACGAAATATATGTTCGACGATGTTCAGTGATGTTTGAGTTTCGTCGATAGTACTCGACCAGTGCTTGATTTTCAACACGGATACGCTTATCGTGGACAAAGCGCACTCGACGTCGAGACAGTTGCAACGATAAGAAGGAAACTCGGAGCCGGCGAGGTTAATTATTATTCAACTAAGTAAGATCGCGATAAGAACGAACTGACTAGCCCTAGCCGGTTTCGAGCATCGGCATGCGAATTAAGCAATCATAGACAGCGCGGTGAACGCGCCATTCGTCACTCACTGTCAACCGAAGTTTCGTCGTGAGCAGCATCGTTTCCCAGTTCAGTTAGAATTTTATGTAAAACGTTGTAGCCATGTAGCGGTTGCGTAATTGCGATTTAGCACGCGCTGACTCGAAACGGAATTGCGATTTTTTATTCTCATCGTCATAGGTTGATTAAGTTGGAAAAAAAAAGAAAGATTTAATTAACTCGTCAATATCAAAGGCAGCCGAATTAAACTTTCGACTGGGTTATCTTTTAACGGTCACGGCGGCTCCTCTTTTCGTGTCCGGCCTCGGATGGAGAACGAATCTCTTTTCGATTGCTCGCGTGTCGAGAGATGCAAAATCCACGATGCTGAATATGCTTCCCACAGTTAAATGGCTCCCTAAATCCCGTAATTTTCGAATTGGTATTATCGGATCGATAGAAGCCCGTTACGAGCAACCGGTCATCAACTGCGATAGAAGCGAAACGGGATGAAGATGTTGAGTCCGGTTCTCTTCACGCTTCTCACGACCGTTTCGCTTCCTTAAAAAAGACAGCTGCAGGCATCAGCTTGGAGATTACTCTGCTAGGTAATTTTATTGCGACTAACTTTTTTATCGTTCCTTCGGATATCTCGCATCGTTAATTGCAAGGATGTCCTTTGATCTCGTTTGCGCGCGATTAGAACGGAATAAAATCTAAAACGAGGAATATTTAGTCACTTGCAACAGGGATTCTAGAAAATGAGAACGTGCAAGAAGTGGATCTACGTTGAAACACGTTCGAAAAATCCCAAGTACGCGCTCTTGGAGAATGTCGATTATCGTTTCTGACAAGAATCCAAGAGAATCGGTATAAAGCAGAGAAACTGCGATGCTGCAAATTTGTCAAAAAGTACCAACTATTGGATTGATGACAGGTGGCAATGACAGCCCAGTAGTTCGATTATTTCTTCCCCTTTATCTGTTTTCTTACAATTATCCATTTTTAGAACGATAGGAAAAAACAATTATGAAAACCAGTTACAAGAACAAAGAGGCCATTTCTCGTGCGAAAGTATTGGGGTTAGGTTGGGCTAAGGTTCTGTATTGAGGTTAGGTTGGGGTAAGGATTTGTATTGAGGTTAGGTTGGGGTAAGGATTTGTATTGTGGTTAGGTTGGGCTAAGGTTTTGTATTGAGGTTAGGTTGGCAACTAATTAATGCGGATTTTGTCATTGCCACCTGATGGCAAAATCCGCAATCACTTAGTTGCCAGCCCAATAGTACGATTGCTTCTCCAACGCCCTCCTTATCTGTCTCGTTACTATCATCCACTTTTAGAATGATAGGAAGAAACAATTATGAAAACGAATTAGAAGAATAAATGGAAGAGTCAATTTCTCGTGCGAAAGTCAAAAATGTATCACATTGGGTTGGCAACTAAGTGATTGCAGCTTTTGTCATTAGATCTGATCTCTATGGTACTTGAAAGTAAGATTTTCTTTGCAGACTGTTGTATTGGGTTGGCAAATATGTGATTGCGGATTTTGCCATTAGGCGGTAATGACAAAATCCGCAGTCACTTAGTTGCCAACCCAATAGCTCCATTATGTCTTCCTCTTTGTCCGTCTCGTCACAGTTATCCACTTGTAGAACGATAGGAAAAAAGAATTATGAAAACGGGTCACAAGAACAAATGGAAGAGGCGATTTGTCGTGCGAAAGTGGAAAATGTATCATATTAGGTTGGCAACTAAGTGACTGCGGATTTTGTCATTACCGTCTAACGATAAAATCCGCAGTCACATAGTTGCCAACCCAATACAACAGTCCGCAAAGAGAATCTTCCTTTCAGGTATCACACAGATCAGATCTTGTAGCGAACAAGTGCGATCACACGGTGGCAGCGCGAGCCGCAGCATCGCTGTCGAAGTAACTGGCCGGCGCAATTAGTCGGATGCATCAATCTGAATTCGCGGCGAGCTTTGCCTCGATGGTTGATTGGCCCAGCTAGAATTACACCGCGACAACCACGGCCTCGGTTGCCGAGATATAATGTTGTCTCGGCTAACGACGAGAAACCAGTATATTAACTACTGCGTATTGCGAGTTCTGTCAGACTGGGTCCACTCTGTGTACACATGGCATGGTGTAGAGAAGAGAGGCTGGAGGACGATTGTAGACAGGTGGCGAGGGATGAAGATGGGCCAAACAGAAGGGGGTTGATATCGTACCTGGTGCGCGGTAACACGGTGGCGGTGCATTACGTAACAGTAAACTCCGTATTCAGGATTAGGTGAGCACGTGTAGAACGTTAACGCGCGTTCTGGGGCTGCTCGGTTGTATCCTGGCGCGCTGTTACGACCGACACCCCTCTATCGCTTGACAGGCTGAGAGAAGGGCGGCAGGGAGGGAGGGATACGGTGGCACAGGGATGACAAACGACATCACCGGTTGGCACGGCGTTACGATGCCGAGATCCATAACTGTCATCGCTTCTAAACTGGATCTCTGCGAGAATTCAGATTGCCCGAACGTACCTCGCCGACAGGTTGCGAAAATCGCGAAACGTGTTGAGTGATTGAAACGTACGCGTCGCGATACAACCGGTGATCTATTGACCGGTGATAACGAGATGGACGCGGTGGAAGGACTTGGAGCTACGAAATGACGGATCCCCTGGCCGCTACAACAGTGAGCCTCGCGTCTTTCACAGCGGTTCGTTAAAAATATGATGGCTGTTGACGAACACGCGATAGACCGGCGTTGCTAATTCTCCTATCAAGATATACTCGTGACCTTGGAAAACGGATAACTCTGATCCGTTTACTTTAACTTTAACATCACACGAATATCGCAGTATCGCAGACGAATGACCTAAGAAATATCGGCTGAATCACGAACAATGTTGCGAGGAAGCCTAAGTGCTGACAGGCCCATCAATGTGTCGTCGCTGCTTCGGTCGAATTGTCGCGCGGAAAGAAGACCTACGTGACCCTGGCCGTTTGACCGTTGCGGAACGCGTACGTGTTGGGGCTGTGAGAAAAGACAAAGGGATGCTTAAGGGAGAAAGACGAACTAACAGGGAGTCGTGAGTTGAGAAGTCAGAGAGTGTCGAGGAGGATGGTCCGCGTGAAAGAGAGTTGTAAGCTATGTAACTGTCTTAGTTGTAGCACATTGTCAATGACGTTAAATAACCATAATTTCCCTTTTCTAAATAGATGCAAAAGTCCTACAATATTTATCGAACATCGACACGAAGGGAAGGACAATTCTCATATAATGACAGGTTCCTGAAGAATGCTGTGTTACACAAACTCGTGTTGCAGTATCGTACATATCGAGGCTCAGGATTACCAAGAAGAGTAAAGAAAAACAGATGCCAAAAATGAATAAGGTTAGAGCAATGAATAAATTTGTTATAACGATTACAGGTAGTAATGTTAGGTGAAAGGGATCAACGACGAGGTCCTATTCGGGTGACGAACCGTTTTTTCAGTGACACCGTGTTAATTAAATTTGAGCGCCGCGACCAGGAAGCTCTGCCGTGATACGACACTATTATTCTTAGTAAGTTGGTGGTAAGAAGCGGTGGCGCGCGCCGGGGCAAAAAGTTCAGCACACTTTCGTTGGTATCGCAAGAAGGGGAAACAGGTAAGAAGAACAGGTTGGCATAGAGGGTAATGGAACACGACTTCTCGTGCGCTCTGGCGAAAGAGGGAGAAGGCAGGCGAAGCAAGTGCGACCACAAGGCCGCAACCGCAGTGTGGGAAGTGAAACGAGCCGAGTGGCGTAGCTTTTAATGGACTGAGGGAAACAACATTAAGTTAAGAGCAAAGCAGGGTGTGAGAATCACGCGGAAATAGTCGTGGCCCGCGCTGGACCCGGCCAAAACGGACCAGAGGAAGCCAGATGAGGTGCACTACGATTCATAAACCACCAATTACTCCATCTCAAGGACCATCCGCGAGCTCCAGAAACCATTACCACCTAAATATCGCTCCTTTTACCGTGTATTTCTCGACTCTCTACCGAGATTCCTGTGGTTGTTGAGTCAGGAACGCAATATCATAGGAACAGTGTATCACGCACGCGTCCTCGAGGTATCGGCGGGACAAGATCTTGCGAGGAGTTCGACGTAGCAGGGGACACGCAGGCAATTTATCGAATGATAAATTCCAGGAAGATAGGATCACGGTTAGATTAAACGACGATTCTTACTCGCCCTACCGCTTCTACCACCTACGCCATCCACAATCCCCGAAGCAGCGAAATTAAATATAGGGGCCGAATTGCAGTCGCGGCTGCGGTGATATAAGCTCCGCTACTCTTCCCTCTGTTGGTTCTCCAGCGACGAAAAAGTGGCTCGAGCATTTCCACCCCCACAACTGTTCGCTACTTCTTTCGCCCTTATCTGCCACCGCAGACTTTCCCCTCTACTATCGTCTTGACAAACACCTCCCCCTTGTATCTGAAAGCCACTCGTCCCGGCAACCCTCCGATTTAGATCCTGGCCCTATGGCGAGGCAAACCGCTATCGCGCAAAAAGGCCGCTCCTCAGATAAGCAATAACACTGGGCCTGCAGTATCAACATCCGCTATCCAGCCAATCCGAATGATTTAGCTATTTCCCATTGGGAGAACTGGAACGTATCAGCGTAAAACATGAAAATACAATGCTCGCTCGATGGAAATAGTCGCGGGCTAATGACAAAACTGAGAACGATGGATCGACGTCTGGTTTCCTACGTTCCAAATCATTCTACGAGGAAGAAGAGTAGGTACTCGAGGATATTCTAGCACCGGTGAATGCCGACTGCGAAATGTGCAACGGCCGTTTTTCTCGGTGGGGTGGGTAGCTCGATGGCGGCCGATAAACGTGGCCGGTTGAAAATCCAGGATTCACCAAGGCGATCCGCAAGATAACGCTAATTCCGGATATTTCGCACCCCGGACGGTGATACGTCGAGGCCGAGGACTATGCCCCGCTAGACATACCCCTTGCAACCCCTATCATGGGAGTAAAGGGCGGCAGCGTGAGAAGGGTGGACGAATGTGCGGGTGAGTGGAGAGAGAAAAAGGGAGAGAGGAAGAGAGATAGAGGAGAACGGAGCGGAGCAGAGCAGAGCAGCAGCGTGCTGCCCGCACCAGGCGCCCCTTCGCATATTTCACCGGGAATTTACGAGCCTCGATACGACAGGGAAATTGCAAGAATGGCGGAGTAATCTATCTCTCCTTGCCTCCGTGGGCTCTCTCTTCTTTTCCCAGGTTCCCTCCTCTCTCGAACACCCTCCTCCTCTCGGACGTGCGCGCGCGCGCGCGCGCGCAAGCTAGTGCGCCCACGTAAATGTTCCCTTGCTTACTACGCGCAGCGTGTACCGTGCAGAACCAAGAAAATTCCGCTATCTTCCCCTCTCCGTGCAGATAAAAGAGATTTGTCCAACCGGTCCGAGTTACCGCGACCACCTAATTGTGTTATCGAGATAACCAGTCGATCCGTTATTCGCTGCCAAAGGATTCCGGCATCGAAGTCACGGAGCCAACGGCTTTCTCTACATCCCCCGGAGACTCGTAAATGTTCATACTTGTCGCGTACTATGGCGCTTCAGAATAATCAATGCGCGCTCGGAAACCTTTGAAATAACGTCGAATGGAAAGAACAGAGTGAGTGAACTGAACGTACGATAATCCACGAAAGGATTCGAGTTGCGAGCATTCAACAGCTGGCGAACCTAATGGGGTAGAAACCATCGAAAATCCACGGTTTCGCTTCTCCGTTTAAACTCTTCCGTGCAACAGGGGTCGCAAGCCATTGATAAGTTAATTAATTGCCGGGATATATCTGGGTAAGCGACGTGTAAATCACCAACCGGTCAAAACAGTAGGGACCGGCAACACGTGCTTCACCCTCTTATTGCGTAATAATTGCGCGGAAGAGTGCCATGCCAACTCTCGCGCCGTTCTGCTTTATCGCCATTTTCCATCCTTCAACCCGCGAGCTGACTAACGACTGATACGTCGCTGCACGCAATTGCACGAGATAGACCGGGTTTCTGCAGCCTCCTGGAGGCAACAAAAACAACCGAGGCTAGGGTAGTAGTATTGCATGGCGTGGGGAGGGTGAATTCTCGTTGTGTACGCTGAATATTTTTCAACCTACCCCCCTTTTCCACTATACACACAATTTACCCGTTTTCGTCGCATCATCATGGTCAGAGAAAAGCCAGTGGACACGATTCGTTCCGCTAGCAACCGGTCAGGGAACTCTCGCTCCATTCGTTTCGCAAAGAAAGCTCGCAACACTAAAATCACGGAACTCGAACAACATATCAACGTACATGGGCTCGTGCATTAATTCACGTCGAACCGCGTTAGCAGATATGAGGTGTAAAGTGTTGTCCGTGATAATTGTAGCTGCCTGTGGATGTCGCGTTGCTGAGGTACTGTGCTGTACTTTCTCGTTATTTAAAAATCGTGGAAGAAAAATCGAACTGCGAATCGCCGGGATTCGAACCCGGGTCCCGAACGTTCGTAAGCTAAGACGCTAACCACTGCGCTGCCGTCGTCCGACGCTACTTAGTGTCGAGTGGTGGTATTTGTGCCGCCACAGATATTACCTAAACACGGTTCCTTGTGCTCGCACAATTCCATGGAAATCCGCAAACCAAGTCGGATGTGTATACGTGCCCTAAAGTTACTCGCAAGTCGAACTAGCGAGGCAAGGACCGCCAATATGTCGGCGGAAATAATTACGCGTAACGTAGCCGGGTTTCCTCGAATTCTACGTGTCGAGTGAAGAACACCTCTGTGTCGGACGCGAACCTTTGGATAAGCGGGTGGGCGAAAGGGATGGTTTGGGGCAGAGACGGGCTAGTCGAGGGAAAATACTATAGGTAACGGTACTTGCTGTACATGGATAATACATAGACAGAGGAAGGGAAACCCCCTGCGCTACGGGTTAGCGTGTAGCTATATCTACATAACGTACTGTAGCGTAGCCGCGGCCGCCGGTCGGTTTAATTTAACACAGCAGCTGTAATCCCATCCATTACGGCCGCGGTAATATACGATCGCTCGAGATTCATACTCCGTTTTTTCACTAATTAACAGACGGGACAAATCGCTCCGCCGATTCACCTCTCTCCGCTCGCTAGCGGCCCCAAGCCACCCCCTCCCTGCGGAAAATGGCGCGCGCGCTCTTCATTCTCTTCTCGTCCAACAGCAACAAACGCTTTGTTTCTTCACGCTAAAATTTACCCGCTGTTTTACACCAGTTTCATTCGGCCCATCATTTTCACCCGTCCGTTCGTTCGTCCGTTCGTTCGTTCGTTCGTTCGCTCGCTACGGTATACACGTACACGGTATATACGCTATCTATAGATATAGATACGCTCGTTCTCCGACTCTCTCGTCGCTCGTTAAATCTCCTCTAGCAATATTCGCACGTTCAGGGAGCCTCCGAAGCTTCAGGGACACACTCGATACATTCACGACCAGAGATCTTGCGATGTTTATAGACTGACCGTTTGGATAATTCGAGGAAGGTCTCGTTGAGTTCCTCTATGGCAAGATTTGACGAGATATATATACTTGGTTTATGGTATAGATGCGGTGTAAATGTATTAGGTCGTTGGAAAGGTTTCTTTCGTTTCGTAGGGTGATGATAGATGAACGATTTTGTTTTATATTATTCCATCGAATTAGGTATGACCCATTTCCTTCTATTTCTATTACTATGTTCGTGCACGATTCAACAAACTAATATTTTTTGTTTTATTTACAAGTAATTTACAATGAATTCTCATTGAGAATTATAATTATTCCGGCGTGGTGTTATAACGTGAATAACAAATAATTATCGTATGTTTGGTTCTAGCTGAATCTAATGAACAAACTAATATAAAAGAAAAAACATTTCTACTAATTGAAATATTCTGGTATATTTGGTAAATGTAATATTTACAATAACGCGGAATATTATTTTACAAAATCGTCAATAGGATTTTCTTATAAGTGTTCAACTTATTGCTTCGAGCCTGGTGCAGATTAGCCGAGATAATTAAACTCAAGCGACTTGATTAGCGAACAGAAGGGTAGAAACTTGATATTTCAGCAAAGTAAGACAGACAGGGTAGTTTCAAGTTGTTTGAATTCAGATAACATGATTAATTTGAAGGTTTCGCTGTTACTCTTAGCTTGTAACTACAGTGTGCGGAGTTGGCTATAGCGTGCAGTTGTATAGACGTGCGCCGTGAACGAGTGTTTTCCCAGAACACTAAACCTCTTGAAAGCCTCAGAATGAAACCGGAACACTTCACACTAGATACCATATCGACACGTTTTTCTTTCTACGTTTTCTAATGAAGTTGAATCACCAACGAGACTTCTTCCTACACAATACTATAGTATAGCGTTTAGAGTGAAGTGAAACAACGGGGTTCCTTATCGTTGCGGTGGCGGTCGTTTTTCTCACCCGTCGAGAAGAATAATTAAGGATCATCGATCGATCATTCCGCGCAAGCATCGCGATCCCGTGGCGTTCGAGCAGCCCGGAATGCTATGAAGTAATAACTCTTGCGTCAATACAGGAGGCGTGACGAACGCGGCAGGCCACCGATCGTCTCGTAAAAACCGAGCCGAAAGAAATAATTAACGCACGTTAATCAACCACTTGGTCGGTGAAATTGGAACGTTTCTGTGGCGGGGCTCGAAGAAGCACTCCATTAAGAGGACTCGAAAGGGGAAGGAAGAATTTGCGAGAGTGATTTGTGGTACGCCCTCCAGTAACCAGTAACACGATAGAGTGATAATAAATACCTTTGAAACCGATACGCTTTCATCCTGACTTTAATCGATCTTTAATCGACGAAATTTAATTTACTGACGAGTTCGTATTAACACACTGAATGCGCTATCGATACTCTTGAGAATTTTGCATCTTAATGGCCGAAATAATAGTACAGGAATACTAAATTTATACTTAGAATTCATATTAGAATAGTTGTATATTTGTTTGATAAGCGATTGCAAGGATATTCATCGATACGAACTTGCACGCGTCTCACCGCTTTCTAACCGACTCCACTGTTTACGTTCATTTGTTTTCGAGACACACATACTTCCACATACCGATATTCACAAACGAGTATTACTACTACGCATCTAACCTAGCGTAACACATGAAATGATACATATGTGGTGGCACTCGACCACGGAACTTTGCAACGGCTTCGCGACACGAAGCGCTATACCTCGAAAGCGTAAGTGCCTAATGTACCATCGATGTCCCTACGATTCTTTCGCCGAATATTCGGAAGAATGCATACGCGGCAACGTCGCGGACGTCTAATAAACGCGTACGTAGTGGGGATATGCAGGGGCAACAAAGGAAAGAATCCGTTTGGTTTCGAACCAAAGATTCATTCTGCCCCGAGCTGCGAAGTGCGAAAGGTTAGTAATTAATTGCTGTTGATGGTTAATTTTTAATTGTCTCTGTTAATTGTTAATAGTTTAATGAACCTTTTTGTTGAACATCAAGAGTATTTCTCATGGGCACGGTCGCCAACAACCGCCTCGCATATCTCAATAGATACATATACGTCTCTTTGCAATATTTTCCAACCATCCAACGTGTAGACATTTCAGAACAAAACACAGGTGAAATTTTTGTTTAATAATCGTAGAAACTCTTGCGCATTGAACATGTTAATTTGTAATAATTGCCAGTCTTTGTGGACTAAATTTAAACGAGTTTCCTCAACGCGATAAATATTTCTAATTACAGGATTTCGACCAGCGTTATTTGTACGTATCTGCAAGACGAATACTTTCACGTAACGCGCAGAGGAACAGCGTGACGAGGAAAATCGAGGAAGTTTCATGGCCTGCGCATCGGTGTCGAGGGTTGCAAGCAGACGCACAGGTATGGCAAGCACGTGGCACACGTGACTACACGGCGCATAAGGCACTCGAACGTGGATATGGAGTGCGAAGATGAAAGCGGAAGACAGTGCGCGAGAGGGGCTCTCTGTACGACAAGGGGGAATCCAGGGTGGCCGGAAAGTTGTCGGTATAACGCGAGCCGCTTCTGCCGGTTGTCGAGTCTGCGCATTCACCCGGCCGGATTTAATTGGATGGACACCATCGCTCGGTGCTTAATTAACTAATTAATTTCGCGCGGGATACGAACGCGCACAAAGATACCGCCGCCTGGTCTCTTTGCTTTTAATGACTTTGGTAGCGCACATCTTCAAACATGAAAATTCCATCCGTCCATCAACCGAATGAAAAATATGATATCTAAAGCGAATGGAGAATAGGAGTACGAACGGATTGAAAGTTCATTGGAGAAAGACACGGAGGGAAGATTATTCGCGTGGCGTGACGGCGGTCGTTTACGGAGGAAAACATAAATAACCGTGGCGAAGACAGACCACCGTGCGAATTTAAAAGCGTCCCGCTCAGTGGCGCGACCGCGTAAATTCGTTCCGGTTTAATTAAATTTAAATGATTGTTTCGGCTTTCGATTCAAGTGGCCGAGCTCGTTCGTCACCAGGGGACAAGCGAACGCTAGAGTCCAGCAGAAGCCGCCATTTATCAACGGGTTCGCATAAATCGCCGATATGAACATCCGCGCTGCTCTCTAAGCTCGCACGCGCGTATACTTTTCGTCGGGACGCTTCCTGCAATTATAACGAGCCCCATCTCGCGGCTGAGCGCCACCTTTATGTCGTCTGTAAAGAGAGAACGACGAAGGTAACAAGCGCTGTCCCCCTGTCCTTAGCACCGTAGTGTCGTTCATCGTGTTAAAGCGGCCGGGCAAAATTTTCGTTTCATAAAACACATGTCGCCGTGGCGCAAGAAGGTCGCTTGCTCAGACGGGGCGCCAGAGAATAGGCCACGGCTTTTAAGGGTGGTAAAAAAAAGAAAACCTCTATAGCCAGCCTAAGTGGTGAAGCGAGGGTGCGAGTAACCGAGAACGCCGACGGAAAGAGTTGGTTCGTTACGGGTAAAGGATAGGCTTTAAATGAACCTTTAAAAGCGAAGGAGGACGAAGAAGAAAGCGGTACGCAGTGTATGGAGCGCAGGAAATTAACTCTCGTCCAAGTTTTCCACAATTTGACGCGAAAGCAGAATGCATAGTAGCTTGCTCGATACGGTGAAGTGTTGAATCGACTTGCAATTTGTAAAGGTTTAGGAAATCGGCCTTCCATACGTTTTCTTTGCAACGTTCAACAGCCTTACATTCGCCGGCTGTTTCATCAGTAGAACACAAGTAGACAGGGCTCCATGCACAGTGCTTTATATGATTTTCGAATTACACGAATTTTCCAAAGATACTATTGAACAATTGGGTGCACAAAGACCTATTTTACTGCATATTTTGTAAATATTTTCGCGCTTCTTGACAATATTTATTGTGCTTTGCCCATACGAATTAATAAAGGTAGTGCACTTATGTTCTTTGTCTGCTGGTAAATGTTTGCATACTTTAGACAACACTTTCCTAATGCTGTTATGCGAAAATTCATCTATTACTGATATAGTAGATTTGCACAAAGCGCATTCTGTTACAGAAGCTTTCATTTCCTGTATGTATAACGAACAAAGTCCAAGCATAGTGCAAACTTGCTTTGGTTTGACATCTTTTCTCAGGACATCAATTACACCTCTCGCGTCGACTGTGGCGCCCCAAATATCCGCCATTTAAATGATGCAGATACAAGTGCTGCTATCTGCAGCCAATTTCTTTCATTATCGATAGAACATTTTCCGTGGATTTTATTGACGTATTGGGTTAATCAGTTCTTAAAGTTGCTCATTGTTGGAACATCAAAAAGTGTCACGCGATATATTTCAAACATCCAAACGATCGTGTACCGTTTCATGCGAAAAAATCCACTAAATCCGTTGACAGTGAAACGGTTTTTACAAGGATTATTGTCATTTAAGACTCGGGGAAACGTATGTACAGCAACCACGCACGAGTTTCCCTTCAGTGACAGTACTTCTGCGGACTGGGCTACCGAAGCGAAAGGGTTAAAGCACTGAATAGCCTCGCAACACGATATTCTTGCTTTTCTGATAAAAATCTAGGGAAGATTACGGTGTACTCGACACAAGTTCACTTCTTTCAGATTTCTGTCGATTCTCTTCCCATTGATACATTATTAATACGATTAATTAATTAATTCTCTGGTCGATATTATGGAGATCAGATGATAAAGTATGCGCAATAATTAATACACATTACACGTGCAGAAAATGCATAAAGATTTTATTTATGCAGCTTATTAAAGAATAATCGACGCGAGTATGAAGAATGCGTCGATGCTATCAGAATGATAAGTAATTACGCCTTTGTACCGATAAATTCCAATTAATTTCTACACTTATCAACTTACAGTTGCCCGGTCTGAACTCGATATATCGTAAGCGAAACACGCGTAACAGTACGCGAGGACGCGGCAGGGGATACGCTCGCCGATCGATGGCAGTAGAATAGGCAGTTTCTCGCGAGGCAAAAGAAGTTGGCCGATAAACAGAGCGGCCGAGCCGAGTGGGGGGCGCGTTTGCCTTTAACTTGACTTATAGAAGTCATTTTCGGATGGACGCTCCAAGGTTCTCGAGTTTCGTAGGCATCGCGAGGATGGCGCTCGAGTTAAAGATGGTGGAAGAGGAAGGCCTATGTCTGCGTCAGGAGACGGTAGACGGTAGAAGAGAAAAAAAAAATAGCGAAGAAAGCGGCGTCGTAGGGAAACAAATCAACTCGTCTGTTGGCTGGTCTCGAGTTTTTAGTGGCGTGACTCCAAATATTTGCTTTGCTCGTCGGAGGCCGCGGTGTCTGGTTCCGGCGCGCTACGGAATATACACCGGCCAGAGGCGGCAGAAAAATCTCTAGAAACGCGGAGAACGGTTCGCGGAACTTCCTACTGGCTGTACGAATCCGCGCCACTCGTTTCAGCCAACAACCCACCCCATCCTTAGTTCGTTCGAGTGTCACCCCACCTCGTACTCGCGCCCCAGCCACGCTCTTCAGACCTAACCCAAACCACCCCCTCCGTTGCGTTCGATAGCCGCCGAAGTTGCTGCCAAGAATACGCTGCGAACTCGTCCATCATGAACATTATTACGCGAATACCGTGATACTGCCGTCTCGTCTAATACCCCAACCCCTTTTAGGCGGCCACTTTTTCAAGCGGCGTCGTTGCCGCGGGGGCGAGCTTTATGTCCGACAGTTACGATCGGCCTCATAGCTCTTTAAGATTTGGCACAGATACGCTGTGTGTGCGCTTAAGTCGATCAATTTCCTTCGCGTGTGTCACCGAGACGCATTCGCTGACGAATGCTCGGATGGATAGTTGAAAACATTGGAGAAACGACATTGGCGTGGAACGCGTGTACGAGCCAAGATGTGTCTAAGCTTAATCGTTTGCCCTGATTCATATTTGAACGATGGTCTCGAGAGAGGCATCGAAAGCGTGTCATTAGAACGACATAATGGATGGTGTACGACGTTATTGCAATGGACAGCGATAAAAATTTAATGTTCCATCAAAGACTCTATTCTTCTTCGCTTAAGACCGCCAGCTTGATAGCTGGATGGACTCGCACGATAATTCGACGGTGGTAATTCAGATGCAACTTTTATCTACACTGTTCTTTCCGCTTTTGAATTGCCCTGTACTCGATGCTTATCTACCACGGCTTATTAGAAATCACACCCTTCGCATTAGAGTCCGAGACTTATTAAGACACAAACTTATGGGAATGCACGTGGTGCAGCGGAAGTGGTCAGAACTACCGTAGTTCTCAAGGACGCCGCGGGGTGAAACACTCTGGGCTCGGTCGAAGTATCGCGATTATCACAAACAGTATCAAAGAGACAAAGAATCTGAAGACCTTAAGCAAAGCAAAGGAACTTCGTAGTGACGGCCTGGACGAAATGGCGCGCATCTTGCAACGAACCCATAAAACTCTAAAACGGTACGCCACAAATCGCGATCTAAAAGCGAGCTGGATTTTTTACTGTTCCGATGGAAAGTGGTCGGAAGGAATTTTTGTCTAAAAATAAAGCACAGTTTGGTGGCGGTTGTACGCGAATCTATTTCTAATCTTCGTTACGGGGGAATATCTTTTACCAAAGAGGGGATTGCTCGACACGTCTAATTTGCGTTTATTCCTCGGAGAGGTAACCGCAAAGAAGAATGGCAGCCTCGGCGGAGGGAAACTTGGCATGGGACGGGTGCAAAGGAAGGAATAAGAACAGAGCGAGAAGCTTCCAGTCTGAAGTCAACGAGCGACCACGCTGTATCGTACGTACGTTCGGCTATAAACCAACGCGATTTTGTCACGTTCGCACGCGTCATCTCCGCGCTGCTAAATTTGCGTTTCTGCTAAGACAGTTGCCGGTGAACAATATCTTCCGCGTTTCTTCTTCTTTTTATCTTGAACCCGACGACAGATACAGTTTCCAACACAGTGGAACAAGCGCGGAGGGATGGACACATCGGAGACATGAAAATCGGTAACTCGAGATTTTATAAGGACAATCGACATTGAAAAGAGGATAAGCAGGAATCCTGGCGTCTGATGGTCGCGTTATATATGGTGGATAACAACGTGTTCGGTGTCGGCCAAGACAGACTGCGATTTCGACTATCTGCTCTTACCAAGGGGTGGTAGTATATTTATTAACGCTTGGCACCTTGACAGCTACTTCAAGTACAGGCCGTCTGAATACCATGAGTTTGTCTTTAACAACTCGCCTGATGAATGGCCCATTGCTGACTACCATACAGAAATAGAGTCAGCTAACAAGCGCTTTTCTTTCCTCAGCAGTCTGCTCCTCCCAATCTTTTCTCTACTTCTTTCTCCGTTTAAACATCTAAATATTTAGGAAATTCTCGCCCTTCGTCTGTCGTATACCCAACCACGAAGTTCGTCCAAACCATTAGGGTTTCCAAGCCAAATAAACCGATGCCCCCACATGTTCGAACCCAATTTCTTCATGAGAACACGCATCGATTTCTTCTATCCTTGGCAAGGTATTTATCACCGTGCGCAATGGTCTTACCAACACCAATTCCTGGCAACGCTGTGAAAAGCCAGAGCAATTGGCCCGGCCGAGTGAGAAATTGGAACCTGCGCTTGTCCAGGTTGTAGCGGACGGATTGGTAAGAAGTTAGGCGTTGTAGGTTGATCCTATGAGTCGCACCGCGGTCATCTCGTCGCGGATGCACCGCTACCGGCTGGGTGTGCACGCTGGCACATGCAACCAGCCGCTGATGCACACGCTGCGATCGGTGTGTTGGTCGGAGAGACGCAAAAAGGCCCGAAGCCAAGTATCTACACGACTACGGCAGCGATCAATCAATGTTGCCGTCGGACGGTAAAACAATACGATGTTGCCTCCATAATTGACGGGAATCCATCATCCTCGTTTCGCGACTTCTCCCGCTCCACGATCCTACGTCCGGATCCTGGGGCCCCGTTTCAGCCTTAATTCCGCGCCGGAATTCCCGTGCTCCGCGATATGTAAATTTCATATGCCATCCTGGCTGATTGACGGGCATTTTTATCCTGTCAATCCTTTGGACTATGAGAACCTCGTGTTCAGGGGAAATTGACATTCTTAATCGTCGTCGCTGACAATTAAACGTCCGCAGTTTCGATCATTGACTTTTCTCCTAGTGACAAGTTTTTCTTCCTTCAACATGAGACGCAAGCAACTATGGATGACCGTTTAAGATTGCTAGATCGTATGAGGAGTATGGATGATGTTAGGTTGTTCCAAAAGTTTCTTTCGTTTCATAAGGCGATAATAGACGAAGAACAATTTCTGTTTCATGTTGTAGTATGATGGATGAGGGGCCTGGGGGGTTGCTGAGCACGTACGTAGCCAGGCTAAGACAAAGGACAAGGGGTTGCTAGGGGACAAAGAACGAATTAGCAACAGTACGAGTTGAGATGTCAAAGGATCCCGTTGATGAGAGTCGAGTCGTTGATTAATTATTTAGTCGTGCTGATTATTATACGTTTGCTGCGATATTAGTTCATGCTTAACGAACATTATTCTCTGTACAATTAGCACCTGTTCAACCTACTTATCATGAATGAAGTAACTACAGTAGTCACGGTACTGCAATATTATTTTATTGAATTAAGTATGATCCTTATTTCTGTTATTATGTTCGTGCATAATTCAATAAACTAATATAAAAGAAAAAAGCATAGCGCGTCTATTATTTCCTTGCAAAACGGAAGAACCATTTCCGGCAAGCTATATATTTCAAAAGAGATGATTTAACGTTCCAGTTATCTAAGATTGTTTATTTAAAACGCAATTTCTCTTCAGCATCGTCTGGTGATAGAGCGGAGGGTTAAAAGGAGGTGAAAGGACGGGAGAAGGATGGCGCGATAACGGGCAGCCATAGCGAAGGTGAAGGCAATAGCGCGAAAGGCGGCAGAGATTGGTAAGCCCGAAATCCTTGAGCTTAACTAATTCCTGCATGAGTTACGAGCAAGCCACGGCTAATTCCAAATAAATATTCGCAATACAGATTATGTTAATCGCCATGGATGCAAATTAGACGGCCAGGGGAAGATGTACGTAACTCTGAACCTCGAGACATCTTCCTCCTTTCAACTTCCGCCATCGCCCTCATCATCGTCGCCTACCGTAACAACGTTCCCCTTTTTTCAAGGACGAACAACAGGAAAAACCGTAATGTATTTCCAACACCTTCCTCGAGGGTTAATTAACAATCGTTAGGGAAAAGAAGTCGGGCCAAAGAGATATCTCTGTCCCGATCCGGCGTTGTAAACGTGACAGTGAATTACTGGCAGAGTCTGCTACGTACTGGTCGAGGGGGAGGGGGGAGGGAGGAGGGGGAGGCGTCTAAGTGGCAAGTAGGTAAGTAACTTGGAAGTTAGAGGGTTGGAGTCGGCTCCGCAAACCTGATACACGCGCAAAATGCATACGTGTTGAGGGGGGGAACTGGCGTTGTTTACTGTGTGAGCGCGCTTGTACGTACACGTAATGCGGCGTAGCCACCTTTAGCCGGAGTTTACCTTGCTGGTAAACTCCAGTAGGTAGCTACGCCGGAAACTCTACTCTAATGCAGAGTAATGTTGATTTATGCCCGTGTTGGTCTCATTCTAACTCCTACCCCGCCGGCCTCCGGTTACCTATTCCCGAGCCGCGCTATATTTCACCCGTGCTCATCAACCGAACAAATATTACGTTTTTCCATTATACACGGCCGGAGTTCCGATCAGATACGCCGGATACTTCAGACTTCGGACGCGCGATCGCGAAATTCCGCGCCAAGAGATTACGCTGCGCCGCGTCGCAAGTCGAGCGTTTCGTGATCCTTCCGATTAAGCGGCCGCTTTTTTACACATAACAGGGGAACGTGTGAAAATTGTAGAATTTAGTTCCTTTAACGACCGTCACTCGTCCGAGAAACATCAAACTTGAGTATTTGTTGATATTAATTACGGCACCGTAAAGAAAATATTAAACGAACAAATTTGTTGAAGTGATTTGTTCAAGTCTTCAAGAAAAACTCTACATATTTTGTTTTGTATGTCCGTAGCCTGGAGACTGTTGTTAGGGAAAGAATAGAATTCAGTGGAAAAAGCTCAAAGTATGGAGAGGTCCATATTATTGTGGCCTTGAATATAAATTTTGTTTTGGATTACAAAGTCTAGAGCGAAAGAGCTATAAATAAATAGATTTCTGTTGCTATTGTTTGTAGCCTTCAGCTAGAGCTACGCACTAAGGTTCACTTTTTGGCAATGTCCTTTGCTTCCCTATCACATTATTTTGTATTGTAACACTGAAAGGATCTGCATCGGCATACACTATACCTGCACTTTTACTTATTTCAGTATATTTTCCTATTACAAATTCATCCGCTCGTTGCTGTGTCAGTTAACCTCAACAAAATGGAATATCAAATTAAACAGAATACACCCAAAATTGTAGGCTAAGAACAGGACATAAAAATCTGTCTAGAGACTACTAGTCTTTATTAATAGTCTTAATAATTAATAATAATTAATAGTCTTTATAGATTGATTTCAACGATGTTTTATCAATAGACGGATTAAGGGATCAGCATCTATCAGTCGTAGGATCGTCGGTGAAATAATGAAAGGTGAAGAGAGGAAAACCGCAACGATTACCGAGTTGGGGTTTTCAAGCGAATATGAAGCGAACGGCGTCACGAGCGGCCGCTTTCTGAAGCACGAGGAACAGGCCAGTTTCATACATATTTGCAATGTGCGGCCAAGATGGACGATATGCAATTGTATGCACGAAGGCATACGCGAACGATATCGCGCAGAGGATGAGGATAAATGTGCATACACAACGCGTGGGTAAATGCTTTATTGCGGCTCCGTGAATATCCTTGCACGGCCGTAGAGCAGCGGTGTCTATTGGTCGTCGCGACTATCCACACACGCGACATGCCGCGCGTATACTCGCGCCGAAACTCGCCACGGCCGTAAATAAATGTGTTCGTGAACACACCCGAGAGGTGTGGAATTCAACTTGTATTTCGGTTCCTTGATGGCCCTATAATCGCAAGTCTATCTTTCTAACAGAACCGTCGTGAATTTCGTCGTATCGGTTCGAGTCGGACAAGGACAGAAATTAACAAAAAGAAACCACCTGCCTCGTGTATATTGTTTCCATAATGTTTAGCTGTTTCTATGATTGGCTAATGGCAACGTACGTTCGTTTCGTTCGACGAATAGAAATTCACGAACGCCGCTCGTTCGACACGAATAACCGTGTGGGGAACAGATACGCGAACGTAACGCACGCGTACCACAGCACAATACGCGAGAGAGGATCGAGAGAGGCTAGCGATACAAATGCATCAGTTTCACGGCTCGTCGGACAAGACAACGAGATTCATGCCCTCCTCATGCATGAATCAACAACCTTTTCCATATTTACATAACAACGCTTGATTCGCCATGTGTACCGTGTAGCCGGGTGGGAGGCGGTTGACAGATTGAGAGTATGGATAGGCTTTATTCTCTCGTGCGGTCGTCCTTCGAACCGACGAAAGAACGCCAGAGCCGGTCGAAGCTGGGGAAAGGCCGGTGACAGAGACAGAGAAGAAACTGAGCCGCTAGGTAGAAGAGAAATAGTCGACAGATGAAGAGATAGAAGGATATTTCTGACACGAGATATCGACGGTTCGATGAATACGATGACGCGATCACTCGATGAAACGCGTCATACGTGTGAGCGATGTTGAACCCGCGAGATATTTGGCGGGTTGAAAATCATGGTGACGTAACTCGAGATTTTCATTTCAAGTCCTACGGGTAATCGATTAAATTATAACTTTATTCTTTTGAAGCCATATTAAAACCTGTTCGGACCTATAGGATCCAACTATGGGGAATTTCAACATAGAAATTCTCCAACGATTCCAATCGAAAACTCTAAGATCCTTAATAGATGCACCTTGGTATGTTACCAAGGAAACAATACATCGCGACCTTGAGATATACAAAGAAGAAATATACAAGTTCAGAAACAGATATAATCTAAGAGTTAACAACCACTAAAACCCATTTGTTTCCCAACTGTTACGCCACGAGGCTTACCATAGGCCGTGTCCCTAACCGTCGCTCGTGGTACTACACTGCCGCAAACAGATCGTCTTATAGGACCGGCGAAATATACACAATGTAGCGACGACTAGCGCATAGTTCTAGAAACGTCGATTCGCCTTCGGTCCGTTATTTCATATACACAAAGAAGATGGCATACGTGATCATAGGCGCGAACGGTGGCGTGACCCGAGCGTAGTGGGGGTCGTCTCCCAAAGACGACAAAGAAAAGATCGAAGGGCAATCAGTACCATTTGAGGATTCGAACGTTATGCATCGACAGGTTCTGACAAATAAATCTAAAATCGCGTAGTTTACCGAATACATCAAGAAATATTATAAAGTCGGGTCGAATTACTAACAAACTAATTATATAACCGTAAAATAATTTGTGACGTGCTCATTATATTATTTTAAATATTGTCAAATATACCAGTTTGTGTCAAGCCTGTTAATTCAGTGTTAAACTCATCGAACCAGCTCTGTTATCTTCGAAACAGGGGAACGACTAATTCGCGGCGTCGATTATCCGAATCGTAGCGAGAATTTACGCCTCTCGCTGACGCGTCTCTCCGCGAACGGTCGTAGCACCGACTGCTTGACACGACGGATCAGATCCGCAGACTAAAGACAATATTCTTTAGATTGAAGCATTAGATTCAACTAGAATCGAACATACTATGAACTCTTATGATCCAAGTTACGGTGCCACGCCAAAATAATTTACTTTGTAATAATTGTAAATGGTCTACCAGATAAATAAGAACTTTATTCTTTAACCCTTAGAGTGCTGAATACTCGCAGCCTATGCCATCCGTACGGACGGCACGCTGCCAGCGCTGACGATCGCTGTGGACTGGATACTTTTTCGCTATACTGAACTCTGTTGATCGACTATTCAAAGCGCAAATCGTAATAAGTTATAGTAATGCTTTTGCGCGAGATTAAATGATTCAAGAGCGTTATTTTTTAGTATTAATTATTTATTATAAACATTGAAATTTACAATTTACTAGAATTTGGGTAGTAAATTAGAAAACTAAATTTAGTAAATATAACACAAGTTAATAATTCAGTTGTGCGTGAAAAATTTCAAAACAATCATCGATACATAATCTGACATCGCATTTTCTGTCGTTGCTTCTCTTATTTTTCACACGAACGACACATTTTCTTCTTGACAGTTGTGTTGTGCCGGCACGATTATTCTACCAAATGTCCAAATTGGACAAATCGTGAATGCAAAGTATTAAATAAAAAAAAAAGAAAAGACAGTTTCTTCGAACGCGGCATTAACATTGAAATGCATTTATATTTATCTCGTACAAACGTAATAGTATCACTTCTGCGTAGGTGTCCGGAAAAATTGACAAACGCATATATGCGTCCTTAGTCCAGACCGATGGCTTTCGCCAGACGCATATATGCGTCCATAGCACTCTAAGGGTTAATCTATTATTATTAAATTAGAACTATATTCCGTGATATGTTTTATGACCAATTGCGATACACGAAAAGAAATCGCAAGGCAGAAAATTCAGAAAAGGCTGGTCGACTCGTTTGTTCGTCGTTCGGTCTGGTCACGAAAAGGGGAAACGTGGAGTAGTGGTGTGACGGAAGGGTGGTTCGTTATAGAAAGTTTCGAGTGGACACGCGAATAGCGAGGCTCAGCTGTCACAGAGCGAGCGAGCGTTACGTATGCACGTTGAGCGGAGGAAGCACTGTTTCATGCAACGTGCTACGTTGCAGAGGCGTGGCGATGAGTTACGTCCTCGCGGGCCGTCTCAGAACCTTTGGCTTCTGCGACCGTGCTAACCACGGTCCACTGGGAAGAATTCGGGAACCCAAGGGACCATTCGTCACCGCTATTGAACGTGTGTGCAAGATCTGGTAAACGTACTTCCGACGCGAAACGGCTTACCTACAGAGGCTGAAGGATAAACGAGCTCGAACGGTTTTGTTTTCCTTCGAAAACGTTCTCGGTGAACGTTGAACCCTACTTCTCGGTCGTTCGAGGGTGACACGGCTCTGATCCACTAAACCGATAATGAAAATCGTCATTCTTGTTTTACGCGATCGTACCGCCGTTGTTCTTATCGCCGGGACTCTTAAATTTGTCTTTATCTTATGACCACGCTTTTCGAATTTCCCTCTTCTATCTACTGACCTACTTTTTATCTATTTCCATTCCGCTGATGCGCCTTCTCCGACGTCTCATTCTTCACCTAAACGTTCCTTTATTATAGCCACGACCACTTTTCCCAAATTTATCTTCTTGTATTCTAAGTTCGATACGTTCGTTCTGCCTTTGAAAGATTAGAAAGGTTTGGAAGGTGTTATTATTCACTTGACACCTTTCTTAGGATGCCTACGTTAGTCCTTAATCTGCTGACTAATTCATTATGATTTTTCCTTTTTTTTTTTTTCCTTTATCTGGGAGATTGAACATCACTTTGTCAAGAGATTTCAACAAAATTTAAAAGCTGTTGCATAATTAACATTTTTATCCGGTAGATACATTAGTTTTTAGTATTTCCACTATTGTGATATTCTTTGAATAAACTCTGTGTATATAACGCGAGTAAACGTTAGGTATTCCATTATTTTCCGATAGCTATATGGTAGCGAAGAGAAGGCTAGCCGAGCGAATCGCGCGAGAGTCGGTGGCTCCTCGAAGGACAAGGAGGATGAAGTAATCCTCGTTATGGAACCGGTACGCGTGTGCTCCGCGGCTTCACATGCGCGCCATCGTCCACGTGAATGCTCCGGTGCGTAATTTCTAAATACGTTGTTCCATAAATGGGGAAAGGAGCGACAGCCGTGCGCCGCGATATTATCAAGTCATTCCAATTAAGCCAGATTAATTGATCGTGCGCGAGCTATTGATCTATAACGGCAGCTTGCGCCGAAACTAGTCGCTAAATAAAAATAACCTCACGATTCTGGTTAGTCTAAAATGTCGCACGTATCAAGCCTGATAAATACGATCTAGTCGCGATACCTGAATATAACTTTCTGCGAGGAGAATGCGTATTTCCTAAGCAAGGTTCGGCGAATTAGCAAATTTGTTGATACAGCATGGTATTTTATAGCGTCTGAGTCGACCGATATTCGTCTTCGCGTGTCCCAAGAATTGCGCTGATATATCGCGGCTTTTCGGAGCTCGACTGGCTGCGAACGACCGCGCATCCGGTCGACTACGGAAGACGCAACGCAGTCATAAATAGCGTACCATATTTCCTGCCGTTGACAGAAAAAGGTACGACAAAACGAGGCTGAGTGAAATTAGATAAAAATTAATTATAACCTGCAGCTTTCCTTCCAAGGAACCTTCCAAGGTTACGGGAATTACAGATACCGCTATGAGAGAAGCTACACTTAAGAAGATGATTACAGCGAATGTAGACTCGAAGCAACTATGATCCTGACAAATACATTTATTGGCGTACAACGAGGCGTTATTGTGAGAAGTGGTGAAAAGACAGACGATCGATTAACAATTTATCGAATCATCGCGGAAGCGGAGGAACGTTTCAACGTTGGCGTGCCAACGTCCCTATCGGTGCGGTGTAACGAGCGAAAATATTCGCCGGCTCATAGAAAGAGAAAGAGAGAGAGAAAGCGATCCCGTTACGCACGGTCGGTGCTCAGAGAGCTGGTGGAGCGCGTGAAAAAATCGTTCGCGGATGGAACATTCGTATCCGGGATGTTGCCTTATCAGTCGGCGGCCTTAAGCCACGACTGCGTGAGATTCTCGCGAATGCGAAAAACGGCCAACGGCCGCGGTGTAAACGTTCCTCTCGAGGTAGCTTTCGCGTGCACCGCTCGCTCTCTTCGCCGACTCGTTCGCTTCCTCGCCGTATGGAAGGGAAGGCGTGACAAGACTGCAAAGTAAAAGGAACCAGGCATAGAGTCACCCGCGCAAGAGGGTGACATGCTGCCGAGCCGGTTACGGACCGAGCCCGCTCAGTCCCAACTCCGATCCACCGAGGCAGGTGAACATAACCTAACAGAAACCCGCCGGTCGGGCCCCGTCCGCTATAGTAACCGAGAGGCGGTTGCCTGTGTACGGTACACTTACGCGTTTACACGATACACGTGTGCCGTGCTCGCGAATAATCTCGCCGCTGATACACCGTTCCGCGCGGGATGCGGTTAATATTCGTCCCTCGCTCGCTCCGCGGACAGGTGGACGCGGCTCGAATGTACCTCGCCGTAGAGGCGTGCCGCGATACACATGTGAGAGTCGATATCGCTTGTTTCTTGGTTATTGGAACTGTGATAGAGAGGAACGGCGGTGCTCATATGACAACGTGTCGACTGGTTTGATGCAGCTTGATTAGTTGACGAGATAGCAGTTGGCTCGGTGGAAACGTCTTGTAAGCAGAACCTTTTTCTACCAACGAGATAAACAGATGGAATGATGCGTTGTATTTGTATTTATCTACAGGATCGTGTTACCAACCTCTAAGTGTCTGTGCCAATGGATGGTAGGTATTTCTGTGTGACGTAGAATCTATGTTTCTACACGGTTTCCTAAAATTAATACAGTGAAGGTTAGGTCGTTGTTGTCAGCGGTATCTATTTTACGAAAATAAAACGAAGTAAACGATAACTAAATTTACTACCAGGTTCATACAATAATGACTAACTGTATGTACTAATGTATATACTAATGGCGTAACTGTAATTTGGAAACTAATGGATCTGAAATATTTTTATGCTAGCTCTTGCTAGCCACTGTTGCCGCCTGGGAATTAAGTACTTTGTCACTTATGCTACTTTTCAGGTAATTGACAGTACAAGATGTTATTAAATATTGGTTTGGGGTTGATATTTAATAGATTCACACAGATTCTATTTTACTTTCTACGTTTCGCCGCCTCGTACAAAACGTCTGAACACACCGGGTACATTTAGATAATTGATACGTGGTCGATTCCTAAGACAAAAGAGCGTCGTTAGATGTCGTACCAACTTAGCTTGTAGGAACTAGCGATCATACCAACTTAATATTTCTTAACACAAGATTATAGTATGAGATGTTTATATGATCTGACGTGAAGTTTGCATACGTTTGAATGAGAAGTAAATTTCGTAATATTTTACCGAATGTCAACATTGACAATCAGCGTGAGGGAACAAGATGAAAAATGTTACGGACGCTTCCTAAATTATCCCACCATTCCAATGGTACGTTTAATAACGTACGGACAATTAACGCACATATTTTAACCTTAGCGTAACGTACGTATTGAATTACCTCAGCCATTATGAAACAATCAAACCCAATCCTGATGCAGCTGATACTTTAGACAAATTGGCCTCTACACCTTAATATTTTTGACAAAACATTTGGATACCAGTTGGCGCTGCCAATTTCACCAGCGCTAACGTCGGATATCGAATCAAGAGCATCGCATCAGCGCAGCGAATGATTCGAAACGAAACGGAGCAACTTCTGGCACGAATTCATTGCAACTTTAGTTAATCTTATTATTGATCATCGTTATTAACCCATCTCTTTTTCATTCAGTAATTTGCATGTCATTGAAGCAAGATATCACTAGACGCGTATAATATAAACACTGTGTACTATATATATTAGGTTATCCGATAAGTTTCTTTCGTTTCACAAGGAAACAATAGACGCACAATATTTTCTGTTTTGTATTCTTCCGATCCGTTACATTTTTTATCCTACAATTTACATCGTGTGATCCATTTTGTTTATTAATACGTGTAATAGAAATTTAATTAGAAGAGCAGAACTATGTGTTCGGTAGAATGGGCAACATTTTCAGCAATTTTTGTAATAATAAACTTTATGATTACTTCATATTATTTCATTACGTATTCCTAATCTTTCGTTACGGTAAAAACAAGCTTAAACTGCGATAATATCCATCGAGACAACGATCTACAGTGAGATCCGTTATAACGTGACGTGATAAAGTGCACGCGTACCGAGCGAAAATTCAAAGTCGATTTTCTCGAAAACAAAGCCTCGAACGAAAAATGTTTATTCTATATTTTCGACTTCTTTTTTCGCCTAGAATCACCCCCTTTCCGCTTGTACCACCAGTTACCAACCACCCTGTATATGTCGGGTTATCGTTAGAGTTAGGGGCGTCTAATGTATCTTCAGGTGAATTGGCCATCGTGGTGATGTACCAGAGATGATATTTACTGATACAAATGTGATTATTTCAGAGCGTGACAAGTAACAACGGCGATCGAATGATCGAGATGTCGATGACAATGAATTTAGGTTCGATAACGAATCCACGGTGAACGGGATGACGAATGCGATGTGATACACGATCCTGCTGTGACTCAACGTACAAGTAGAACTTATCTGAATGAACTGAATCGCAATCCAAGTGGAACTGCCCTTATATACTCCTCTCGGTACCTCTCGGGTCAATCTTTGTTTTTAAGGACAGCTATGTAATTGTTCCATACCTCTGTTAGGTACACGTCCCTGCCGTGACCGTGGCTATTTTCAGTTATGTCACTTCGAGCCCAAGCCCACTGTCATAAGCCCACGGGCACCCGTACTCGGATTACAATATAAACAACTATTCCTCAGTTTTATTATTTTACTGCAGCTATAATAAAAAGCCTGGACCAAAGTATTGGGCACCTTCCCAATACAACAGATATACGACATATACAATATATAATATTGTATAATAATACTCATTTGAACGAGTAAGTTAAAAATCATGAAATTATGGGAAATACTTTCATAACGACGATGTTGCATTACACAGGCAGATAGAGTAAACGTTAGCAATAAATATTATCGTAGAAATATGTGACATTAAGAATTATATCTATCCACAGTAATTACGTGTTTAACAATGATTGATAACGTCTCTGCAAAATAATATCCGTTTTCGATTCGCTTACATTTTTTATTTACAATCATTCCGAGACTATCTATATTAAAAAGTAAAATGAGTATTTCACATTCCCACTCTTTCCTATATTACGTAAGAATAATTTGTAAGTATGCAGCGGTGAACGTGTTAAACGCATCATGAATCACGGGCTAGTCATTAAGTCTTCTGTCAGGTAATCTGCGCGTAAACGCGGCACGCGCGACACCGTCTTATGGGATTTTAATCGGCCAAGCTGGTCGAACGCTCTTCTCCCATCGCTGGAAATCCAACAACGAATCGGCGAACGATGCATGGTCGACGTTCCACTCTCGCGACCTAGAAAATCCCTTTAGCTGGAACAAGCGGTGAGAGTTTCGTCATCCATTCTGATTTATGCCGGCTGGATTCTCATGATCCCCATGTCCCGATTGGGTACGGAACGACCGCGATAGGCCAATGTGTCGGCAGATTAGCGCGGAGATCCTGTATCGCCGCGAATACAGCACAGATCACGGGAATTTCTGCGTCGCGTGTGTAGCATCCCGGATGTTCCGCGACCGCGTTTCTTCCCCCACGAAAGGATCGATCGTAAGTTTCATAAAATAGGAAAATGTGGCTAATGTCAAAGTATTAGATGTAAATCAGAGATAATGTCAAATTAACGAGAATAACATGGAAGATGTAAATATGTACATAACGAAATTTCGTATTTGCGAGAGTTGAGGTTAGGTTAGGTTGAGGTTAGGTTATAATTATATGTAAATTCTATGTAAATCATATTGAAGAAAACTGACGGAAATTTGTTACGAAACTCTGGCAAGTCTATTTAAACCTGTTACTACTTCGGTTTCCTTTTTCATTGGTGGAGGGTACGATTGAAAGTTCATTGGAAGGTCATGAAAATGGAGGCTCAAGGATGTGATCGAAGCTAAAAGTACATAGGCACAACGGTGCACCGTTGCGTTGCTGGAATACGAACGTCCCTTCTTGATGAATTAGACACAGCATCAAGCATGTAACTACGAATAGCACTAGCACGCGTTACGCACGTTTAATTGCCTCGATTTGTACGTGTTGCGTACGCTGGAATTCAGCTCGACGGGCGAGCTTCTTCGAGCTGTGGCTACGTTCTGGTTGCGTTGTTATCGCGTAACGAGGACAAGGATAATCAAGGTGCAGGCAAAGGTGTCCTGCTCGTAGTCTGACCCTGTTCCTACCAACAAAACTCTACAGTTTAGAGCCTAAATCCTTCGTCCTGTACGTAAAAATGGATTTCGTAGTGTTACATTCGTCACCGTCATCGTACATTCGAGTTGGAATTTCGTAGCAAATATTGCGCGCAGGCAAAGAGAAAATTAGTAAGGCGATAAGGCGACGAATGAATATTAAATTCCGGCCAAAGGCACGCGAAACGTTAATGCAAGAAGCAGCGGCAGTGAGTTATACCAGTGGTGGACAGAGCACGCTGCATTATGGTCCGTGGAGCGTAAAAATCTTGCGCATCTTAAAACACTGGCACGTATAATTAAATTAAGTAGATGATAACTCATCCTCTGCGCGACGTCGCGTCGCGCTTCGTCCGCTAATCCCCTTTAAGATGATCGCGTGACTGTTACTACGGCTGCCGCGTAACGGTCAACATTTCATTAATCTTTTCGCGTACATAATCCTCCATTCGCTCACCTTTCTTCCGATCATCGGTTCCTTCTTCCCTTCCAACACGCACACGGTATATTCTTAGTACGCAGCCAGGATCGAATCAGGGAACGGCTTTGACGTTCGTCTGAAGAAGATTCGTTTGTCAAAAGAACACTTTTTATTGACAAAGATGATTCACTTTGTTCGATCGTCAGGGGACGACAAGAATTGCGCGGAGAAAAAAATTCGTAAACGGAACTCTCGGCCAGAGTAGCCCAGAGAGTAGAAAGGTGGATATATAGGGAGCAGGTTCTCACGCGAGGCGAAACAGACAAACGGAGAGGGGAAGATGGCGGCCGCCAAAGTCGCGAACCGGTTGGTCTGTCTCTCTAGATTCTCCTAAGCTCGCGCGCTGTTCCAGTACCCGCGAAGCTAACTTCGATCGGATAGTTACGGTACCACGTTTCACTGACCGAGCTCTCGCCATCCTATAATTTTCCACTTAGACCTGGAACGCAGCAACGACCAAAGAGAAAAGAAGTAAGTAAGCGACTCATCAGCTTCGATTCTTCGACCAACGTGCTCGACTACAGTTTTCGAGGCGATATTCGATGGACGCGACGCGTGGAAATTTCCCCCGTTCTTTTTCTCCTCGTGGTCGTCGATCCACTTGGAAAGTAGACTTTATCGCGAAACGGATACCACGAGGACACGGTCGTACGCTACGGCCGTTTAGATTTTACCGGATTCTCGGCTGATTCTAGCGCACCAGTTGGCCTGGCGATACGCTTCCAGCCGGGTTCTTAATCCCAGAAATACCCGTGCACCGATGGTAGCCAAAGCCCGGCGGCGCAAAAGCTTTGAGAGACTATTGCAAGAACGAAAGTGCACGGGGTATAAGCACCGGACAACGAGGGAAGAAGAGAGGTCGAGTAAGATGAGAACTGAGGGGGAGAGAGAGAGAGAGAGATCAGTCTGTAAGCTCTCGGGATACTTACAGCGTTGCAGTAGTGGTCCCATTGTGCCGCAACGACACAAGTCCCCTCTCTGCTTTCCGGCAAACTCTCCGCTGTTCCCCTCGTCGGTCTCGACGAGCTGACACACTGCTGCTCACACGTACACAGATACGGCGAGCAGCGCCATCAGGAAACACCAGCGTGGCCACGTTCCACTGTGGGCCAACCGCGATCACAGAGAGGCAGAAGGACAAACAAAGAGAGAGAGAGAGAGAGAGAGAAAGTACAGAGAAAGAGAAAGAAGCACGGTCGCGAACGCGAGACGTTTACGATTCTCGAAGATTTCAACCAGTGATCCGCGCGCGAAACTAAAGGATAACGCATTGGCGTTTAGACAAACGCCGGAGACCGTCTATGGTGATCGAGGCAGACCCGAGGCCAAGAGCCTTGTAGAGCGGCCATAATGCACTGCAGCGGCACAGAAAGGAATAGGTCAGCACGAGACTTCAACCGGTGACCACTCCCCCTTGGTACCCCTCGCTCATCCATCGTGCGATCACGCTCACTTTACACCTACACCCGACTCTCCCTACCTATCCCTACCTACTCCTTTCGTTCACCTGCACCACAACCAGGCCCTTTTGTCATTTATCCCGTTACGCGCTCTTCTTATCAATTTCTTCCAACGAGACACCTCGAACCAGGGCTCTCGCTTGCTTGCGACCAATTCGTTTGAGATTTCAAGTGATTTAGAATGATGCGTTTGAGTTATATGCGAAGTGGATAGACAAGATGTTCAAACATTCTTGTGGTGTAAAGTAATCGGTGTAAAGTTGTTTGAACACTTTACCTCATACTCTGTGTGTTTGAATTAATTGTTTTAGTCAAGAAAAGTTACTCGTTTAGATTCCACTAAACTTTGACGGTTGTCGATCGCAAATTTGATGCTGTTTGAAGCAACAGAGGGTTGTTTACTGTCTAAAATCGTTTGTGCAAACGTGCTTATATTTAAATGAAGAGAATGCAGAAATAGATGGAATTCCTTATGTACCATTTTACTGCAGAAACAAAGTTTGCTGTAGGAGTGTAAAATACTCCTTATTTGAACACATTTGCTCATACTCTGTCCGGTTTGAATTAATTGTTTTAGTCAAGAAAAGTTACTCTTTTAGATTCCGGTAAACTTTGACGGTTGTCGATCGCAAATTTGATGCTGTTTGAAGCAACAGAAGGTTGTTTACTGTCTAAAATCGTTTGTGCAAACGTGCTTATATTTCAATGAAGAGAATGCAGAAATAGATGGAATCCCTTATGTACCATTTTACTGCAGAAACAAAGTTTGCTGTAGGAGTGTAAAATACTCCTTGTTTGAACACTTTACCTCATACTCTGTGTGTTTGAATTAATTGTTTTAGTCAAGAAAAGTTACTCGTTTAGATTCCGGTAAACTTTGACGGTTGTCGATCGCAAATTTGATGCTGTTTGAAGCAACAGAGGGTTGTTTACTGTCTAAAATCGTTTGTGCAAACGTGCTTATATCTAAATGAAGAGAATACCGAAATAGATAGAATCCCTTATGTACCATTTTACTGCAGAAACAAAGTTTGCTGTAGAAAATGTAAAATACTCCTTGTTTGAACACTTTTCCTCATAAATTGTTTTAGTCAAGAAAAGTTACTCGTTTAGATTCCGGTAAACCTTGACGGTTGTCGATCACAAAGTAGGTGCCATTTCAAGAAAAGTAGATGTCAAGCAAGAGGGGGTTGTTTACTGTCTAAAATCGTTTGTGCAAACGCGTTTATATTTAAATGAAGAGAATGCAGAAACAGATGGAATTCCTTATACACCCTTTTACTGCAGAAGCAAAGTTTACCGTAGAGAGTACCTAGCGACGCAGCATTTAAATAGAAAGGTAAGATAAAAACGTCGGTACAGGTAGGCGCAACGACGTGTCGTATCGCACTTTGCAGTCTTTCAGCTTACGACATACGCGAGCGCATTTCAGAAATGCAAAAAATACGTGCGCTGAGTACAAGCCGCGTACCGACGTTACACGCGATTAAGAGGCGAGTTACATATTCAATTTTCAATTCAAATTCAAGGTTTCAATAACGAGGCACCCGTGCGCGTTAGCGCGTACTTTGCACAACGGTGAACGAGCAACAGAAATAAAAAAAGGAAGAAAATTTAGACGAGTTTCGCAGAAGATAATACGAAAGAAATAGAGCGATCACTCGATTGTTCTCAGAGGTCAGAGATAACAGCGCGGTGGCTCGCCTCGGTATCAATGGCGGCTGCGAACGCTTATAAAACGACATTCCTACACGAGCCCGAGCAATGCCGCGGGATGTGAACCGATAAAATCTCTAGAATTTACGGTAAATCGTACTTAACAACGGGAACACCTCATAAGACACGTAGTACACAGTCCGGTTGCGATTCCGTTACGCGTTTTGATTCAATGCGTTTCGCGAAGCCGCCTATTTGGAAACATATTCCCCCGATATTTCTCGCCGACGAACGTGGAAAGAACAGGCAGCAGGCAAATAGAGTATCGCCACCGTTCTATTGCATAATCGGAATATAAATCGCTTTCGGTGAAACTGAGCCGGGTTCACAGGACGTCCGAAGAAAGAAAGAAAGAAGAGAAATAGAGGCAACGCTGGAAGATTGTGTTCGGTGGTGGTAAACGAGCACGCAACATATTGGACGCGTGGTCTCGGCCTAGAGACGACTCGAAATCGGTTAAAAGGTGGCATTGTTAGACAGACAACTAGACACAGGCGAGGTACGGGGGCAAAGACCAAGGGGAACGAGACGACGCGACTCGTGGAAACGTTTAATTAATTTCGAAGACAATCGGCGCTCCTCAAAAGTCGGACAACTTAACTCCGCCGCGGCAACAGCTGTGTCGTAAGCATATGCGTGCGGCGAAAGAACAACGAGCAGAAGGAAGAACATCAGAACCAGTTTCATCTCTTAAACGCTTAATTAAGCAGGCTCTCTCGGTAGAGGGTGAAACGAGGATACGTAAATCCGAGTGACGCGACCAAACCAACGAGAAGAAGATTCCCTCGGCTGTCTGGCAGCGAGCAAAAGATATCGATATGCGTGCACACATGTATATTCATGTTTGTGTAGGTGTAGCCCCGTAGCTACCACCGCGTCTGCTACCTTTCTTTACAGTCTGCACATTTCGATTTATCATTAACAGCTCTATCGCATGCATGGTCCTCGAACCAGTTTCTCGTTTTATCATGGTCAACTTGGCGGTTACTACGTAACCGGGTAGCGGAGTAATGATCGTAAGGGGCTATACAGTGTATACGGAGCGGCCGAGAATTACTCACTCGCAACGGTAACGAGGTCCCGTGCTCGCCAAACGTTAAATCAAACATTTCTAAGAGTTAGATGTTCGCCACTTTGACGGTATTCGCCGATGCGTTTAATCGTTGAATTAAAGATAAGATAAACAACATCGGAGGAACATCTTTATTCCTTCACCATTAAATCGTCTATTCTTCAGAGTTATTTACACATTTGCATCAACAATTAGACGAGGTTGTTAGGCGCGATAATAATCCCTCTATACAAAATGCAATAAATTTCATTTCTCTAGAATATACACATTTAACTTTCCTCGTTCCTCCGCCTCTTGGAAAAATAATCTGCAATACTTTTTTTCATTGGAAGCTAACGTTCATACGACACACCCTGTACATATGGAATATAATGCATGGAATGGGAATACCATAATTAGAACCGGGTTAAGCGAAAGCTAACCGCTATCCTCCTTATCGGAGGCTCCCTCATCGCGCGCACACGGATAAGCTGTTCCAGGGGATTCCCATAAACAGTAACACCTGCCAAGCACATAGGAAACGTTCCGATGTACGCGTCGTACATGCAACTTCCAGCTCGAAGGCGTAAACGTTACCTTATTTCTTATAAGTTCATTTCTTCGCCATCTTCCTTTTCTTCTATCCGGTTCGCATAATTTCTCCGTATCCTAATGGAGGAAACTGTCGGCGGTACTGGGGACGGCTGGTTAGCGCAGAACCGTACGCAAGATCTCGCAGTTTAACGATCATTATCGGCTTTTATGACTCAATGAACGTCGAATACGAAGTGGCCGTTCGAAACCGGCCATTAATCGTTTGTTACTGCAACGACGGCGGAAAAAGAAACCGACAAAAACCGAGTATCCCCGGTTGTTTGTTTTATGTGCAACCGACTTCGTAATGGCACTCGATCGAACATCGGTAAAAACCGTTCGATAAATATTTAGGAAATTTGCCAAAGTTTCGCAATTCCATTCGACCGCTTCGCGATTCATAACTCGCTCACCGGAAGTACATCTGCGCGCGCGCTAATAATTAACAAGGTCGTTCGATCAAATGGCAAACGCGAAAGGAAATGTCGCAGGTTTCTCTCGACCGGCATTCGCCGTTCGGTAAAAATGCGAGACCGTTAAACGAAACAGAGAAAATGTTTAATGCGCGTCCTTGTGCGAACGTCGTGAACCGAACGAACTCGCGAATAATTATTCGAGTGAATCGAGGCACACAGGTGTTTCAGGCCTCTCATGTTAATCAGATGTCGCGGCTACGGCATCGTGTGGCACGTTACGAACGTATGCAAACCGCATTTCCACGGCAGCGCGCGCTCCAGCAACGCCAACAGCGTTCGGCTGCCTGAAGAAAAATTCCCCAATGCGTCAGCCACGCACTTCTTTTCCATTCCACGGCTCTGGCCGATGCGTGGATGCTATCAATGGAACAATTATAATTAGAGGCAGCGTTCCGTTGCGCAATTCTCCGACTTTTAAAACGGCCGACGATCGAGGAACCCGTTCCACCGAGTGTCTAATCGGGGGCGATCTCCGCGCCACTGCACCTTCTACGCCTGCTAACGAACTACTAATTATTAATGTCCAACAAATTGTTTCGTCTAGATCTCGGCAATTTATCGCGTATTCGACGGAGATTTAATTGCCCGCGTTTAATTCTTCGCAATCGTATCGAACTCGTTGTTTTCGTTGATATTTGAAATTTCAAGCATTCGCGCCGAAAAACCTTTTACTTCCTTTTTTCTCTTCTTCTTCTTCCTCTTCTTTTTTTTCTTTTTCTTTATCAACGAATATTCATTAATTACCGTAACGGTATAAGTCTGTTAATCAGTCACACTCTGTTTGCCGCGATATCAATTCTTACGAATGTAACGATATTCCAGTTTAGAAAACAGATGGTAGAATTACATAAGACGTTGTTACTAGGACCCGGAAGATTTTTATTTAGAAACCTTGGTTCTCTTTCTCTTTTTCTTTCTCTCAGCTTTCTCACGTTTGTTACTCTACCACGGTTCCCCATAAAGGCGACACTATCTCGTAGAGAGATTTTTCGAAAGCCGTGAAAAGTAGCGGGCATCGTGCGCGGAAAGAAAAGGTGCAGTAAGGATGAAGCGTAAAGCAAGTCATACGGCGAGACCGGCTATTAAGAATCTTCGTGTAGCTAAGAATCGTCGCCGACACCTTCGGTATATTCCGCGGTGTACGATGTAATCTCTGTGTGCCATCGCGACAACCCAGCTTAAACTAGGCACCGTGTAGTCCCGATGTCCGGTGCCTCGTACGATGTTCCCTCTCTCGTTCTCCTTCCCTCGAGTTTTCGCTCGCTTAAAGCGAGTGACATCATCAGCCACCTATGTCCACCTCGCACCCATCCGGCAGTCCGGGCACGTACACTTTCGGATAAAAGGAGCACTAAAACAAAAATATTGTCCGTCTGGAGTTGAACTTATAAATCAACGACGGCAACAACGGAATCGCCGGTTCTTCGTTGTTGCCCGTCCATTATCGTCCCGCTGTTCTTCTGGCCGTCTCCTCCCCGGACGGCCGACGGACTTTTCATATCCAACCTCCCCATTTAACGTTGAATTTATAAATAATGGCTAACGAACGGCCGCAGCGATCGTTGTCATAATTCAACTTACAAATGAGAGAGGTTTCTTCGTGTCTTATCCGTTCCAAGTCGAATTCATTAATCGATCATGGTCTCGCGATACCCTGCGCTCTTCCCTCTTCCTCCGTCTCTCCTTTTAGCTTACCACCCTCCACCATGTTCTTTCCGTCATTCGTTTTGCTCCTTCTGTCGTCTGTATTCTTTCCGACTGCAACGACTTCGTAAATCATCGACGCGAGACATACTTAATCGTTTTAGCGTAAATGTCGTCCGTTTCGATGGGCCGCCGTGATTTATGATTTACGACAAACTGCGCTGGTGCTATGCTTCCACCGTCGTTCAGCTTTTTCCACATAATCCTCCCCTGGGTAATGCAACCGTCGAATTATCAGTTTAGCCCGACTAAGGATCAAATATCCACGTATTTTCGATGTTTCTGGTTAACGACTCTCTCGACCGGACGCGTATCTCATATACGAAACGCGACGAGTGGTCGCGTCAGCCCGTTGCAAAAGATCACGCAAGCAGCGATATCATGTTGGAATTCTCGTATTTCACAACAGTCAAAATCGTGACCGTGGAGGTATACGCGAGTGTCCTGGGAACGAGCGCAGGCATCGAGGCAAACAGCGCGCTTGTGGAAACGACGGAGCAGTGACCTTCGGCCGCAAAAAGGTCGAAGTCGTTGTACCGTTACTAGACATCCTCCGTAACTACCTAGTTTTAGGCATTTTGACTTGTTTTTTCGTTACGACCGTTCGAATTTATGGACACGGCCGTGGCCAGCTTCGTTTTTCAGTGTTAACTTAGCCAGGTAGGAGTCGAAGGTACGTACAGGTGATGCAATTGCGCTTGACCTTGCTCTAAAAACATTTTCACACCCTCGGGTCTGGCTCCCGTTGTGGCCTACCCTTGTGCGCCTACCTCCTCCTCAAAGCGACTCGCGCTCTTCCTCCAGGCCGCAAAACAATCCCATTGTACTTTCAAACGAACCGATTTAAATATTTTTTGCTATGGTTAAGGTCACTCTTATAGGCGACGCTTCAGCTTTCAACCTGATCCGTGAAGAACGTACCGAAGGCAATTTCAAGGTGCAACGGAACACAATGTTCGGCGATGTTCCGGCATAAAAAATCGACCGGCAAATCGCGGCCCCATTCGCCAGCCGCGTTTTTCCTACCTCGACGCGTTCCGTTCGGATTTATGTCTTCTAATTCGCGATTTATTCGCGCGAATGTCGCATGACAGGGCGAAATTGCGGAACATTCGCGATCGGCAGCACGGTGTTCTCAATTATGAAGCGCACGCCTGCGCGCTGCTTCGCCCGATCAGGCTGGCATTGGCGCGTCGTTTTGTGAAAATTCAAAGACGAAATCGCGATCGGAAGGAATAATTCCAGGCGTAATTGCGCCGATTCGGGGGGGATTATTCTCGATGCACGAACGGAAGAGGAGGAGTCCAATATATTAACAATTTCGAGCGTGCCGGATCGAGAAGCCGATCGAATGAATTAATTTGCGCGGAGGATCGGCAACAATTTGCTCGTAACCGAGAGAAAAATATCATGGCGGGGATACCGGTTCGGCCGAGGAGTTGAAAACTGCTTCGGAAATTAATAGTCGGCCATTAATTCAAAATACCTACTCCACGTGTGATACATTTGCTGTTTAACTACCCGATCATTAATTTACTTACTTTATGTAACGCGCTTGGCGAGGCTGACGCGCGACGGGCATATTTCTTACGCGAAATTATATCAACTGGTAAAGAGACTGGAAACAGCATGTCACCCAACTATTCCGCGTTACATACACTCATCGGCACCTCCGACAAAATATTCAAAAGTGCGTTTAGCGAGCGTAATAAATTCGCGATATCGTCCCCCGTCACGCCAGGAATGTTGTTTCTGCTTCTGTGCGGTAATTTCGAAACTCTCGCGGGTCAACCTTCGCTGCGTTTCGACGTGCCGAGCGATCTGCTATCGGCGTACGATCCGACGGCAGCCATAACGTCAAGCGCGTTCGGTTTCAACTTCCCACCGCTACGATTCTGCCTTAAAATTGTTCTAAAATACGTTTATGCCTTCGAGCTTGCACGAAAAACATTTCTAGGGGCCTACGGAATACGCGTTTACGAATTGATCGAGAAATTACGCAGATGTCAATGATTTTCGAACAGAATTTTCCGATGCAGGATCGTATCTGTTTCCTATTCGACACGGAAACGATGGTTTCCAAATCTGGAAGCGTTTAATTCTGCATGATTTCTCAGAATGACAGGCTACGATGCGAGAAATTGAAATTGCGAATCGCGGGCAACCGGATCATTACTTGAACCGATAATTAAGAGCACGTGGAAGTAGCGCCATTTGGTATGCTCTGTGTGATATAGCGTATCCGCGTTTGAATTATTGAATTCAATAGAAATACGCGAGTTCTCCGCGCTCAACTGGAAGATTGGACGAATTTATACGAGCAATGCGCCCGGCTACCCCTTCCCCGCCCATTTAAAAATACTATCTAGGCGGCCATTTATCAGGCTTAACTGTGTCTTGAAACCGTTACTTTTTATTGAATAACGTATAACACCTGCGAAAACACTTAATTCACGTTCAGCGATATATAACGTGGCCGGTCGCGGTATTAAATTCGCGGAAATTTAGGAAGATAGGTTTGCGGTTGGAAGCAAAAAGACAAGCAAGTCGCATAACCTGGATGATTGCAGTTAAAAAGACCGAAACGGTACAGGTCCAAGCAGAATCAACGGGGAACTTTTTTACAAAATAACAACACACCCAGATGCGTCATTATATTACTGGATATAGAATAGTGAATCGTCTATAGCTATTCTATAATCCACTAACGGATAGAACGCTGGACGAGTAGACTATGACTTGGAACTAAATGACAGTGAACAAGCTACAGGGAAAAATTTCGTTACGTTAAAAGTGTCCTTCTTTTACCTTATCTTTGTACAAATATGAAAGCTAATCTGTCGAACGTTGTGTCCTTTATTTCGATAGAGCAAGATGGATCATACGTAATTCGAGAAAATAATATAAAACGGAAAATGTGCAACCATTGTTTCCTTAAAAAGAGGAAAGAATCTTTTCGGACGACCTAATACATTTTCCAAACAATAAAATCGGCGATACAGCAAAGAGTATGCAAATGCAGACGACATTCATCGTTGCTACCTTTGGCGTACTCTGCCTTGGCCAAAGTTGATCCAGAAGGTCGCGCAGTTCTTCATCATCTGCGGTTGGATTTGTTAAGTTTCGGGCATCGGTTATCTCGCAGCCGCGGGCATACGGCCGGCTGCGAGGGTTGCGACTGCCAACAGGGTAGAAAAAGAAGCAGAGGAAAGGAGAGAAAAGACGCGCACGTGCGTGTGCTTCTCCGTATCTGAGCGAGTCACAGGCTAAAACGGGGACGATCTTGAACGCAAATGGAAGTTGAAGTATGAGACGAGGGTTGAACGAGGGGGTTGTTGAGAAAGGGAGGAATCCCAATGTAGGCAAGGTGTCGTAGAAGAGTCGGAATAGGGTTGGAGGCGGAAGGTAGGCGAGGAGGCAAGAGGGCAAGAGGCATCGGGTGACGTCGCGACGCCCCGGGCTCTCCGAGCAAGTTCTCGAAAGTGTCGGCTAAACTGATATGAGAAATGGTCGCTTCGTGCTGCCCGTAGGGGATGAAGGAGCCCAGCTCCACCTATACGTTACACAGTTAGGAAACGTTCAGCCACCTCGTGTGTTTCCAACCCCCGTTTGCCCGATACGATATTCGCGGCAATACAGGTCGACCGACCGTGTTACCATCTTACGCCTCCGCGAACCCGTGGATTTATTGCCAGATTTACCCCACGATATCGTTCGAGATTCTTGAAAGAAGCTCGACACAAAGCAACGTTGTATCGTTTAATTGCGTAGGTGCCTTTGAACGTAGACGAAACGTGCAATTGTACCAACAGCTTGTTCCGAATAGAAACGACGTGTTTCGTAAGAGGATCGTCGAATTGTACCGTTGGGACGTGGTTCCGTCGTAGGGGACAAAAAAGCATAGCGTTGTCACTTTGACAAACTAATTATACCCGTGTGTTACAGGGGTTGCAAGTGTTGCAATAATCTTGCGCGGTTGCAACCAGCTAGTATGTATTTTAACAGGGCCGGCGAATTAATTCGAAACTGTAGTTTAATCCAGTTTCAAGCGCTGTACGAGTTACGCTGCTTGTATGTGGCGAAACGCCATATCATCATTTTTCTCCGAGCATTTCCCTACTGGGGAGCTTAAAAAGCAGAGGAACTTGGAGGAAAATATTACAAAGTCGCAGGTATTGCCGACGTCTTGCGTGGAAATTTTCGATTAGGGTTAGGTTCCTGGACAACGATGGTAGGGCAACTTTTTGACCGAGCAATCGGGTCGAGCGACAATAACAAGAATAATGCTCGTTCCACCCCTAAGTGAAGATGCATGGTATCAGAGAAGGCGTTTCGAGGTGTTCGAGCGGGAAGAAGAGGACGAAGAAGAAACTCTAAAGAAGGGGTGCTGGAGGGGGCAAAGGAACGCTTATCACTGGCTGCAGCCGCACCGACCGTCGGATCCTTATTTATGGTCCCCGTCAGGCGTCGGTGCGGTACACACCACCTATTTTACCCCCGGGCCTTGCGATACCGAACTCACTTTATTTTCGGCCAGTTTTCCCCCCTTTTCCGTGGGAAACTCCAACTTAAACGTGATCGATCGGAACAATCGGGATAACGCGGGATAAATGATAGAAATTGTGGTCATATTATCATCTAACTTTCCTAGCTGTAAGTTTGAGGAATCGTTCGAAGAATAAGACACTGTACCTAACGACGTTGAAAATATACGAAGTGCTTTTCAAGTAATTTTAGAAGACAAGATGAAACGCGTCTAATCGCCAGCTTAAGAGCAAAAGTAATTATTAGGTTCAAATAGACGATTATTTATCATTTGGCACTAGTCCTGTTGGTGAATTTCTCGGTGGACTGACGGGCGGCGACGTTTTATCGCTAGACGTTATTATGCCGAGCCTCGATGCATTACAAGCGTATCACGTCCACTCAGTTATAGTTCTTCATTAACGCCGGTCGTAAAACACCCGTTTGACAGAACGAGATACAAGGAAAATTGATGCACGCTCCCTCGGCCGAGATTAATTCCGTAATTGATATCTATACACTGTACGTGCAAGCGTACGTAGCCGGGGAAAAAGAAATATCGTTGCGTTTATCTGGAATCGCGGGGGTCGTTTCATGGCATACGTTCACGCGAACCACGTGCACGCATTTATTCTTTCTCGCGGCGGGCGTCGCGATCGCGAAATCGAAAATATTCTCCGGAACATATTATAGTTTCGAGTATCGCGCTAGTTTACATCAACATCACAAATGGCCGAGATACGATAAGAATTAATATTCTTTGGCACGATAACCTCAATCACCCGAGCATGTGCACTGAGCCTACATTTTGGCGGGAGAGACATTGTCGCGATGTCATCGAAAATTGTTTGATCGAATAGGTTAGAAGAGTGGTTTCGCCGCGTGTACGAAACGTTTACCTACGTTCGCGTTGCAATATCGCACAGTTTTTCGAAATAGAGGCGTACACTCGTCGAAGAAATAAGATGAACGATGATGACTTACCCTGTAGCGGCTGGCTGGAAGACTCAACGAAAGCAGAGGGTCGTTTGCGGAAGGATAGGCCGCGCTCGTTTCTTGTTCATGATAGCGATCGTTCAGACCGGAATCGGTTGTTGCATCCGGAAGTTCCGTGTCGGATGACTGGTGGTCCAAAAGGTGTCCGCGTCGGCAGGATGGTAGAGGTTATCTCGCCGGTTGATGGTGCGTAGACTCGAGATCTCAGGGAAGATCGTTCCACGCTGGAACGATCGTTCCCAGCTGACGATACGTGATTCCGGTTGGTTGTGGCGCGTCGCGTCGCGTCGCGGATCCCCGTCTGTATGTTAGCTGGTCGCGCGAAATAAAAAGGAGAGCGGGCACGATCGAGGACCCGGAACGAGGGTGAACGAGAAGTCGGTGGTTTTGTCTGGAACGGAACGATACGAAACGGAACGGATTAGAGCCACGTGAAGTCGAAGGCTCTGATCCACCTCCTCGCGTGTTTCGCGGAAGGCTCGCTTCGACGTCGGACGCTCGCTCGGGTGACGCTCTCTCGCGGGCCAAAGCAAACTTGTCGGATGGCAATACGTGAGTTAAATGTTCACCGCGGATGGTTTACGGCCCGATAGTCCCCACCTCGTACCGCCACGCGGCGCTGCCTTCGTTCTCTCTCTCTGTTCGCGGCTCTGCCTCGCTCCTTCGCCTTTCCGTCTCCCTCTAACCGCCTAGAAATCCCTGCCTCTCTCTCTCTCGCCCTGCCACGCGTTCTCGCTTTCCTCCTCGCCCGGCATTTTCTCGTCCGCTCTCTCCGTCGGTTTCACGGCCCCTCGAACGCTCCTCTTGCCTCGTGCCTCGTCCCGGCTGTCCTGCGGCCAGTGCAAAGGCGGGGAATCCGGACCGAGGGAGCGAGAGAGAATTAGCGACAGAGAGAAAACTGACTGTGAACGGAGACCAAGCGATATAGGGGACGCGCGATCAAGACGGAGACAAACGGTCCCCTCACACATGCCCGCCCGCACACAGATGAGACGGGGATTTATATGCAAGGGCGTTGTTAATGGCGGGAGGGGGCACGACGTAGGGTATAGGCCTGCTGTCTCTTTCTCTTTCTGTTTCCATCTTCTCTAACCTCGTTCCTCTTCCCGGCCACCATCAGTCTCTTCCTCGTCGTTCTCGATCTATCCTTATTTACGAGAATCGTTCGTCGTCTTCTTTCCACCAAGTAATCGTACTCGCGTGCTCTAAGGACAGCTTCGATGTCTCTGTCTTCTCTCCCTCTCGCGTCATTTCTCTCGCGCGCACTCCCGTTTCCTCTCGTTCTTTCTCACTCCCTTTGGCAGGCTCCGGCGCTCACGAGGATGGCCACGATGACGTAACGGACCACGTGACTCCACGCGAGCCAATCGGACGCGAGCAATTTGAATCTCGCGGGTTACCAAGACCCCACCTAGTGGCCCACCTTCAGGCCTGGTTATCATCGCATGCACATGCAGGATTGAGCCATTACCTGGTGCTTGGCGTTATAGGTATAATTATATAGCGTCGCGATACACATCGAGTAATGGTGATTTGTGGCCGCTCCTCCGCACACATGCTCGATTCTCTGTGCAACCACGTGGTGGCCGCACCGTGTATCCTCTACAACTGCTCGCTCTCTCTCTTCTCTCTCTCTCTCTCTCTCCCTCCCTCTTTCTCTCTCGGTGCTACCGGAATCTCCAGCCTACCTCGGCGCGAATTATCGACGCGCAAAGAGTGTACGAATTTAATTACTCCCTTATCACATTCGGCTTTCCTGTTTTCGCGCAGCCTTCATTGCTGGATCGACTCGTTACTCGCGTCGCTTTCTCCCTTTCTTCCTTTTCTCCTCCTCTATCGTCTTTTTTCCTGTCCCATCTTTTTCTCTCGTTTTAAATGCACGGGATCTCTGACAGGTATCGAGAGATAAATGGAGATTTGTTAATCGAAAAATTAACGCGTTTCCTTGGGGCGAATATGGAAAGGCGTTGGAAGCCCAGCGAGGATAATTCATCAGCCTTTGCGGACGAAAACACGCGTTCCTTCCTGCTCGTTGTTGACCAAACACGTCGGCGCGGTATCTCGTAAATATTTGCGTCGCGTTTTCGTTTCTAGCGAGTATCAGGGCCGAAGGCGTTCCTCAAAGCGGGAATCATCGGCCGGGGCAGGCGGGCAATTTCATCGGAAATTCTTTTCATTAGAGGGTAGCGCGCACGCCGCCCGTTGAAAGTTGGTTCGGTCTGCTGGCAATAATTCAGAAAGTCAATTCGTACGTCGTCGCATTAATTCGAATTTCGCAGGGAGAATGAACTCGCCGCGAAATTGTGTTTCACCACACGGCCAATTCCACTTCGGGCAAATTTAAATCGAGCCTCAACCTCCACGTCGGTGAATTTAGAGAGGCAGAGGTGTATCACCTCCCTTCTTCTCTTCCCCACGACCAACGGTGAACGTTGATAACATGGGGGAGCGTGGAAAAGAGAGAAGGAGGACGTGCATCATCCGCGACGTTCGTTCGTCAACCGTTGGCGGAAGAATTTAATGCGCGAACGTCCCGGTCTCGCCACCACTCACCCGCCCTCCAGTCTGGCAATGAACAATTTTGAAGAAGATACCGTTATTATGGCGCATGACGCAACGAATGGTATCGACAAGCTCGATATATTGGACGATAAATAATGTTGCGACGTAAAATCAATGAATCGGAGCCCGGTCTCCTTTCCGTTTCACGTATTTGTTTTGCCGGACAATATTAGCTCCGAAAAAGTCCGCAAAAACACGCGAACACGCGAAATAAATATAAACGGGCGACCGGGAGAAAAAAGTTGGCCGCGAAGATATATTACGGAGCCTTTTATTAGTCCCTATCGAATTACACGAGACTATTGCTCTCCGCGTCACAATTTCTACCACGCACCTGCTGCCCCGTCGATCCGTCAAAGCTCGTGCACCGTTTTGTAAAATAGAAATCCACAGAGATCTATCGTGGATCCTTGAGATTTTTTTTATCGAAAATTCATAACAAATAATTACGAGAGCGCAATGGCAAAAAAAGAGAAAAAAAAAAAGAAAAGAAAAGATAGGAAAATAGACGTAAGTCACGACGATCACGCGGTTACCGGAATGCCTCTGGCAGCTTAGGTCGGGTTAGAAGGTCTAGGTACGTGTTCGCAATTTGACGGAATGTTATTGCGGCCATAATCGCAGGCGCCAACAGGTGCGAGCTTGCACAAGCCTACACGTGAATGTATACATAAGCTCGTAGGAGTGTATCGGTGAGTCGGTATACCTATATTACTGCCATAGGGCAATAAAGACCCCATCCCTATAATCTGTAGCGGAAACAATAACTAAACAGCCGGCGAAGCCGGCCAACCGGTACTGACCCAGTACGAGTCGTTCATAATGCTAATGGCCGCTTCGTTGTCAATATTTTGACAGGAAATTAAGATGTGTCGGTTTCACCTCGATGGCCAGTCGGTTTAACTAGCTTTAACTCCCTCGTTGGCGATTTCTCTTCTTAAAATCGAATGAAATACGCGTAAATCGTAATTTCCTTCCCGATCACTTTCTTACTCTTCCAGCTTCGATCTCGTAGACGATTTTCTAGGTGTTTTTTCTAGCGTTTGAAATTTTCTAGAGAAACACTTGCACATTGATCGCATAGACAAGCTGAACGCATATTGTACGGTGTATCGTACATGGTAGCGATGCGTTACGTAAAGAGATAGCATCGATCAAGGCGCGCATAGACTGTCAAGAAGCAAAGTAGGACGCTAAGTTACTGCGCGGTTCAACTTTCTTGCAGCGGGCTTGATGGATGTCGCGCACAGCAGATCGCGATCACGTAAAACGAGATAATACTTCCGGCAACATCGTGAAAACACCTCTAAGACCGATCGCTTTCCGAACGAGTGGAACTTCCGCCACCAAAGTGATGCGCCTCGGCATCGCGAGTGAAAGTCAATGTCGCGGTTATGCGACTCCGACACGCGTTCCTACTCCCGTAGATTTTCATTCGCCATCGATCGTTCTATGCACGTCGAATCTTGATCACCGGTTGCTATTGAAGTCACGACTCCCGTAGTTTAGATCGGCTTGATCGCCGAATATATTATCCACATACTGTACAGCTTTAGATTTATCGATTTGTGGAACGAACGTTTCACCCCTCGCAGCTCTTGCAATTGTATCTTTCTACGCGGATTTGATCGTCTTATTATATTTTGGCAATTTTTCTTTTAACATTTTACATACGGCGATAATCACGAGCAGACTCGAGCGTAGGAATTAATTAGTAGTTGGATAATCAATTATGTAATTACGAGTTGCGAAGGTAGTAACAGCATCGACTATGTTCGGAATAATAACAGTGTAATGAAATAATTTATTGGTAAAAATACAGCTATCACGATGAAGCAAGCGAATAATACTACTACTACTATGCGTAAGAAACCTAGAATTCATATACACGACAATCGACGTATTAATATTAATAAATCGAGATTTATTGCCTCTGCTAAGAATTCATAATTCAGCAGCGGGAAACGATATTCCGTAATTCATTATCGAATGATACGTTACAGATGCGCTCTTTAATTATCAGCCGTATTAATAACATAGCCACGTACGTTAGCGGAGGAGATTCGTTTCGTTCTCTAAATTCCAGCACACTTTCGAGTGCCAAAGAAAGAGTTGCGCTCGCGAGTTCCTAATTTCACGGGAAATACGGTTAACCGGTCGCGGGTGCTTTACGACGAGGCTACGATACAGCGGCGTTTCCCTCGAATGCTTGCGGACGCGCGCGCGTATCCACACGGATACGCGGCTGTACATCGTGTACGCTGGCATATATACAGAAAGGAGGATGCGGCGTATCTGCCGTCTCGATCTACTTCCTTATCGCAGCGAAATTGTCCTGGCCGTCGTGGCAGGTCCCCAGCCTCTTCCTTCCCCCGAGAGAAACAGGGAAAGGGAAGCAAAGAACGGGGCGGCGGTAGGGCGCGGGAGAAGAAAGAGTGGGAGAAGACCGTACATTACCGCACACGAAAAAAGACCATCTACAGGACGTTTAATTTCCGAAGCCCTTCCGCCAGCTCCATTCACGGGGTCTACGAATCCACAGCCAGGGCATGAATCCCGTCATTCAGCTGCCTCCTTGTGCTTTCCACCCTTTTCCCATCCTTCGTGCCCTCCTCAGACTTACGGCTACGGGGCACGACGGTGAAAAGCATCGTAGCAATCTTCCTCTTCGATACCATCCACCTCGAGCCATAGAAAATTTCGCCGAAACCGGAGAAGGTCGAGTCAAAGAGGCCACGACACGTCGTCTTGGGTCACTTGGCCGGCCGACAAGGGCTGGTCTCGCGTGCACCTTGCGAAATTATCTCGATCGTACGTGAGAGTAATTTTCACCTGGACACATTCGGAACGTTCGCTTTATCGATCCACGATATCGCGACTAAATGCGCCGAGGTCATTTCTCGCGGGTTTGCGCTTAATTTGTCTCCTCGTGTTATTCGTATTTTTCTCTTTCCTTCCTTTTTCGCCTGACGTCATCACTTGTATTACGATTTCATCGGTTTGTTGCCTCGCGATTAAAGTGGTTCGTCGAATGTTCGCGACTGCCTGTAGGTCATAGTCCCCCTACTCGGCAACATGTTAAGTACAACGTTGTGCAAAAGCTCGAGTCGCGTAAATCTTCGACTAATTCGTTAAACAGTAGACGTCTTGGATCGGGTCCCGGATGGTGCGTCGGGTTAAACAGCCTGTAAGGAAAGCGCGATGACAATTATTCCCCTTGAGCCTACGCCTCCACGCGCAATCAAGCTAATCCCATGAAGCAACGATGAAAGCCTCGGGCAACCCCCCGACTTACACGCCAGTATATTTGTCGAGGGTTGTTGCTTAAAGAAGTTGAGGCCTCGCGCGGAAACGGCCTCCTCGTTAAGTGCATCAGTTCGCTGAACGTACAAACTTTAATTTCACGTCCGTCAGTCTAAACAGAAAGTTCAGAAGTTCCCAAGAGGAGTCCTCTTGGGATTCGTTTTTAGGAAGCAAGCGGAAGGTATCGGACAAACCCAAGATCGTTTCTGTTATTTCACGCAAGATATCTAAATTTATTTACATGTCGGGCTGGCGTTGGAATTTTGGGCGTTTGACGAATCTTCGCTCGAATCGGCCATCGTGGTTTTGTATTCCAGCTGATCTTTATTGCTACAGATGCGATTATTACAAGAGTTAACAAGTAATAGCGGTGATCGGACAAACGAGATGCCGACGACAATGAATTTAGGTTCGATAACGAATCCAAGGCCAACGGGATGACGAATGCGACATGACTCAACGTACAAGCAGAACTTCCCTGAATGAACTGACTCACAGTCCAAGTGAAACTGCCCTTGTACACTCCTCTCCGTACCTCGCGGGTCAATCTTTGTTTTTAAGAAGAAGCTATGTAATTGTTCCACACCTCTGTTAGGTACACGTCCCTCCCGTGACCGTGGCTACTTTCAGTTATGTCACTTCGACACCCAAACCCACCGTCATAAACCTCGGGCACCCGTACTCGGATTAGGACATAAACGACTGTTTCTCAGTTTTGTTATTTAATTGTAGCTATGATAAAAGTCTGGACTAAAGTATTGGACACCTTCGCAAACATTGCCAAAGGGAGGTCCCGACGTCCTTTCATCTCCGACATTTATTTTCATTTTAGTTTCCATTTGCTAGCACCTGTGTCTTACTTTGTTTATTCGTGTTGTTCACTTTACTGACTGCACGATAATTATTTTGTTGCTGATTTTAACGACAGAGAGGAAAGCGGATACCAGAGTTGATGGTGTTGGACGTATGGAAATTGGTGAGCAGAATACATACGTCGGAATTATTTGACAAATAGCAGCAAGTATCGATATTATGACGCAAGGACGGAGAATCAGAACTATAAAACGTGGACGTTCGGTTTAACGTATCCTTGGGGAAGGACGAGCTCGTATAAAACGAAACGCCAGATCGGAGCATATTTATTTTCCGTGCCATTTAATAGCCGGCTCGCCGCGACAAGACAATCACACGAGTTTGGAAAATCGTCGAGCTAACTTAACGGCGCTATAAAATCCGCTTTCTGGGGGCACATGCGTATCCACCGAGCAATCCCGTCGCCGCCTCACCCCATCCGCCAACTTACCCTCCGGCGCGCGCGACGCTCCGCAACGGGACGACCCCGGGGCACTTCTTCCGCCACGTATATCCTCATTTGGCCGGCGTGTTTTACAACTCGACTCTCGTTTCACAACCGCTAAATGTGATGGATGCCTAGAAGTTGCACGGGCCCACAAATCATAAAGCGTGGCCGCTAAAGCCGTACGCGCGCGTACACCGAGCTAAACACCGCCACTTTCTTGCCTCGCGACTCGTTATTTGGTGAAATATATCTCGTTACGCAGTTACGCAACGTATATAACGCTTCCGCGTTTGAGATATCGCGCCGAGCGGAATGCTCGCGCGCCGATTAATTAAACCACGGGAAAAATGCAACGCCACTTGCACGTCGCGATGCCGCGTTCTCGAGCCCGCTCGCGACGAGGTATCCTCTGCGTGAAATTTTCGCCAGGTTATCTCGCGCCGACCGACGCCAACGAGCGAAGACATCGAACGACGCTCGTCCGTTCCATCGCCCGCCACCCGCTCCAGCCGGCCAGAGAAAGCGAATTGCCTCTCCGAAACCAGACCGTTTTTTTTTTATCTAATAATTTACATTCACAATTTGTCCAGTTTGGACATTTGGTGGAATTTTTCAGCCGTTTGATTATCGCGCCAGTGGCTACCCCCAGGGGGGTTGGGTTATATCCTTTGCGAGGTCCGTTGGGTGTTTCCTTTTCAGTCTTCTTTCTATGCTCCTTGTGTTGATCGTCTCCGCAGCCAGACGGTTCCGGTGCGTTGCTATTCTTTCTCCGTACTTTTCCGCGCATCTGCTAATCTCCTGCTTGACCGTTGGCATTCCCAGGTCCTTCCGAGTGTCCTCGTTTCTAACGTACCATGGGGCGTTTACTATTGTTCTAAGAGTTTTAGCTCGTATTGTCTCTATTTTGTCTATATGGCCGGTTGCTGCTGTCCCCCATAGTGGTATTCCGTACGTCCAGACTGGTTTTATGATCGTTTTGTATATCTTTCATTTATTTTCTATGCTTAGTTTGGATTCTCCACTCGTCAGCCGATGCATTTGTCTCCTTGTTGTCTGTATTTTGTCTATTATTGATTTAATATGCTGTTTCCCTGTGAGTTGTGTATCTGTGTGGAGTCCTAGGTATTTGGCTTGTCTCGTTTGTGTTGTGTGCGTTCAGTAGGATGTTTGGTGGCATCTGCTTTCGCGATGTGAATGTAGTATGGTTGCGTTTGTCGGGCTTTGCTTTTATTCGTTTGACTCGCAGCCACTTTTCTATTTTCGTGACATGTTCTTGCAGCAATGTGACCGTTTTGCTGTTTAACGTGCATTAACATTTTGCCCGGCAACGGCGAACCTTGACGACGCGGGTCGACTTCTTAGTAATCCTAAGCGCGCAAGCTGATTTATCGGCCGGATAAATATAACTTCCCTTAGCCAGTTCCTTGGAACTTCCGTCTTCGACGAATTTCCATGTCGGCGAAAGAGAAGGCGGAAAGTTTACTTGTGAATCATCATACAGGGAAAACAGTTCTTGCGCAAAGTCACGGAGGGTTGGAATATCGTTCGACGAACGTCGTCCGGCGCTGCAGGGGTGGTTACGTTTAAACGACGAAGGATTTGCCGGTTGTTTACAACGGCTGAGCGAAGTTTACGTGGTCGAGATAAATTTGGTGGCAAGGTGGCTGCCGGTGCACGGAACACAGTCCGGATCAGTAAGATCCCTAATGAATCTAACCGAAGGACCCTTTGGAGTTGGTCTGGCCACTTTTGAGCAGGGAGCAGCGAACTTTGCCGCGGTTGCCGGTCTCGCGCGGTAGCTAAGACTTGGTTTCGAGTTTCCAACGAGCCGAGGATACCTTACGCCTTACAAGGTATCGTTCCACCTCCCAGCAACTTACGACCGTTTGCAATTACCTACACTTATAACTGTACGAAAGGATTCCCTGCAGTATCCGCAGTCCAGTGCGCGTTCCATCGGCGCAAGTATTCGCCAAGTTACTGTTATTCTTGCAAAGCTCAAGTCGCGTAAATAACGCGGACAGCGGTTGGACAGGACCGAGCGAGGTTTATGGGGACGGACTAACCCCGGACTCTTGTGCTGGGAAAAACTATGCTGGTTCGTGTATCGCTTTCTTGGAAATGCTTGCCACGCGTTTGCATAGTTTATACTTTTGTTTCCCGATACGATCTAAGAACCTTGCGAAATACTTGGCTATCTTCTTGTCGTTATCAAGAAAGAGTATCATAAACTGATTTGAATTTGCCTGCGCCCGCTTGCAACACGTGCAAGGTATCAAAGAACAAATAGTTTCTGTATTTTCTTCCTACAGTATGTTCTTAACAACGCGTTCGAGTCTGAATCCTCGCGTAACGCAAAGATATTCCGTGAAAGTTCCGGGTTCCGGGTGCAGTAAGCGAGCGATAATAGCCGCCAGTGGAGCAACTTTTGCCGACGTTTTGTCCTCCGCTCAGCGTAGTTATTGTTACATATTCGCGTTGACCAGGTCCATTTCAACCATGATGGCCGCGATACGGTCGCGTTACGGTTCACCGAGCGATGCGACGACGGGGCCCAAAGTCTGCGTGGTCCAGCTGATGCAACCGCGACCACACATTAATATGCACTCTGTCTCGTGGCTGTTAATCTACTCCGAAGCTGGCCACGGTCGCTATAGTTTTAAGGCTCGCGGCAACTTTCGTCACTGTGTAGGACGTCAAAAGAGTGCGACGAGAGGGTCGCGTGACGCTTAGGTTGCACGGGACTGAGCGCGTTCGATCAGCGGAACGGGTCCGATGACTAAACGCTGGGAGCATTAATTCGATCGTCTGTGGTCTGCCGGAAGAAATAGTCAGATCGCATGAATGCGTGCGATGGAAAGACCGGTCGCGGAACGTGGAAAAACTGGCGGGCAGCGGTGAGCCGTGGCAATGCGAGTAATTTCGTTTGCACGGGTGCCGGTTCGAGCGACACCGCCACGGAATAATAGCGCGTTGCGACCGATAGATCAATTCGTGTACGGCGAGTTAATGATTAGCTCTCTCGGTTCTTGGCAATTTATCGGCGAACACCGGTACACCGGTGCCGGCAGTGACTTCGATAGTTAATTCGCAGATAAGCATACATTGAAAATGACGGATTGTGCGTGCACGGGCGGCGCGAAACCAACGCCGAAGAGAGTGTCCCTGGCGCATAAATAAAGGTGGCGGACCGTGGAATCGCGAAGTTCGCCAAGTGCCGCCTCGTAAACGACGACGATGGCGAAGACGACGAAGAATACGACAACGACGTCATCGTGGTTCGCGCCGCTACGCGATCCGTAGGTAGGTGGATAGTATATGTTCCATGACTGTGGCCATGAGAGTCTTCAACCCCCTTTCTCTCCTCCCATTGCGCTCGAGAGCGAAGACACGCTCAAGTACGCGAGATAGCGAGAAGGGAAGGCGAAAGGGAAAGAAGACGAGGGACGGAGGAACGAAAAACAGAGAAAGAGAGTATAAAGTTCTCTGGACACACGGACCCGACGCATACGTAGTCATGGTACCAGGTATGGCGTAGTGGCGAGGCGGCGTGTTGGTAGCGATAAATCATGGGTTACCACATTGTAGCCCAGTAAATCATCGGACGCGGGGAACGCGAGAGCTTCCCAGCGTGAAATGAAACGAATTCATCTCTGTCAGCCCCCACTACCTGACCCATAGCCGCCTCTCTTTCTCTCCCTTTCTCTTTCTCCCTTTTCCCTCCGCCAACCCCGTTCGCCGTGCTATTTCTTGCTCGCTCGCTCTCTTCCTTTCCCAATCCTTGTCTCCTTTTACCTCATCCACTACCACCATCCCCCGATCCACCGCCCACAACCCCCTCGACCCTCCCTTGCCTCGTGTTTTCTATCCTTCGCACGCAACTGGATAGGGTGGATACCTTTCTGCCTATATACACCATCGGTCAGGCACATATTTACCTTCCTCCTGGTATACATAATACTTGCTTCCACATAGCCTCGTCACGCTTCTTTTCTACGGAATCATCCCGAGTCTTTCGCACGCGGGATTCCTTCATCTTTCTCCTCCTCCTCCCCCCCCCACCCTTCCAACCCATGCCATCGAGTTTCTTCTTTTTTCTCCACCGCGTTCTACGCTTCTTCGCCATCACGCCGAGTGCCTCCATTACTCTTCTGCCAACTATTCTTTCGGCTCCGATAGCCGGTTACCGTTGCGTTCATTTTCATTTTCATTTTCGACCGGCCAGGTTTATTAAATCTATCGCTCGCGCGGTCTTCCATTGTTACCGGCACGTTTAAACAAAATATGGGCAAATACGATTCTGTCGTGACTCGAAGCATTAGCCGATCACGCCGGCACGTAATCGCGCAACGTTCGATTATTTTCACTTATATTGTTCTTTCATACGTTTCATAAATCAGACGACATTCGCGCGCTCTCCCCTTTCAGACACCGCCAAACACACCGTTTCGAATTGACACGCGGAACATCGCGCGCCGCGATCGCCTCTTCTACCGAGCCAAAGGTCAACCGTGCTACACCCCTTTCGTTCCCTCGAATTCTGACTCTCGCATCCCCCTCGCTATTGGTTCTGCGAAAGACACTCGGTCTAACAACCCCGACGATTCTCCGTGCGAATCGTTGGGTCGTCCATTTTGCTCAGGAACGCCTTCCGAACGCGTTGATTTCCTTTCCCAGTGACGTTAAGTCATGGCCAGAGTGGCGACGTTGGTGGCGGAGTCAATGCGATGGCGGGGGTGCACGTCGGCACCGCAATATTTATCGTAATTTGATACAACCGGGCCAGGAACAAAAAATTGCTTCTAGCTAGCTCCAGACCGGCCACGGAGTAGGGATGAAAAGGTGGGGGTTAGAAAGGAGAGCCATAGATCGCGAGCAGCTCAGACGCAGCCGCGCCCCCGCCCTCCTCAACCCCTTGTGACTCGCTATCGTCCGATACTGCTCGTTTCTCCGGCCCCCTCGGGTACTCCAACTTTTCCCTTTTCCTTCCCTTTCACGTCTCCTCGCTCATCCACCCCACCCTCACCCCCCCACCCACCCCCCTCCTTCCGTATTATACGTTTTTCTCTGATCCGGCGTTCGATCATCTCGAGTAAACAGTGGGTGAGCGATGACTGGCGAAAACGAGCCGGCTTCCTGCCTAGACCCGGTAAACACGACCGTTTTTCGACACCTCCCCCCCTCCCCCTCGCCCAATAGAATTACCTCCAGCCTTTTGAATAATGTAATATATTTCCATATACGCGTTTGTTTGTTCGTTTTAATTTTCGACTGTTTTTCTTTTTTTTCTTTTTTCTTCTTTTTTTCGTTCCGCCAGCACTTTGGAGTTTTAATTCGACGGGTGCGCGAGTTTGAGGCTGATACCGAAATTGCGCTCCGTTACATCGTAAATTTCGCGATAAATCCTGCGCGCTCGCGTGCACGGCTACGCGGAAACGCGCCGCTCTGTTTGGACGAGCGCGGTAGAAATTGTTGCTGACGACGACAAATATTTCGCGCGCTCGTATTTTCGCTATAATTCTGTTTGATTTAATCGCTTGCGGTGGCAGCTGCAATTTTTCGATCGCGGATGCGCTTCACACCCCCGCAAGGAAATGCTACGCTCCTTCGAGTTCGACCGCGAAGAAACACGAATCCCGCTGACCTAATAGATCTGAATTAGCATCCGTTGCGTCCTAAAACATACCTGTTATTTATCATTCTCAATTAAGCCCTACTCTCGCCTGACAAATGGCACCGCTGCTCCGGTGACATGAAACGGCTCCTCGTTCATTAGTACCGAGAAATACTACAAATCCTACGGCTACGTGGCTGTGTGTCGATTTTAGGGCACGCTAGACGCAAACACTGTGACGAGCAATCCGTAGTTGCAACTAATTATCACAATCTGCTGCTCGGATATCTAAATCAAGAAGCGAGTAATTTCTACTGTCTTACAAGATCCTGTATAGTACGTGGAATTGATATAGTGGCATCATAAAATAAAGTGAGAAGTATGGCGAGGATATCAGGTTATGGCTACACGGTGGATGCGTGTTCCGATGAACTGCTATTTTGACGTACTCAACATGTGCTCCGAAGCAATCAAATATACATATACGTATATTCTTATGACTGTATTTCAGTTCCCAGACATTTCATTTATCAGAAATCATTTTTTATTATCGTTATCGACTGAACGGTGAGTCGTAAAATCGGAGCTGCCACGATATAGGTTAGGAATGAGTTACGATCGTTTCTCTTCGCAAGCAAACGAATCTTCCAATCTTTGTCGCAAAGTAAGCACCGCTTCTATGTAAGTTGATACTCGAACGGAGCTCTAGGTCATTACGATCGCTAACCCGTGTCAAATTAATTGCGCACAAAGGACATAACCTAACAAACACGAAGATGGTACACCGCTGGGGTTAGCCACTCAGGCGATAATCAAACAGCTAAAAAAGATTCACCAAATGTCCAAATTGGATAAATTGCGAATTGAAATTATTAAATAAAAAAAAAAAAATTAATCGCAAACTTCGACCACTGGCCAATTTTACAACCATGAATATTATGCTGTATAATTCCTTCATTCTTGGCGACTCGGTGTTTCTCGATGCTTCGTGTTTCCATTAAAAAGAAGATGGTCGGACGCGCTATTGCATCGCGAAGGAGGAGCCGGTAATTCAGCAAGGGTTGCGAGTGGAGGGAGCGAAGGGAACGTCGCGGCGGACGTAACGCACGACTGCAAGGAAGTAGTGCACTAATTAGGAGTCACCTCCATTTGTTCTTTTATTTAATCAGTGCTGGCCGGGGGTTCGGCGGGGTAGAACGGGGATAGATAGCCGTGTGGCGGAAGAGGGAAAAGCCGAAGCAGAGAAGAGAACGACGAGAAGGAGGTTTCTCGCGTTGCGGTGGCAGACTATTATGGGACTCCCACATAAATTGGATTGTCGCTCGGTCCAAATGTATGTAGCGATAAATCCAACCGGCAAAAATAATGGCGACTCATTTTGTAAATGGCGTAAAACTTAAAATTGTGCCGGTCCGACGGCCACACTTTTATGGATGGGGTGACAGCGTCGCGCTATCGCAATCGGTATCAACGAACCGCCTTAGAAAAAGAGATGGATAGAGCCGGGTGAATAGAATTGGTTACGTGAGCAAAGAAAAGAGATTGCAACGGGGCTAGGAGCAGCCTCTACGGACAAAGAGGATCTCACCACCCCCGCCAATAAAGCGTTCACTAGCTTCTCTTTGTCTCCAGGCTGTCCTCTATCTTCGACAATACGCATCCATAGTAACTCTTATAGTCGAGGGAACAGTGGCACGCGGATGAACTTGCTGCTTCTGACTTTCAGATGTGAAGATTCCGTGTTCTTCATTTACGATAAAACACACGTTTGAACATATAAATTTAGGGGGAAGTTTGGACGCGTTTGAATCGTCCAATGAGATTCTGCCTGGATAATTTGACCGATCTACGCGAGATCTCTCACCCTAGCGAATCTCCTGACTATCCGCGTTGAGAAGCGGACCTGGGACCACCTTTGTAGTCGACTTGATTGAACGCAAAGCGCGTTTATTCCGCGCTGCGCATCAGCCTGCCAACCCTATCCTCGCACCCTCGCCCTCTTCGTTTTCTTCCATCTTTCTATTTCCCTTTCTCTTTCGTTGTCTTTACCCTGTCAACGCGGCACTCCGCTCTGCTGCATCTTCTCGACGCCTGATGGGGAAGAACTGCAAAGCCCGACACGATTCGTCTCCATTTACCGATAAGCAACATTGATTCTCGTTCCTCGTATTGCCATTGTCGCCAGACGATACTAAGTTAAAGTAAGGGGCGGCCAGCTTTATTTATCGAATAGTTGGGGAAAGTCGATAGTTGGATTTCATTCCAAGCGGTGCGTTAGACTCGAGGAAAGTACGTTCCACATTTTCATCTCATTTTTGTCAGGGTTCGTCCGAACGCTCAGCCATGTGTCGTCGATCAGAGAAAGAAGCTACCGGTGAGGTTGCAGCGTAAACCGTGGGAGAAACACGGACGCTTGTTCGAATAGACGGCGAAGATCGTGGCGAAGGCAATTCTGTTTCTTGCCGCGATGTAATAAAAGCCCCGCGGCATAAGAAGCACGCTCGTTCCGAGATAGATAGGAAATCTAATTCGTGGAGAAGAGGGTGGTGTCCAGATCCAGGAGAATCATCCCTCAGTGTATTATTTATACGGCAGCGAAATTGGTGGTCGGGCACGCTAGGCACGCTCTCCCATCTACTATAGATACAGGCCGAGCAATTCTCCTTATTTTCTACCCTTTTTGGTGGCAAAATTTCATATATGGAATGCCGCTCAGTCGACAACATTCTTTAAATTAATGTACAACCTCTAGGAGAAATGAGCTGCTGGATATAATACGTTAATATCTCGCCTAGTCCGCGTCTCTGCACTCAATCTCGAGACACGTGAATTGCTGCAGGGATCTTGGGTGTATAATATATTTATTAAGACAATTACTCACTCCCTTTCCTTCTGACGTTCGAATTCAATTAGCGTTTCATTTTAATCGAAATGGAGAGATCATCGCGATTCTTGGAATTGCAAAACAGCTTCGGGAGACTGGCAGTGAATGGCGCGGAGTGGAAGAAGCATCGGTGCAGGATGAAAGAACGGCTCTTGGTCTTCGATCCTTCGCGTCCTAAATTACGTACGGAGATGATGGTGCAAAACGGGGCACGTAAAGCGGCGGGGAAAGCTGATCGAAAGCCAATAATTGGGATAAACCCGTCCCCAACCGGCAGTTTCCAGGAGATCTCGTTTCACGGCTCGATTCTGTCACGAACCGAGCAACGAGTTTCGGGACCGCATTCTCGCCGAAGGGATAACTAGAAAACTTCCTTTTCCGCTCGAGTCTTCGGTCCGACGCGAAACACTTTCCTATGTGCAGCCCCTCTGCTCTTGACAATCCCTGCCCCTTTATCTTTATCCCTTATACCGGGCCGTACGACCGGCATAGAAGATGGGCGGATGAGGTGGGAAAGGAGATGGAGAGGGAGTCTCCTCGCGGAGCAAGGACGTGTTCACCCAAATGCGCTGTTAAAATTTTGGACACAATCTTACCATTTGTCTTGCGGGACCTGGGAATAAATCTCTGCCGGCTCAGGCGGACTAAGAAAAACGCCTCGCCCCATGTTACTTGCGCGCGCGCGTTCGCGCCTGTGTGGATCAAGCGCTGCCTCCGACACACGCTTCTAACGTTAGCGCGAATGTATATGTGTGTCGGTACCCCGAAGGCTTTCCACCTTTTTTATCCTCCTTTTTCTTTCCTTCGCTTTGCCACCCCTTACCGGACCGGAACACCGAACCAACACCCTTCCTCCCCTTTCCGCCTCCCTTCTCTATCCGATGTTCCGTCGATAAATCATAATATTCGTATTAACATTCCTCGCACTTCTTTCGCGCCACGCTCCGCTCCACCCGCCACGATGGATGACCCGTCCGACCCACCAACACTGCAAAAACTTTCCGATAAAGCGTGGGTGGCGGTGGTTTGCGCGAAGTAAGCAAACGCGAGTAAAAGGGGCAGGGAGGGCGAAAGAAAAGGGGGTAGCGTAGAGGTGGGGAGAAATGGAATTGGTCCCGCGATAAGACGCGCGAATCGTTCAATACTGGAGACCTGTTATTACCAGCCTTTTCCTTTTTGCGGCAGAGAAGCACGAAGTTGCTAAAACAGGCTGCGGCTTGCACGAATATTTCATCCGGTTGACGTTGCGCCGCGGTAAATCAGACTCGGTGTTCTTGACTTCGTGCCTTCGATACCTCGATCCCAGCATGCGGGATTTCACACTTTTTCTCAGGGCCGACCATACCCTCCAACTTAAGAACACGACGCAGTATTAATTCCAAAGCAACTCTTCGCCGCCGATGAAACTGTTTACTCCTGACTTTCCGGATATTTTCTTCCTCCTCGTCGCTTCTTCCACATTTCCCATATCCATACAATGCACGATCTATGGGATTACTATAAAACAGAACAGCAGTCTTCTATGAAACTTCAAACGTCACAATAGCTAATTTTTCAGTAGAATTGTTCGCCATAACGGACGTTCGAACATAAAGGATTTTCTTGTGATTCGAAGCGAACGTGGCAAGCTGATGGAGCGTGCCACGGGAATATCGAAGACCAACGCATCTACCATTTCGGTGCTGGTACTTTATATGACGATAACTCAAAACGCGACATCACCGCTCGCTCGCTCGCGATATTCTCCGTCGGTGAAGAGCCCCGGCGTAAAATATGTGTCTGGTGTCTTATTCTTTACTCGTTGCATGCTGCCTCCAGAAGGCAGCGGCGGCGGCGGCGGCGCAACGAAAGAACCACACGAACAAAACAAAGCAAAAGACGTTCAGAGGGGGCGCTTACTCGCGTGCTCGTGTTTCTTCAACTGTTCGCGAAACATCGTTATTGCTGCTGCCGCTTTTCCACCATACTCGTCTCCGTTCTCCATTCGAGTTACGATTATTATCGCGGTCGAACTGGATGACCGCGAAATGCCGCTGCTGTCACGTTACCGTTTCCATCGAACATATCACCGAGAGATGCTTCGTTGGTCACGCTGCTTCTCTACAAGATTTTCTTCCGAATTTTTGGCGCTTCGATGGCCACACGTCCACTCGAATATCCTCGAGTTTTCATCGGCTTTCTCGCCTCCTTGACGCCAAGGCGAAACATCTCGAGAGATTCGCTTTCGGTTCTTCAGAAACTTTAGCATCAGCCCGACTGTACGAACATTTTTTGATGAAATAGAAATCAGAAGAAGAAATGGCATTTTGTATTTCCCAACGTAACAGGTCGCTTCTCGAGAAATTGTTTCTCCTCCTTTGTTTTCAAGAACTCGAATCATCGCGGCCGCGCGGTCAAACAGAGTCACAGGATGACCCGATGGACTAAATGGAAAAAAAGGGACTGTACGAACACTTTTTGGTGAAATGGAAATCAGAAGAAGAAATGGCATTTTGTATTTCCCAACGTAACAGGTCGATTCTCGAGAAATTGTTTCTCCTCGTGTGTTTTTAAGAACTCGAATCATCGCGGCTCCGACAAGTTTCTGCGGTCAAACAGGGTCACAGGTAGATCCGATGGACAAAATAGAAAAAAGGGGACTGTAAGTACATTTTTTGATGAAATAGAAATCAGAAGAAGAAATGGCATTTTGTATTTCCCAACGTAACAGGTCGCTTCTCAAGAAATTGTTTCTCCTCCTTTGTTTTCAAGAACTCGAATCATCGCGGCCGCGCGGTCAAACAGAGTCACAGGATGACCCGATGGACTAAATGGAAAAAAAGGGACTGCACGAACACTTTTTGGTGAAATAGAAATCAGAAGAAGAACTCGAATCATCGCGACCGCGACAAGTTTCTGCGGTCAAACAGGGTCACAGGTCGATCCGATGGACAAAATGGCAAAAAGGGGAAGAGAGTTTTAAGAATCAGAATCATTCGTTGGTACAACGGAGATGAAAAGACGACCGGATGATCATGAACTAATGGAGTAGGTAACTGAACACGAGTTTCCTCCATCAGTTTCAGGTATAATATTGTAATTTGTTGGGGTACGTTAGATGGGTAGGCGTGTGCTTTTATAGCGAGCAACGACACGAGTCAGTTCTTCATGACGATGAAAGGGAGATTACTTCGCAGTGGTTGCTTTAGGAGAAGGGCGGAACGTGTTCTTGCATACATTTAAAATATTCTGCTTCAGAACCTTCTCGTAAACCTGGCCGCGGCTCTATGTACCCAATACACGCGGACGCTCGTAAGGGAGTAATGTATGCGGTTCTGGTAATGCACTTAGGAAGATAAGAGTTTCCCCACTTATTCGGGAATATTACCCGGCTCTGAAAAACCAACAGACGCTGCAGAAAGGACGAAATGCGCGACGATGGCCGCGACACCGTCAACGCCGCGGAAACGCTAATGTCGCTTTGTTACCTTCGACTCTGGATGGATAGCGTTCCAGTCGATTCGATTATCGCAGCATCTGCGTAATTCCATCGTGTTTTCCTCTTCTCTGGAAAACGATCCTGCCAGACAATAAGACGTTCTCGGGGGCGTGGACCATCCGGCCAGATAGAAAAGTAGCGTGAAACAGCAGAATCGCTCGGTTATCGTAAAGCTTCCACTGTCTACACCAAGCTGGCGTTACCAAATTAATTTCTTCGACTTTCCAGCTCGTGCAGTTCAAAGGTTAGCGATTAGAGGGCATAGAGATAAGCCGGTGCAGCAGAACCGCACGATAATCGTAAAATCAGTTTATGAGGAAATCTCTTAATGTTCCTTGGTGACTGCTTGTCAGGACGATGCTAGGTAGGTGTTCTACCTACCGAATACCGTTCTGTCCAGAAACGTCCACAATTTTCCACTGGTTTCGCCCGCGACGCATTGCTCCACGATCTGATTAACTCCATCCCGCCTCCGTTAAGAGTTGGGACTGCGAGCGCGCCACTGAACCTTATATGAGCTTCTAATGCATTACCCTGGCTATGCAACCAACGGGAGGACGTGGCAGACGAGGATGCAGCACGGAAGAAGATAGAGTGAGAGGCAGAAGGAGAAGGGGAGGCTCGTCGGGGTAGCGGCGCATGCAAGCTCGCAGGCCGGAATGGAGTCGTAGGATAGCAATTTCGACCGAGCAGTAATAAAGCACGTCTGCGCGCCGAAATCCTGATGAATAGCCGCGCTTAGGCTTGAAATGGAGAAGCGACGAGCCACTAACACTTACTCTGCCGTGTGCCCTCTCTCTCTCTCTCTCACTCACTCACTCGTCTCCTCTTCTCACCCTTCACCTCAACGTTCCTACCCCGGTGTACGCGTGCATGATCCTTTCCTCCCTATCTGCCAGTTCGAGCACCTCTGTTCCTCTCTCGTTCCATCGTGCCGATCACTCGATGCCTCTCTGTCCTCTTCCCGTTCGATTCCCGTCTCTTTATCCCACTGCCTGATCCCTCCACATTTCAGCGTGGCCCGGCGAATTTATACGTTCGATTTACTATCGGCGTGTTGCGCGGCTGTCATTGTTTTATCGCTGAATCCTGGCTTTATAATGAAGCTCCACCGCTTCTTTTTTCTCTCTCTGTCTCTTCTCTTCGTTTCCTTTCGCCATCCGTTAAATTATGACGGATTCGTGTCAAACGTAGGTATTTTACGACCGGGCAGACTTCACAAGCCGGTCGACGGTCTGGCCATGCTTTTGTCGCCGTTCCAGGTGACTTAGAGGCTGGAGGATGGAAAGCGGCAAGGAAAACGCGGTCTCGTCAAGCCCAGCGATATTTCTGTCTCAGCTTTACGATCGTCGACGTTCCCGTTCACGCGCCGCTCTCCTCCATACGACACACGAATGAATGAATCTATAGGTTGGCAGAAATAGGAAGGCAAGCGGGCAGCAACACGTATACACGGATGCACGCGTGCTCGTACGGCCAAGGCTGGAAGAGGGAGGCTGGTTGGTCGGTGAAGCCCAATAAATCTGGTCATCCCGAATTGAGAATGTAAAATACATGCGGTTCGCATCTGCGCGAGCGTGCGCAGAGATTTATCAGTACGGCGCTCTCGATGGGCAGGTACTGCCTCTAATTTATTCGTCTGTTTCATGGACTCGGTGCTGATAGCGCGCCGTCTTAATTCGGCCGATTTTGTCGAGGCGGTACCGGGCCCCGGCTACGTTCGCCCCTCGGACTTTAATAATCTCGTCGGATGATATATCTGGCTACCTACTTTCTCGCATCGTTGCCGTCGCCACCGATAACCACGCGGAACAAAAGGAGCGGCCAGTGCGTTCAATTCGTCGATATTACGATAAACCGACCAGGCGATCCGACGGTACTCAAATGGATCCTATTCCAAGCACGCGTAGTTTCGTAGATGATTGGGTGGAATGGAAACAGAATTTGAACAATTATCGCGAAGAAACGTTGGATCACGGGACCTGTTAGGGCGCTCTGTACATCGGTAGGTTTGCGCGAAGGTTACAGAAGGCAGCTAGTACCTATAGCAGTAACTTCTGGGCCTCTAAATCAGCCTCCGTGTCGTGATTCATGGAGGGCAACCTCTCGTCTTCCTCTCCTCTCGCTTCTACTCCTCTCTCCCTTAACCCGCTTCCCCGCCCGTGTACCTCCTTACTCCACCCCCTTTCCTTGCCCTCTTACGACTCCTTCGGCAGTGACCTCCTGGACGATCCTTCTTCCCCTCCACCTTCTACCCACCTTCTCGCCGATCTACCATCCACACCTACCAGGATTGTGCTACTTTCGCTGTATTTCTTTTTTTGTTCTAGCGAGCTCGCTTCGGGTCAGCGATATTCCGCGGAGATTTGGCGATTCGTCGCGTTATGCCAGTGTCGGCTGCGGCCGCTCGTCGCTCGATGCTCCATTAATTTTCATCGAAATTCTCAATGGCTCGCTGAAGAATACACATTCAGAAGCTTGTAATCCATCGCAGGCGCGACACGTAAGACGAATGAGCAGCGTTTCAACGGCCACGGTCCCCTCGGGATGCTCGATTAATCCCCGCCGTAACGGCTCGCTAAAGAATTACGCGCTTCATTTCGATCGTCAAGACGGACGTCCACGGTGCCTCGTAGTCGGCTGTTCGCTACATCAAAGTTGCAACAAAATTGCATTAAATCGTAGCGTTAACGCGTTTAACACGAGAACGTCGTACGTCAGGACGGAGCCAGTGGTCGGGCAAGTCCCGTCTTCAGAGTTACCATCTTCTTCGTAGATTCTGTCCGGTATGCTCGCGCGTAGTTTGAAACGAATCGGACCATAAAGACGATACGGTGGACGAAGTACCGTGGATAATAGATTTGCCTAAAATTCGGCACAATCGAAGGGTACTGCCTTTGGATGACGTCCGGTGTCTGTGAATCTGAGCACATCGCGCCCGATATTATCCTCCCTAAAGAATTGCCGTTTAACAATACAGATACGCGGTATTAGAAGTACAGCGGGTCGTGCACCTTCGTAAAATACATCCCGTCCACGGAATCCCCTCGAGATATCTGTTGGAGAAGGCTATTTTCGAGCTCATTGAATAGACAGCCATGATTCTATGACCGCAGACCGTGCCAACTCCATTGTAGCGCCCTCCGTACACTTTATTCCCTCGTTCTCTCTCTTCTGTTCGACCTGCTCGTACATTACGCGACAGTACCTTAACGTCGGGCCTTGCGATCTCCGGTGACGCTACCTTGTACGTACCGTCGTTCGCATCCTCGCGGTGACTCGGTTGTTCGCTCGGTGATTTCGCAATCATTTTGTCTGATTTTACGCAACGAGCGTAGCGGCGCCAAGCTTTCATAATTTCTCTGGAATTCGATCGGAACGAGTCGGACGAATAAATGAATTTTAATTCGCCCCATCAATTCTCCATCTCCGTTCCGAGTCATCGGTGCTTCGTCTAACCTTTTCGAGAAAGCGCCGATTTCGAATATGCAAATAAAGCTCGATACGCACGGTGAACACCGCGCGAATAATTCACTCGTCTAAATAATACGTAATCGTTATTAACGACTGGCTGATTTAACGCCGCGTACGCCACACCGTACACAATCCCACCTGGCAATAATATCGCCGACGCGTGGATAACTCTCCTCCGGTCGTTCCAATTAATTATCATAATTAGTATTAATTGAGTAATAAAAAGCTGACCGCCAGGCGGACCCCTAGCGGAGCCGCCTAACAACGAGTCCTTCGTCACCAACGTCGTCGCCTTTCGTGTCTCCTCGGATCAAATCGTCTGTCTTCGGCTACGCAGCTTTCTGTTGTTTCACACATCGTTACACGACATTGCACGTCTATCGAGATACGTGTAATTTTGTGTGCTACACTAGATTAGCCGCGTGGTGGTGACACACGTACATGTGAGTACACATATGTGCGCACAGCGTCTCGAAAAACAGACGAACGCAACTGTTCCGTTAGCAGTGCGGCATGGAGAAGGTTAGGAGACGCGTGCAAATGTGTATCCGCGAAAATCCTGGGAATCGTTTGTTAAACAAATCTAAAAGTATTTTGATATAGATTCCAAGCGTAAACTTGGTGTTCCTTTACCTTTATTTCGCCGATTAAGATGCACAGTTCCCGACGATATCTTGTCGTGTACGCCACGACGAATCCGTTTTCTGATCGATGTGACGGGAATACGAGAGGGAGAGAGAATTTGCAATTAATGGGTCTACTGCACATTCGAGGGTAGACTCAATTATTGTCGATAGCGTAACAGAGAAACGCAATGAAATACGAATTCACGAAGAGAATCCCTCCTTCTCTCTTGTTCGTCTTTCCTTCTCTTTAGAAGACGCCTGTTTATGCAAGGCACATGCGCGCGCGCGCTCCAGTGTTTCACTCGCGACTCCTTCGGCGTGTGGGAGAACGCGCGATGCGTATCGCGAGGTTACGTGTGGGCGTACTGTTTCGTGATTGTGTGCGCGGCTATACGTACGTATAAGGATGGAAATACGCAAGGAAGCAGGGCATGAGCAATGGCTGGCAGCGCTCCGTAATAATGTTGTCTTCGTCGGCTCGTTTTATTTGCCGCGGCAAGAATGTACAGTCCGTCTCAAAATTCGTGCCCGGTCCCGGGTTGCGCAATCCGATCGAACCGATCGTTCTTCCTGCTCCGCTTCGGCTTAAATTATCGCCCCTGACCGGCTCCCGCGACTTGTCTCGCGAACTTTAATTGACCTGTCGCCCTTCCCAACGCCCATCTCCAAGCTGCTCACACAGTTTCATCAGGCTGTCCAGAATTAAACGTAGCAGTTGAAACGATAGCTAATTAAGGCTCTCTGTTTGCTCATAAATAACAATTGGATTTATAGTTTGATTAGAATAGAATATTAATGTAGCGTTTCAAATGAATTCACTCGTGAAGACGAGTACGCGATAATTGAAGAAACTGTAGGAGTAAGTTTGTCGCAGTTTGCTCTCATTTTCAACAGAGAAAATTCACAATGTCTTACGATGATGTAAAAGAATCTTTGTCACGTATCGTTCAAAATTCAGTTATTTCTTAGTATTTTTTAAAAATTACAGTTAGGTCGAAGGTGATGGAAAGATTGTGGCAGATTTAACTGATAGAAAATATGAGTTTCGTATGGGGACGGTCATTACACATCTCGAGTAATTAAAACTTGTCATTAAGAATTTAAATAGCTTAAAATAGGCTGATGATCAAGAAAGGTCTTTTCTAGCTCGAAGTTATTTTATTTCCGTACGAATCGTCAGGCGTATTTGTCCGAGCGATTGGAAGAAATTTACATCAATTTGGATCATGAATACGTACTGGGTTATCAGTTTCGTGTTATAAATATCCTGCTTATTATCATACAAAGAGATATCGAATGGCTGCCATTAAACTATGAATTTCTACACTGAGGGATAATGGCAGTTTGAATGCAAATGCGCCACGATTTAATAAATATAAAGTTGTAACGCGCGTCGAAACGCTGTCGAAATGCCGCAAGGTATTATAATATATACAGCGGACATTGCGAATTAAAAACCAACTAAATCGATCGATTCCAACATCTGTAAACCTTCTGGAACACGCACTTTCCCAATGTTCCGTCATTTCGGTTTGACCAATTCATGTTGCAATCATTAATTTACATCCGCGTTTTAACACACGAAGCGTCGACAAGAATCTCGACGACTTGCCAAAACTGGACAAGAGCGAGATAACGAGAAAGAAATCGAAAGGAAATAAAAAGCGCCGTAAAAGTCCCACCTGTGGGTTATCGGCGCGGCGCGGTGTCGGCGGCCGCTCCTCTTCGCGAGGCAACATTTCACGTAGGTGAAGCAAACGGCGCAGATATCTGACAATCAAAGCGCCGTAACCGTAGATCATAGCCGAGGATAACGATGGGAATTGGCTCTTGCAAATACATTAGGCGGTATAGGCGGTGGGGGGGCCGCGCAACTCGGCTCGAGGGAAGGAGACGCGCGCGATGGCACCGGGAAAAACGAAGTAACTGGCGGCCCAAAGGGGGAGGCAGCGAGAGAAGATCGGTGCACGCGGGGGTAGTTACGATAGCGAGCGGTTCCGAAGCAACGAGGCAAACGGGAAGCAGATAAAATAGAAAAATCGTCACCAATCTTGAGTTTTGGTCGGACGCGAACGCGAAAGACGGAGGGCCGTGGCTGCCTCCAAAAAAGTATAAATTTCTTTAATGGCGCTAATAATTTCATATCGCGTAATTTACTTACTGCGAAACGTAACGCCAGTAGCTACCAGAGGCATTAACGAGGAGCCTAATATTTATGTTGCTGCTCGGTCGTCCGCCACCCAGATAACACCCTTCCTTCCAGCTTCCACCTCCGCCACCCACCCCTTTCTAACGTCCCCCGCTACCTTCTTCACCCATCTTTCCATTCCATTCCACCTCCGTGCCGCCTGCCAGAAATTCTCCTTCAGACGAGCCTCCGTAACTAGATAAAAAAAAAAAAGAAAGAAAAGGAAAGAAAAGAACGGTGGAAGGAACGAAGAGAGGAGAGGAGCCTCCCTTCTCTTTCACGAGATAAGTAGGTCCTCGCCGCAGCCCGTGCCTCGGCCCACGATCGGCTAAGGACAAAGGGGGGAAGGGCAACGAACGAAGCGCCGGTTGATTTAATACAGGCATTTTTTTCCAAGGGAGAACGCGCCTCAACCCTCCGCTCCGAGGACTTGTAATACTAAGTTCCAGTTAATTTCGGCCGGGAACACGCCACGTGCACCGATTACTTTCAATTGGAAATGAATTTATAGCAGCCGCGTGCATTATTCTTTCGCTCGTTACCGAGAACAATCATCGATCAAGATATCCCGAGTAGAAATAGCACGTTTCTTCAATCTGCCGTGAATCGAAGAAACCGTTCTCTTGGGAATCTTGTAATCGTTGTACCGTGACCTTTTCGGTAACCGCGATTACGAACGGTGATCAAGTAACAAGCACATTCAGTTGGTCGCTCGACACTTGGAAGGGACGCTGGTCTAATTTACTGCTTTTCCTCGGTTCATTCCGATCATAAAAATAAACACATTTACCATTTACCGATGACATCATACAGAATCGCGCGATGGTGAGCGAACAAGCGGAGTACCCCCCTCGCTGCTTTGTATTTTCTCAGCGACGAACAACACCATCTCTTATTAGAATATCATCAACTTGGAGACTGCTGCGATGACCCTACAATTACTTTAAATTCGCTAATTAGCGAACGATAAGAATCCGCGTAGTGGACTTTTTGTTATGAGGCAGCTACAACAACCTGCTGGCGTGCGTGGCGCAATCGAGCGGGGGGCGGCTGGCGGGCGTGAGAGAGCGCGCGATTCCACGTGTAGGAACGCACACGTGGCGCGCCGGTATGCACGGACGGAAACTGAACCGCACATATCTGAATACGAATGAAAAAGCTTAATGCGCCATTATTTACTTGATAGTGGACAACCTGGTTGCAGAGGTACCAGCACGTGTTTACGCGTTTATAACAGACGTGACATAGAGTGGTTATATTCCGGTAGGGCGTATGCGTCAGCCTGCGGGGGTAGGAGACAAGGGGCACCGAAGAGGAGGGTGGGACGCCGTTCGAGAGGGCGTTCGAGGGGGGGTGGCGGCGCACACTGGTCGGAGGCGCTGTTTTGCCATGCAGTACGCGCATTACCGGACCGTAATGCGGCGTTGGGTTCACCGGTACATATATTTTATTTAACACTGACATGCACGGGGGCGAAATTACGCGGTGTTATTAATGAAACTAAACTATTAATTTAAATTCCATTGTTCCATTATAAATAATTACCTGTTAATTACCGGTGGACCGGGCCGGCCGTGTAATGTGATTGGAGCACAAACGATACGCGCCATTTGTTACGGATTCGCCATCCGAGATTAATGTACCTTTTTCCACGACTCGAACCGTGCTTTTTCTTCTCTCTTTTTATGGCCACGACGCCGCCAATCGTTGGTTCGTTCGTTCGTTCATCGTTCATGTCGGATCACCACGCACGGAGAATCGATCCGATCGACCGCTTTTTCCATGGTTCGCAACAAACACTAAATTACGATACTGTCGAGAATTGTGGATCTTAACAGCCGAAATAATGGTATAGGAACACTAAATTTACACTCGGAATTAACATTAGAGTAATTCTATGTTTATTTGATGAGCGATCGCAAAGATATTCATCGATACAAACTTGTACGCGTCTCGGCACTTTCTTCCATACCGACTGTACTGTTTACATTCATTTGTTTTCGAGACGCTGCGCACGCACATACCTCCACACACTGTCACTCACGTACAAGTGTTTCTACTACGCATCTAACCTAGTCCAGCACATCAAATCATACATATCTCAACATGTTGACTGGCAGACGAATTTTCCACGGTTTGCCCAACGCGCCGACCCGAACTTTTCATTATGCGAGGCACATTATGTTGAAATATTATTTGCAGCAAATAAAATGAGTTATAAAATCATGCTCGAAGCATTTTTCGTGGCGAGGGCCACCGGTGGCCCCCACGCCGCTATAGCCAAATCGAGTGGCGGTCACCGGCGACCCCCACGGCGTTGTAGACAATTATTACGATCTTCCTTTTCTCAAACAATCGTACTTTTAATATTTGCTGCGTCGCCGCCCCCACGTCGCTATAGCCAAATCGGGTGCCGGTCACCGGTGACCTCCACGGCGTTGTAGACAATTATTACGATCTTCCTTTTCTCAAACAATCGTACTTTTAATATTTGCTGCGTCGCCGCTCACCAGTGGCCCCCACGGCGCTATAGCCAAATCGAGTGCCGGTCACCGGTGACCTCCACGGCGTTGTAGACAATTATCACGATTGTCCTTTTCTCAAACAATCGTACTTTTAATATTTGCTGCGTCGCCGCTCACCAGTGGCCCCCACGGCGCTATAGCCAAATCGAGTGCCGGTCACCGGTGACCCCCACGGCAGTCAACGCGTTAATAAATACGATCGGTGTTGCAGCCGAGTCCTGGCCTCACCGCCACCTTCCAAACTAGCCCCATCCATAGCCAACGAAACGTTGAGAGGAGCGAGCGCGTTGCACAATCAAGACAAACGGTAGTCCAGGAAACCCTGAAGAAATCGTTCGGGGATATAATTAACCGCGAGCTAAGGCCAGGCACGGGTGCCCGTGAATGAACAGTGGCGATGCGGTGCGTGCGTGCCAGCAGGTATAAAGCCACGCGCGTCTCTTAGGGCGGATTCAATTAATCAAAGCCGCGTCGGCCCGGCCGCTGCTGATTACTCTTGCGATGCACTTAGTCGCGTACATGCGATTACACGCTGTGAGATAGACAGATGAGGCTACGTGCCCGTAGTTAATCTTGCGCGCGTCAAACGGTACAAACGACACGGAGTGGAAGGTGAGCGAGCTGAGGGAACACGAGGCTAAGAAGCTCGTGCGTCGTGCACGTACACGCTCAGACATCTCGCAGTGGCCACGGGCGACCAAGTGGCCGCGAGTGTCGGGAACGCGCGCGCGGATCACGCGTCCTCCCCGTGATATAGAGCTTTAATATGCGAATGAATTAACCAAATGGAGCCATACCCTTCCCGCTATCTCGACGCTGCCCTCTCTAAACGCCTCCGCAACCGCGCAGTCGGAGATCCATCCCCCACGCGCGAGATGAGTTTTTGAGTTTTCGATTGTTTCACGTTCGAGGAAATTTAGTAATATGGTTACGCAATACAATTCGTATTCGTGGGTTTCGTGCTATGAGCTTCACGCGACTGTGATATTCCACTCACTGTACACTATGAAGCTACGGAAGAATTCTCCTACGTTCGAACGGTTGTGAGCATTTTGAGATTGTTGAAATATTTGTATTAAATATATATAGCAAAATTGTAGTCAGATTGATAATATATTTAATTTTACGCAAAACGTGTTAAATAAGAAACACAGTAGCTGTGTTATAAGCAAAGTATCGTCGTTTAAAGTGTCGGTTGGAGAAGCTGCAAAAATTACCTCGAGTTCACCGTACTTGCATCGCTTGCAAGAGTGAGAATTTCCCAATTGATCGATCGATATTTCAACATGTCCGGTACGAAGGTAATCGAACAAAGGTGTAGAGCTTCCTGAAGGAAGCTTCAGAAGAAAGAAACATTTTACGATTAAAAGAGGAGGATTTTCAAACTGATGCGACACTTTTGCCGCTGAATTATTGGCGGAAATGGCGGGAACGACGCGCAACTCTATCTACCGTACGCATTTATTTATTTGCGCGCATCTCACATTAAATGTAGCATTTGCTCTATTCGTTCTATCTACGGTATCCCAGAGGCCTGCGCGTATACAATGTATGTATTTTTCAGTGGGCCGATGTCCTCATCAATTAAGGGAATATTTTGATCGGCCAGGAAGCAACGGAAGCCGCGGCGAAATCTATGCGGGATTAATTAATAGCCCAGCGTTTATAATTTACGCATTACACACACGGCGAACGATAAATTTTCAACGGCGGTGCGCGCACGAGACACCCGTAACAATTACACGCCCACACTGACGGAACAGTTTAAATCGTCCGCGTGCGCAGACCCTGGGCCGATGCTCGTCTACGCGACGAACATCCAATCCGACGATCGAAAGACGAACCGTACATACTAAAAAGTGTGAACGTGGAACGTGGTAACGTAGGCCTGGCGCACACTCGCTAGTCCGTGCATGGCTGATCAGGAAATCACGATCGGGAATACCTGAGCGAGCTGTGCGTCGTTTCGCTCGTAGCGCCAGCCGGAGGGACCGATCATCGATCAGCGATCATGATATCGACCCACTCGATACCGATAGCATCGCAACTAAGTGAAAAAACGTGGCAGACCATCAATTTCTGTAATTACACCAGTTATAAAGGTCGTTGGAGTGTAACGCGGTAGGGTAAATTATGTCCGGCGTTGGCTTTTTGTTTTTCAAATTGTAATCACGTTTTTTAGTGTTGCCGGTTCCCTGCGACACAACAAATTTCCCAAAATTCTCTACCATTCCAAGCAGCACTGTAATTCGTTCATTTGCGTGGCGTATTTTAGCCGCGCAATAAAAAGATCACCCTGTCCATAAAACACGTGGAATGCTGGAAATCGATGTTAAAAATACATTGGATGTTATTGGCCATCCAAGTTGCGTAAAAGTGGTGCTATCTTTCAAGCGCAGAGGAAAGACGATTCAACGTTAATAAGCAGAAGGGTCGGTGACTATGAGAAAGAAGCGAGCGAGGAAGATGACATAACGAAGACACAGTGGTGGACGTTGCATGGATAGAGGCATCGGAGCGCACCGGCGCCCTGCCTTGGCTCCGTTCAGGCGCCGGCGTCACTTCCGCCCTCGTTCCTACTCCGACTTCCTCCAGCGAGTCGGTTCGCGAACGTTTCGCTGCCGGTTCCAGCAACGATCGCGAAGCTACGTCGTGGGACTGGCGTGGAGAAACAAACGGTCGGAAAAGAACGAAAGCCAGAGAAGCAGAAAAGAAAAGGGCAGAGAGGCTGATTTTCGCGTGCACGCGCTAGAATCGCGCGAGAGCAGTTCCAGCCACCGATAAATAAATATGAGACGCACCGGCTAAACAGCTCTCCGGTTGTTGATCCTGCCCACTCGTATAAATCAGCGTGGCCAGCGCTTCGGGATTCGACTCGCGCGACCCCGAGACTCGGCTTCACAGCCTGATGCGCCTCTCGCTGGTGTCCCGTCCCATCGATTGCAGAGCCGCACTTTCGAATTCCACGCGATGTCACACAACCGGATGATCGGAACACGTCCACGGACCCTTGGGATTCCGATTTCGTGCGCCCGCTAAAACTTTCCATCGTGTGTTTCGAATACGTGCAAATCGTTTCAGCTTTCTTGCGCACGTGTCGATGGCGAACAGGAACTTCTCGCCGCCAACAAAACACTTGCGTGTAACATTCCGCGTGACCGCGGTGGAATTGGTAATCTGGCGTTTCGCGAAAAACCGACCGAATATCTGTGATGAATTGAACTCGCAGACAGAGAACACGATGTCATATTTTCTATCTTTTATTGTGACTACTTCAAGAAAAACTCTACATTTTATTTATGTACATCCGTGACCTTGAGACTGCTATTACGCAGAAATATTCTAGATAAGGAGAGCTGCATATTATTGTACACTTGAATGTACATTATATTTTGGGTTGCAACGTCTAGCAACAAAGCACCTAATAAACAGATTTCTATTTATGTTAATTGTAGCCTCTGCCTGAAGCTATTAGGTTAACCTTTTTGGTAATGTCCTCTTGCTGTAAATACATGAACCTGCTCCCTATCATTCCATTGTATTGTGACACTAAGAGGGCAAGGATCTGGACCAGCATAAACATTATACTGATACCTTTAATTATTTCAATATACTTTTCTATTACGAATTCATCAGCTAACCTCAACACTATTTGCCAAGAAAAAGGAGACTGAAACCACTCATTTTGTGTGTATCAGTAGTTCTAATGGCAAAGTGCCACAATTTTCTTTATAGGAATATTAGTTGCAGACAGATGAACAATCATCTGAAATTAACTATTCTTTAATGTACTTTACCTTGGTGTATTTTGCTACAATTATAACCCTAGATTGATTGTCTTTCTTCTATCAACTTCTTTATAATTCATCCACTTGTTCCTCAATCAATTAACCTCAACACCATTTGCCAACAAAAAGAAGACTGAAACCACTCATTTTGTGTGTATCAGTAGTTCTAATGGTAAAGTGCCACAATTTTCTTCATAGGAATATTAGTTGCAGACAGATGAACAATTATCTGACGGTAGATATCCTTTGATTTATTTTTCTACAATTATAACCCTAGATTGGTTGTCTTTCATCTATCAACTTCTTTATAATTCATCCACTTGTTTCTCAATCCATTAACCTCAACACCATTTGACAAGAAAAAGGAGACTGAATCCACTCATTTTGTGTGTATCAGTAGTTCTAATGGTAAGTGCCACAATTTTCTTCATAGGAATATTAGTTGCAGACAGATGAACAATCATCTGAAATTAACTATTCTTTAATGTATTTTTCCTTGGTGTATTTTGCTACAATTATAACCCTAGATTGATTGTCTTTCATCTATCAACTTCTTTATAATTTATCCACTCGTTCCTCAATCACCTAACCTCAACACCATTTGCCAACAAAAAGAAGACTGAAACCACTCACTTTGTATCAGTAGTTCTAATGGTAAAGTGCCACAATTTTCTTCATAGGAATATTAGTTGCAGACAGATGAACAATTATCTGAAATTAACTATTCTTTAATGTATTTTTCCTTGGTGTATTTTGCTACAATTATAACCCTAGATTAGTTGTCTTTCTTCTATCAACTTCTTTATAATTCGTCCACTCGTTCTTCGATCAGTCAACCTTAACCTCAACATATAGGAAAAGATTGATGTCGCGCGTACTATAGAAAATTGTGTTCTTATCTCCTGAAAAATAATGCTCGTCGTACTATCGTAGATAGGATAGAAAGATATCATGTTATTAGTTTTATGGCAGCAATCCTGTGTATGTCGTATTTTGCACCAGAAGTAGACGTCGCAATCTCTTCTTCAGGGTAGATGGGGATCTTTCAGTTGTATCGACGAGGTGGCCCATCAAAACTAATACTAAAATGGTGTTTGCAACTGACAAACCATCTTCATTTCAATTATGTTATTAAAATTCTACCGTTTGATCGTAAAACATGAGAAGAAAACCCTACAAGTTCACACAGGTTAGACATCGAACGTGATATAATCAAAATTCATGGTCATTTACGATCATTAAGCTGAATTAAATGAAAAGAGAATGGCAATAATTAAAAATCGGTAATCGACAAAGCTCTGTCTACCATCTGAATTCCATCAATCTCGTGACTCACATAACCCTTTTTCATTGGATGAAGCGGTCGTCATCCAGCCGCCCCAAAAAAGGGACAATAATCGAGAGGGTTGGCTCTCGAGATATAACGTAGGAGACGGAGAACGAGGGATGACAAGATTCATAATTTCACGCGAGCTTATTGCTGTCGGTTATTTATCCTCTCGACTCATTTCACATGCAGCTCGCGCCTAAGCGCCGCGATTCTCTTCCGCGCACCGGTTTCGTTCTCCCCACCGCACCGACGCGGCAGGGTCCTTTCAACGCGTATCGTGCGCCCGTTTTCTCGCCGGATGACTCACGACCAACGATGTCACGACGTAATTTTCAACGTCCACACGATCTGGCCTCTCGTTCTTGCAATTATCAATCGATTACGATCGTCTGCCAGTAACGGCGTGCATATTGTTATTGGCAATTTCATTAAATTTCATAAGCAAGCGAGAGGTCAGACGTTGACCACGGGGTTGCTGAGGAACCGGACAAACGCAAACCTGTCGCCATGGTACAGCAACGTTCCTTCGACACCAACGACAGGTCACCAAATGGATTTGGAATTTTGCTTTCTACGTTTTTAATCCACGAGAGATCGGTACCAACAATTGAACATTTGCCCTCTCGGTAACCTACTTTTGCAACATGTGCGTAACTCCGATCGGAAAGCAAACTTGCAGTTACAGAATTGCTCACGAATTTCCTAACAAATTTACAATGTAAATAAATAAAAAGCTTTACAATGTACAGAAAAGTATCATAGGAAGACTATTTCTCGACATGTAACGTCATAAACGATAAGAAGATAATCGAACGGAAATCTGAAGCATTGAATAATTCATAAATAACGTGGAAAATTACAGACGATAAAATGAAAGCAGAAAAGGTACAAAAAGAAAGCGTATTGAGATTGAAATTAGCGAAACCTCGCAACGCCTCGGCGTGAGAAAATAAAGTTCGGATCGTTCGATAAGCAACAATATCAAGATCATTAGTCCGCGGCGTGATTCTTTGCCGGATAGCGGTTATTTATGGGTGTCCGGCGAAGCGATTCGAACGGTTTCCAGGCAGATTTCGTAGGCCGTATTCGACGACGATACGAATATTCCCGGGCAGTTCAGTGGCCAGATAGGCCCTCCGCTCGCTACGTACTCGCGCTGGAACACGAAGGATAATCCTTGTGGATTATTGCGGTATCACGTGGGTCCATACGTGCTCACCAGTAGGATGCCCTAGGACGTCGTATTTGTATGCCGTGGAATACACCTACGTGTTTGTATCGTACGGGTTCTCCATGGAAACCCTTGCTAGGGGCCGGGCCTGCTGCGATACCCTAATTCCTAAATCTGTCGCCATAAGTCCTCGTTACAATAAATAACCCGACCGGTGTGTGTCTGGGCTTGCGCCTCCTATTCCTCCGCCGCCTCCTACAGTCTTCTCTTGGGCTACCTTTGGCTAAGCGTACCCCGTACTGCTTACCTATGGTTTCTTCCTCATAGATCTTTTCTATAAAGAGCGGTGCCATGGACACGTTCACTTTTTACAACGACACGCTACGGGACCGGCCGTTTCGACGAAAACGAAGAAGAACAGCAACACCGTTCGAATAACGTGACGCCTTTGCGTTCAGCTTGTATCGATCGTCATTTCTTCTGTTTTTCAACAATTTTCCATACATTTTACTTTTTAAACGGTTGATTATATAAGAATAAAGAACGGGTACCGAAGGCAATGAAATAATTGATCGGGTCGGGCAGAAAGTCTCGGCGCGCAGACGATGGAACGCGAATACTTGCTCCCGGCCGTGCAACGAGTAGGCTATCGATGAAGACATAAATTTCCGTTCGCCGCGGACGGATGGCTAAGATGATAAACAGTTAGTAACCAGTTGTGGTTATAACCGAAGAATGAAAATGAATGGAGAAATACGTCATTAATAATGGGTGAATGGAATTTATGCCTGTCGTGTCAATTATATCTTCCTCGTGGCTCATAGAGTTTTGCCTCGGCCAGAGATTTATGATTCGTGTTTCTTGCGCGCAACCGCGCGCGATTCATAATTTCTTAATATAATATCGCGGCTGCGAGTCCCCTTTTTTCTTTCTTCTTTCGGCGTACGGGCGCAACGCGGTCCCAGGCCGTTGGAATTTCGGCGATTCCTTTGTGACCGCGTTCACAACGGTGAAATATTTTCCTTTCCGGGCCGATCTCTTTTTCCCGAGGATACTTTTCCCCGTCTCGACGATATTTGATTTACAGCGCGCAATTACAGCGTTCGGGTGACGTCGCGCTGCAAAATCGAGCGGAATAGTCAAATAAATTATCGTCGACGGCATTGAGACGGAGACGCGCGCGAACCGATTCCGTAGCGCGCGGCCAGCGTTGTCTTCTTCTTTGTTCGCGTCGTCAGGTCGCCGATCGTCGTAGCTGATTTAAAAAGCGGCGATAAAAAAAACACTTGCCAAGCGTGAAATGATCCGTTCTATAAATCCTAATAAACGTCCACCTGTCCGGTGCAGACGAGCATAAATAAAAGAGGTCGAGCGTTCGAGAGAAGAACAAGCGTGATCGGTCGCGTTACGCCTATGTGTGCGCGTGATCACGTGCGTGCGCGCGCATCGTCGACATCGGCGCGGCATCTACAGCGCCCAAGCGCACAGCTTCATCATGGACGCGGAAGAATACAGTGTTTCGTATTTGCAACGGAGAAATAAATGCGAGGAGATGCAGGCGAAAGATCGATAACCGGATGGAGAATTGCATTTTAAATACGCGATGTAAACAAATCGATGAAACTATTTGTCGAGCGTGGCCGGCACGACGCATTGTTTGGTAAAAGTCGCTCCGTCGGCGGGCTTTTTTTCACCGGCCATATGGCAACAATGCACGAGCGAAACTTTTATCCGTTATGTTCCTTCGCGGCTATAAATTTTTCCTAAGGAAGCTCGTGGTAGTCGGATAAATCGTTCGGTAATCGAGCTAAACGACTTTGTTCGAACGCCTTTGCTGCCTGATTATACAGGCGATCGCGAGATGCGGAATGACGAACGTTGTAGAAATATACGCGGCATCGGGTCGCGTCACAAAAGTATCGCAAAAAATGAACAATGGCTGGCGTGCTCGATATAAAGACGCGGCGGCCGAACAAAGAAAGCAAAAGAAAAACGCCGACGACTGCAACGGCAAAAGAGAAGCCAAGGAACAGACTGAAGGAGAAGCGCTGACAAAAAGAGGGATGTGGAAGGTGGGAGAGAAAAGAAAAAAAAAAAAGGAACGAAGGACGGAAAGGAAGAAAGAAGGGAAAAAATAAAGAAATGTAGAAAGGAGTGAAGGAAGAAAGAGATATGTTTCGAAAGTGTATGAGGACGAGCCGTTAAGGGGTGGGAAAGATGGTGCGAGGGGGAATCGCCGGGGTAGAAGTAGGAGGGGGAGTCGGCACAGCGGAGGATGAAGGCAGTGGGGGTGTGCATTGCGGATTTATTCCCGCCAACACATTCATCATGGCGGATTTAGCTGAACCCGTAACGCATTGCCGTGGATATATATCTGCTTCCATCCCCTCCACCAGCACTTTCCTCCGACATCCCTCCTCGCATCCCGTTGCCTCTCATCCCAATTTCGACCCAATCCTCGCCGGTATATCCCGTATTCTGACAAAACCTCTCTTTTTCAATGACTTCCTCACTCTTTGCCTCGATGAGCCCAGGCAAAAGGAACGATCATCGACCGTTTATGATGTTCCAGTACGACGTTATGGTCGCGTTACATATGGCCGTGCGGTGTAACCGTTGCTCCGATCTCTCCCTCTCGACCTGGAATCCCCGTAAAACACTTGCCAATATTTTCCCTCCCCATGCGCGATTCCACGATATAGCGGATTGATGAGACCTGTCCACCGCTCCTGGGTGCTTCGCGATTCGGAAATGATTGATCAACGCGGACGATTTACGAATAGTCCGGGCAAAAACAGTGGCGGCTTTTAAAACGTACGCAATGTCCGCGCCGGACATTGTGCCACATCGTGCGTTCAATCGATAATGTCCGTTGCAACGTCGTTTCGCGGACTGCTAAATCGTCCGATCTTTCGAAAAAAAAAAAAAAAAAAAAAAAAAAAAAAAAAAAAAAAAGAAAGGAAGTGCTCCTTGCTATTTCAAATGCACAAGCGAATTCTTATGAATTTTTCCAGGAAACATGGCAAATACTGTGCGCGCGTAACAGTGGAAAACACGCGGCGAAACATCGTGAAAAATCGGGATTTACAAGCTTCGTAAAAATACTCCGCGAATAGGTTCTTTAATGGATCTTCGATGCGTTATCAGCAGCTGATCGCGATACATCATGACGCGGCGTTGACAAACCCCTCCGAACACTCTTTTCACCCTTCGCTGCTCCCTCTGCTGCGCCGCGTAGATACGATATTACAGGGATCGGTATAAATCTATGGCTCATCCATCTACATTTTATCCGGGCAGAACTAGAATACTGGCGCGGGAGACGAGCACAGCGACGCACTCGGCAGCTTCTCGTGCACAAACACCGTCCAGCCATCCGTCTTTTCTCTCTTCCTTGTGCCCTCGCGGTCCTCGACGCTCGTCCTTGCTCCATCGAGACGCTTCACAAATCCGATCTCCGCGACCACCCATCCCCCCGCCAACCCCTTCCCAACTACTTGCCCGTCCTCAACCACCCCTATCGAGATTCCAATAGCGGCCTTATCGAAGGCTTTGTACGATGAAGGATCGCAGGCCGACGCTCGGCCACTTTCCACGGACCTCTCGATATTTCACCTTTATTATCATATTTCAGGTATTCGCAATCGATTTTTCACCGTAAGAACGTCCCGTTATTAACGGCGTCGCGGCACGATCTACGCAAGAACGTATTCCCCTTGGAAGGATGGACCTTCTTGTGTATGTACGGTGATCCCTTCGTGGCGCAAGAACAGCAATTACTTTGACCCAGTTGCCATGAAATAGGCGGACACCGTGTCGTTGGAAAAAACGTTCTTCGCCGAAGTTTCGTCGAAGCTGGTACGAGACGAGGGTCGAGAGTGCGTACTTACGATCCCTGGCTTACTTCGATTCCATTTTCAAACGGCGCTGCACGATCGGCTCGGTTCAGCTTTGCGTTCTCGAACACGTTCATTTGCAGAACTAATGGAAAACGCTGTGCCATCGTACGACGAGTACCGCGGACGAGATAAACGTCGGGAGACAGATCGGCTGACGCCTGGTTTCTCCGGTTTCAGCTCGTTCGTCGTATTCGATGACCGTTGCACGGACGATGCAAGAAACGCGTGGTCGCTCGTTGCCACGAACACCTCGTGCCGCAAGAACGCGCGGACGATTCGAAGGTGGAAAAATTCCACGGCGGCCGAGGAATGGCGGGGGAGATTGGCTGGCGAGAAAACAATCGGTGAATCGAGTCGTTATCGAATCGAAAAATCGAGAACACGCGCGCGAACGGACGTGCAGGCTCACGATGGACTGACGTCAGCCTCGAAAAATCCGCAGTTAGAAATGGCCGTAGGGTGGGAATGCCTGTACATAGGAAAAACTTGCTCCGACCTATTCCCCCGGTGTTCGAACAAAGTGCGATTCAACATAGGACAACAGCTGTTCCGAGCAGCTATTGCGCCAAAGACGAGGGGACGAAACGACGCTTCCCCTTCGTTTGCCTGTCTCTTTCCGATGCACGCGGATGGCAAAGATGGCTCTCGATTGCTTCGTTCGAAGGAAAAGATATTTCTACTCGAATTTCCTCGCTGACGAATGCGTTTGTCAGGAAGTTCTAAAATCGTTTCCCTTGTAATGAATCCACCAACCGGTCTGTTTGTTGACGTTTTAACGCGTTCCCAGTTGCTTCGGATATGCGTCCGTTTGGGCCGCTGAATCATGGCTTCGTGGCCGCCATAGCAATCCACTATGCACTCGCTTGTCTGATTCCTAGTGTCCAATCGAATAAATTCAGTTAATTGGTGCAGTGACTTTAACGAGAGAAAAATATTTGGGAAAGTTCGGGCGGAACGGAATGGGGCATCGAGCATTGAAATTTTGTACCCTGGACACTTTCCAAAGTTTCACTCGAAGTAAACGCCATTACCGTTTCTTTCGGCTCTTTATTTTTACGTACATTTTATGCTTCTTATTTACATCTTGACTTTATCCGCTTGGAACGCCGCTGATCCGTTTGCTCGAATTTTTCAGCTCTTTAAATATTCATCCAGTATCTGGAACTCTCCTTCGTCTATGTATCTCATTTGTCATGGATCTGCGTGTGTAATAGGAGGAGAGACATGTCGCGACGAAGGAACACCGGTGATGCGCAAGAAGGCGAGACGAACCGGCGACTTTCCTCGGCCAGTTTTCGTACGAACCGAGTTTCGTCTAAAATTGTTCTCTCGTCGTTTTTACAAAATTCCGCAACAAATAGTGGCTGATATAATTTGCGAGAGGCCGAGCGAACACTGTCAGCCATATACGGCGGTGTCCGACGAGGAGGAAGATTGATCGAGCCGACCGAAGGTGATCCACGACGGTTTAATAGAAGCAGCACCTCGTTGCTGATTTCGGCGAAAGACGAATTGCGGCGGTGGGATGGCAAGAAAGAGGAGGGTCCGTCTAAATCGCGCTAAAACGCGATGCAAATGCCGGGGCCGATGAATCATTTGTAAGCGCAATTTCAAATTACATTAGGGAGATGGCCGGATTGGCGCGAGCTCTGGCTTTATACGGAAATACGAAATCCAGCGTTTCTTGCGTGCACGCGGCGCTGATAAGTTATACCAAGTTGCCGAACGCGAGACATTTCTTTCCTTTGTTTCCGCGAAGTCCGGTTTCTTCTGGCGGCACGGAAACGTGGCAACGGTATACACCTCGAGTGCGCGGCTTCCTACCGCTTCTTAACTTCTGCTTTCGTCATCAAACTTTCATGAGGCAGCGAATGATACGTCGAGAAAGGAGAAGAAAAACTTGGCTGGAAATTACCGGCGCGTTCGGCTGGCCGCGACGAACCTCCCAGTCGAAAATCAGCGCTGAAGAAACCAAGAGGGAAGAGGTCGAAGGGATGAACCTGCGGGAAGGAAGCAGTGGAAGGCTAGAAAAAGAAAGAAGAAGGCGGAGATGCCGACCCAAATCCGAGAGACGAGAAAACTTGGCTCGTCGATCAGTCGGCGGAAGGAAGGAAGTTCCGGTACGAGGACCACCGCTCGCCTTCTTGTGTATCTTTCATACCTCTTTCCACTATCTCGTGTCTACGTTGCCTTTTCCGCCAGCTCATTTTCTTTATTTGCAAGCCAGCCGAGATTCCTCCCTTGCCGGAATCGAGTCCCGCGTTCGATTGTATCGCCCTTCGCTATAGACGCCACGCTAGCTGGGCAACCACCAACCGCCCAGCCACACCGATCGAGAAATTCCCGATGAATGGCCAAACTTTCGCCAACGAATAATTGCAATATTTCTTTTGCTAGCCTGCACTGAGCTCATGGCACGCGTCAACCGCGAATTACACCATATTCAACGTAACGGTAACTCGGTGTCGTTCAATTTCCAGCAGATACGCCTGTTCTAGAACCCTAAAACTGGAATTTTCCCGTTCCCGTTTCACGTTCGTTGGGCTTCGTGGTAGGCAGCGAGTCTTCGTCGTCCCGTAGCGAAGGTGGCGAACGAACGTCATCGTATATTCATAGAGCGACGTAGCCGAGATTTGGAGAGTCGTGGTGGCGCAATACGCCGCGCGGGGATCGTTTAAATCATTTTCCATCGGACAGGCCAGAAGAAGGGAGCGGATTCCACGAAGAGGAGCGAAGGTCGGTCGCGCTTAGCCGCGTCGGCGACGGGCGTCGCGTCGTATCTCCGTCCGGCCATCAGCATTTTCCAACTTGTCTCACGAATTCCCTACCGCGTGCTCCCTGACGTAAGTAACAACATATATAAAAGTAAGTGACTCGGCTCTCTCGCGAGGCGGTGATGCAGGGTCCTGCTATCTGCGGAGTCTATCGGGCAGTAAACAGCAAGCGGCAGATAAGGCAAGAGATATATTATAGACTCGCTGGTCGTCGTGGCGGCGTACACGGGACGAGGACCGGCTGCTAGGTCTCCCAGCCGGCTAGCTAGCAGAGAGCCGGGCAGCTAGCTCGCCTCTAGGAAACGCGCCACTAGCACCCAACCAGTCACAGCCTCTAGCTCGGGTTCCATCGTGCTCTATATATTTTTCTTCGCTCTCTTTCTTCCAGCTCTCCACCTGCTCCTTCACCGATATCTTTTTCCTTTCTTTTCTTTCTTTCCTTCTTTCTTTTTCTTTTTTTTTTGTCGAGCTTCGCCTCGGTAAAAACGCCAACGGCGTCTGAATAGTCGCGCGGAGGACGGAAGTCAGTTTGCAAGCCAAGCATGGGGCGGCGGCGCCGAGCTACCCCTTATTTTCATTCTTCTTCGTCGCTAGCACGAGTAGTTGCTTTGCCCCTCATCCTCTCGCGCCGACACACACCGTCGAACCATTCCCAACCCCTTTCTTCGTTCTCCGTTACCACGTTCCTCCGTTGCTTCCTTCTTTCTTCTTTCGAGGCGAAGCGACGGCTCTTCTTTCGCTCCTCCGTCGTTTCCTTCTTTCCTCCGCTAAAGTCGCCGCCTCTCGATGCTCGAATGCTCGATGCTACAATACATCACGTACACGTTGTTGCCGGTACACCTTTTTCCTTCCTTTTTCCTTTTCTCCCCCGATCCTCTTCAGCCCCGTCTACACGGGTCCACGGCCGTCCTCTTCTCGTTCTATCACCGCACCGATATCGCTTCCTCTTCGTCTACGTTGCCTCCGTCGTTCGTGGTGGCACCGAGCCGCGTTGTATTCGCGGCGCGTTCATCCCTCCGTCGTGGCAGACACGGAAACGCGCGCTCCGCCGCCACCGGAAAATTTCTTCGGCCCTCGATTTTTGGCAAACTGCCGCTCTCGCCTCGAGCACCATTCTGAATTCCAAATTCCTCAGATTCTACGTGCGATTGCACAGTACGAGCGCCACGTTTATTAGAAGAGAAGAACCTTAACACCGTGTAGAAGAGCGGAGTTTCATCGGCGTCCTTGCGCCGTTCAGTTTGGAACGTTTCGTCATCGTTTTGTAACAGCCTGCGTGACATAACTCTGTTCGAAAGGTAAAAGAACCCGGGCAACTTCAAATACTTCGACATATTTTGAGAAACGAAAAAATGCTAATGAAAATATATCAAATACATAGGGCGTTTAGCGAATAATTTTCTGTAAGCTTCTAAATAATTTCTCGCCTTTTCTGGCGAGCTTATTTAATAATAACTGGCGAACGAAGATAGTGAGAATCATCGAACGTGTACTAACAAGGATATATAACCGCGGAACCTCGGACGAGTCGACTGTATGCGCATTGGATGCCTCAGGTTGCTAGTAAAACAGCCCCAAAAGCATTTGAGTGGATGGCCCTTTGTTTTCAAGGAATTAATCGAGAAATTATGTTCTCGATGCAGCAATTCCTCATACTGTAAATGTTTTTATCACAGTTTCCGTCCCGAACGTTGTGAAAATGCGCAGCGGTACTGTAATAAATAAGCGTAATCGAGAGTTTATCAAAATAATTTGTAAAAGTTTAATATTAGCGAGAAAAAACAATATTAGTGTTAAAAATATAGAGCCATTGAAATCCTTCTGCGATCGTTTCACCATCAACCTGAAGCACCAAAATGCACGTATTGTGCTGACTCGTTCGAGATTTCGCTGTTCTCGTCAGCTCCTTGCAAGCGTTACGGTGTCCCAATTCTTATGGCGGACGTTATACCATCGACATAGCAGAATCTCGAGGGTAGAAAATGGACGTCGCGCGACACCGAAGAACCAAGGGCGTGCAGAAGTCGTAGCGTGTCGAAACGTTTAGGTTCCAGTCGCGGCATCGAATTTCGTCACGGCCCGTGGCAGTCGTAGCGCTTAGAAATTATTAAACGCGGCCGTGCCAGGGAAGGGTTGGCCTTTATTTCTGCGTTAGCCGAGAAACGGCGGCAGGCGAGTTATTATACCGTTGTCAGATACCATGGCACCCTTGGTCGATCTGCATAACCATCACCGCGCGGATGTTTCCCCTGCAGGGCCATCGGCGCGCGCGACCTCCGCTCTCACAGCCCTTTTGCACCGCTGGAAACCACTCAATAGAGGCGCGACCATCAGCCAACCACAAAAGCGATTACAAATTAACGTGCCGCTTCTTCGAGTTTATTACGAACGGGCCGCCATATAAAGCCGATTGCCCTTCCGCGTTCTACGGCCGCCTCCCTGGGGGCCGACTACAATTATCGTGCCTTTTGTTTCGCAATCGCCGCGTCTCCTCTTTTTCCCCATCCCGGGGGCGAGTGAAATTCCGCTTATTTTTCAACCTGCTCCCCTGTGTCGAGTTTACCAGGATTGGCCCCGGCGAGGTACCCATCGCGTCTCATCTGCCATTTTCGCCCCGTGAATCATTGCTGGCGATCGCGCCGCTTGAATGCGAACGAGCTCTTAATCATCAAGACGCGAGAACCTTTTCAGAGAGTATTCGATGCAAACGTGGCCTGTTGGCCGCCACGACTCCACAGGCTGGTAACCATATTTTGAGAATTAATTATAGGTTATGTTACCGCGTCTACTTGCTCCACAAGCGTACGGTTTTATGGCGTGTACGATTCTTACGATGAGAACGATCGAAGGTTAATTAGATTGATAACTCCTTTTGATTTTGAACAGCAATTATTCATCCATGAAATTCGCTCAAGTTGGAAAAGCACGAAGGATATAACCTAACAAACATGGAGATGGTATGCTGCAGGGGGCAGCCACCCACATGATAATCAAACAGTTAAAAAAATGCTACCAAATGTCCAACTTGGACAAATTGAGAATGCAAAGTATTAAATAAAGAATTGAATTCATAGATAAAAAGAAAATGTTGGAAAAACACGAAGAATATAACCTAACAAACACGGAGATGGTATGCTGCAGGGGGCAGCAACCCACATGATAATCAAACAGTTAAAAAAATGCTACCAAATGTCCAAATTGGACAAATTGAGAATGCAAAGTATTAAATAAAGAATTGAATTCATAGATAAAAAAAAAGTTGGAAGAACACGAAGAATATAACCTAACAAACATGGAGATGGTATGCTGCTGGGGGCAGCCACCCACATGATAATCAAACAGTTAAAAAATTGTACCAAATGTCCAAATTGGACAAATTGAGAATATAAAGAATTAAATAAAAAAAAGCAAGTTCCCTTGGAAGGAGCTCTATGTCTTTTAAAGGCACCGAGCAACGTGGTTGGTTTTTTGACGCATAGGAACTTACAGTGGCGGAGCTATAAAATTCAAGGACGAACCTAACAACCCAGGACCTTGTTTTAAGGAAATTCCACGCTAAATCTATAAGATCTATCTTCTATAAGATCCGCAAGACTCTGTAGAGTCTTTCTAGAAGATATACTTTCGCTTCGAGGAAACTCCATATTCCTAAAATGTCGCATATCGTTCGATTAACCGGAATTTCCTCCAACGCTATGCCTATAATCTCACGGCAATTACCAAAGAAGTTGCAAGACACGAAGATCATCTTTCTTTCGAAATTCTTTCCAATTTTTCAAATGGAAAGAACGCGACGAAACACGCTATCAAACAACTGCACCAGCAGTCAGTTCAGCGAGAGCTTTGGGTTTCAGCAAATGTCACAAGACGCGGTCATTGATTTTGGAAAAACCAAGAGGCGGAGTATGGGCGATCGTTGGACAAAGAATTCGGAAAAAACGAAGGCAAACGTAGCAGTAACCGGCAAAAAGCTACCACCCGCGCCGCTGTAGATTTACGATACCCTTCATTGGTTCCACGCAACGCTGGAAACGAAGCGGGGGCCACCGAGTCTCGACCTCTATTTCGCCTTTATTTCGCCTTTATTTCCCAGGGACAATGAGATACCGTATTTTTTTTCCTTGTCCTTCTTCTTCGCCTGTCCGGCACTGAGATAAAGAAACTAAACGCGTGACGGGACGATCGGCAGCGTTTCCGCAAACATCTTCGACCAACGTGTACCGTTAGGTCACGAATTGTTACAGTTTCGGGAGCACCGTGCGTGCCCCGTTTTACCGATCTACGGTTTTTAAAGGAATCCCGGCACGAAGGCCCGATTTGCGTGCGGCGGAAATGCCTTCGCACTAATAGCCGAGGTCAACCAGGTAAAACGACGTTGGACTCTGTTACCGTTGCGTAACAGAGCAGGTATATCTTGAATTATATGCGACGATGTTTAAATATTCAAACGATAGTTTTTTTCTTTTGTTTTTCCTTCAATTTCAACACCTGAAATACGTCGATTTTGTAACCAACAGCGATACTTCACCTGTTACAACTAAATTGCACATTTTATATAACTGTCATCTATTTTTTATGCCGTTCGCAGGTAATAAAACGTGATATTTTTTACATGGGAAGGTAAGAAAAAGTGGCAGAGGCTGGCGCGCTGGCAGCAATGATAATTCAAACTGTCGTCGTTTAGCGGAAAATGAGAGAAGTGACAAAAAAAAAAAAAAGAAAGAAAAAAAAAAAGGAAAAGAACATGGAGATATCTTGTGAAAATATCGGTGTCATTCAAAATTCAAGGCTCCAGGGAACGCGTCCCATCGGTTAGCGAATCAGGGCGAGATAAAAATACTGCTCTGCGGAATACACGACAGCTCGAGGTCAACTTTTATTGCCAGGTAAATCGCGGCTTGCTCTATTTTCTCTTTGTCACGACCTGGGCCCTCTACCTAGATCTAACAAGTTCACGAAATTTCACAAACGTCGTTGTATTACGGCAAAGTTTTAACGTGGAGCCTCGAACGTCTGGTAAACGAGACCTTGGCAATTATAACGAAAAATAGCCTCATTTTTATACCGTAAAATCTACAAGGATTATTACTATCTTGTCTTACTAAAAAGGACACCGCTTTCCACCTGATGCTACGAACTCTGTACGGAAGAAACGGTTTATCGTGATTTATACGCGTGGCATTAGCCAAGCTAAGCGTACGAGTATAAATAAATCTGATTTGCAGAACTACGCGCCGTTAATGAAAACGACGTACGAAACAACGTGAGCTCCGACGAGCTGCTATTTCGATGATTACGTATTCGCTCAATTCCACGAATTGAAAATTGAGAAGAAAATGGTAATAACGTCACGGGCGCTGTTTCTTAAATCTATTTTGCCATTTACTGCGATTTATATTGTAGTGTGATGGATGAGGGGCGTGAGGGATGTTGTGCGGATTATAAAGAAGTTAAGACAGAAGACAGGGGGTTGTTATGGGACAAAGAACGAATTAACAACAGCACGAGTTGAGATGTTGAAAGAGAGAGCGGATTGCGTTGATGAGAATCGAGTCGTTGGTTAATTATTTAGTTGCGCTGTTTGTTACACGTTTGCTGCGATTAGTTCACGTTCAACGAACATTATTCTCTGTTCAATTAACACCTGTTCAATCTGCTTGTCATTAATAATACAATACAATATAATATCATCTTGTCAATAAATTTATTCAAACGAATCATTTCTTTCTTAGGAGGTGAACTATGAAATTTAAAGAAAAAGCAGGATTAATTAACACCTGTTCAATCTACTTGTCATTAATAATACAATACAATACAATATTATCTTGTAAATAAATTTATTGAAACGTATTGCTTCTTTCTTAGGAGTTGGACTATGAAATTTAAAAAAAGAGCACAATTAATTAACACCTGTTCAATCTACTTGTCATTAATAATACAATACAATACAATATTATCGTGTAAATAAATTTATTGAAACGTATTGCTTCTTCCTTAGGAGTTGGACTATGAAATTTAAAAAAAGAGCACAATTAATTAACACCTGTTCAATCTACTTGTCATTAATAATACAATACAATACAATATTATCTTGTAAATAAATTTATTGAAACGTATTGCTTTTTTCTTAGGAGTTGGACTATGAAATTTAAAAAAAGAGCACAATTAATTAACACCTGTTCAATCTACTTGTCATTAATAATACAATACAATACAATATTATCTTGTAAATAAATTTATTGAAACGTATTGCTTCTTTCTTAGGAGTTGGACTATGAAATTTAAAAAAAGAGCACAATTAATTAACACCTGTTCAATATACTTGTCATTAATAATACAATACAATACAATATTATCTTGTAAATAAATTTATTGAAACGTATTGCTTCTTTCTTAGGAGTTGGACAATAAAATTTAAAGAAAAAGTATAATTAATTAATACCTGTTCAATCTACTTGTCATTAATAATACAATACAATACAATATTATCTTGCAAATAAATTTATTGAAACGAATCGCTTCTTCCTTAGGAGTGGGACAATGAAATTGAAAAAAAGAGCACAATTAAGTAATTCAACTTTCGATACGCTCATAGGTACACATACGACGAGCCTGTACGTGCATTGTCTTCTTCAGATGTGTCAGAGCGTTTCATCGAACACACGTGCATCGTAACCACAGCTTAAACCAAGAAAATGTTCATCGGGGGATTAGCTAAGAAACCACGAGAGATACATCTCTGTCTGTTTACCGGCAATATCTCGCGATATTTGGCCGAGTCGTCTTGAAAAGCACGAGCCATCGGTTGCGCCGTGCGGAATAAACGTGGAAGAAAGGGCCATGCATCTCGCGACGCCATTACCCGATAACTTAATTCATAATTGAGTTCTGGCGGTGTAACGAACACTCTGCGGCCAATATAACGTTCAATAATTCTAATAATTCGCCGGCTTGGATGCGAAGCCAGATCTCTGTGGCAGGGCTCGAGGGAAAACCGAGGTGGGGGTGGAGGGCGGAGGTGGTAGGAACCGTAGGGTGAGAACGTTTTCTGGAGCCGTGCCGAGCCTCGAAAGTGGGAAGCGGAACCAAGATGAGACCGGAGAAAGAGAAGAGACAGACCACGGGTTGCCGAGGCGAAAGGGAAGCAAAGGGTGAGCAAGAGTGTGGCATGAGATGAGGGGAAGCGGCCAACGGTTGGATAGGAAGAGAGCAGAGAGAAGAGAAGAAGGAATAGGTGGAGGGAGGCTATGGGACGAGGAAATGGAGGGAAGGCCAATTAGAGGGCGGGAAGATTTATCTACGGACGACGGGTGTGCGGATAGTAAGGGGTAGGTCGGTCTCCTCTGCCTAGCGCGCTTGTATTATTCCTTAGTTGGACAACCCCGTGCAAGACAACGACGTGGTCCAGCTGCTATCGACTACATCGGTTTCTAGCCGGATTAATAGTCGCTAATTTTTCAACTCCGCCCATGGACTTATCCCGTTCAGGAAATTTTCAAATCACCGGAAAAGGGCCATCTACGTAGCTTCGTATCTATCGGGTCCTCCGTAGTTTCGTACGTTTCGTTGATTCCACTTTGGATGTAGCGGAAGCAGTGGACCGATAGTTGTAGGAATGTTCCACGTTGAATAATTCGGATACAACGTGCTACGTTCTAAGTCCAAGTTCTAAGGATTACAGTCGCTAGTGGTCGACACGTTTTGTTGGAATGTGTCGGGGATTTTAAAGGTACCCGACAGATTACAGGGGTGGCAGGGGTTCAAGAACGGCATAGGCATGAGAAGATAGAAGATAGTTTAGAAGATAGGAAGGATAGAGATATATTAGAATCCTCTTGACGTATAAATCTTCCACAAGCTACATAGATCAACTCCATAAATAAGGAGAACTGATGATACTATAAACGCTGTTTTTTTAAAAAATACACCTTACGATGCACCATTATTCGTAGCACGACGGTCGATCTGGTGGAAAAGTAAGTCGTTCGTTTCCTGAAAATCGAATACCTGAAAATCGTACACTCGCGTAATGAAATGAAGAGGTTAGTGAAAAATCCAGTCGATGAATTTGACTTGCTCGAGGCCCGTGTGGTGAAGGAGAGATGTTCGATTCGAAGATGTATCAATGACGACAACGAAGAACATTGCGAATGAGAAAGACGTGATATATCGTCGGTTCGTCGTAACGAGAGGTTAGGTTGGTTTGCAACGATGGCGGAATAAAATACGTGGCACGCGTCGTCCGAGTGTCGGAATTTATTCGGTGGAAATCGAAGGGCGACGCTCTCAGAAATAACAAGCCCGGTCGGGACGGTGCCCGGCGTGGTACGAGCAGTTATTTAGCCGGGGCGTTAACTAACCGGCCGCGACCAGGGACGAACATTCTTCATCGACGGTTTCGTGCCGCGGACCCTTCCGGCGGCGACACGAAGTGGCGAGATACCGTTCGTGGAACGGCAGTCCCGCTCGTCGTCGCCGCTTAAATTATTTTAATAAGAAGCCTTGACATCTTAACTGCCCGGATAGGCAGATCAAAGAGTCTAGCAGGTGATGTCAGTTCCTTTCAGTATTTACAGGGAAAACAGAACGGTCCCTGGACGTACACCAGAGCAGAATCGCGTTATCTTGGGTAGACGATACTCGGAACCGAGGCTCGTGCGTCAGCCTCGACATTTTTATAGTCCGCCGCACGAAATTAGAAAGCAGCCCGATAAAAATATATCCCATCGTTGGAAAATGCCCGCTATCCGCTTCCTCCCGATGAAACGCGCGAAACAAAGTAACTCGCGCTGTTGAACGCGACGACGTTCTCCGAGGTGCGTGCTCGAACACGTTCAGGCAATCTTCCGCACGGCGATATCTGTATCGGATGGACGCATGAGATACGCCTACGACAGTAAGATGCCAGCGCGACATTTCCACGTTTATTTCTTACGTAGCAAGCTCAGCCATGAACCGTGCAAGCGCTTCGTTACAACGCTGCGTGGCCTGATGTGCACTGACCGAGGATATCGAAAATCAATGTCGTAATATCTCGCGAGAATGAACGCTCCCATAAGCGATGATGCGAGTATAAAGAGGCATTCGTTACAATCTCGCGATACATCGCCGTCTCACAGAGGAACCCAAGGCCACGTTCTGTCTCTCGCGTGGACCGTTGCAACAGCGAATGCCTGTTCGGCTGAACTCGATACGTCGAAGCAACCGAACACGTGCGCGAACCTTACAAGCACACGCAGCGTGGCTTTCAGACGCTTCGTTCATCAGAACGTCGGCGTGTAACCGTACCTTGAAACGTCCTGCGCCTTCAGCGGAAGAAGAAAAGAAAGAGGATGTACGTTCGTGATACCTCGCGGTACATGCGAGCGGAGGAAGTGGGAAAATCTGCGCTGCTTACAGGCAAATAATACGGAACAGAGCGAGAGTTACGAGCTACGAACGCTTATTTCGAACGCGCCTGTGTTGTTAGCGCAGCGTGTAATATCAGCGGCTGCAGAAGCAGCAGCGGGGCTAACAACGGAACAGCGGCAGGCGGCGGCAACAACGCCAGAACAACGACACACAGCTCGTCTCTCGGTGGCTCTCTCGCCGACCGACCGACCGGCCGGGCCGCAGTTCGTTTCCGTGTTGTTACATAATACACGCTGCGCTGCGGTTACGCGGATGAGGGATGAGGTGTTGCGTTGCCTAATAACCCCCCTTCCTCGACCATCGCCCCGTGCATCCCCTGGCCGTGCAACCCTTGGAGCGAGCAAGACACGCTCACGGCCGCAACACGCGGAGAAAGAGCGAGGGCAGCCTGCGAGATCACAACGACCCGCCTCGGTCCGCGCCACGAGCACGCTGCCGGAATACGCTTAAGCCGAAAGAGGGAGTCGGCCACCGCCAGCTCTTGGTGTGTGCGTCAGGACATACCGAGCTTCTCTCTGCTCTGCTTCGTGCTTCCAAATACACGTACACGGAGGCAGCAACGGAGGAGCGCGAAGTAATTATATGAGGGCGGAGCACGCTACGACTCGTCTACACCTAGCACATCCGTATCGCTCGGTCGGAACGGCTAACGTGTCTGCTAGGAACGTGAGAATCGTGCGTCAGTATTTTGCCCTTCAGCAACCGAATGTTCGTTGCCGGAGAATCTGCCGGCATGTCTCGCGTGCGAGCGAGATTAGGCCGGGGGAGATTTAAGGGTGGAGGGTGTTTTCGAAATTTTTCTTACGGTGGAAGCAAAATTTCCTATCGATGGAGAACCTTCAGTTCGTGCGGTTGCACGCTACGTATCGATTCGTTGATACTGTTGCGCAGTAAAGCAACATCTCTTACACCGTAATTTTCCAAATAATGATATTAGGCAATTGGCGAGTCACTAGTTCCGGGTTATACGTTGCTTTTATAGTTTCGTAAATTTTTGGCAAATGGAACAGTCAGATAGCTGCCTCTTCTGATAGACGTTGCTCTTGTCCCACCTCCACCCGTTCTACGAGTCCTGCGCGTGCAGGTGCACATTTGTTACCCACAAGTTGCATGGAAAGCAGCCTAAATGCTTGGAAAAATTCTAATTTAACATCAGCGTCGTGCAACTCCATTTTTCCTCCATTGACAGGCACCTGGTTGTCGTTGTTATTGCTCGCAGTTTCGAACGTTGTCACACGTAAGCGCGTTTAGGATGTTTTTCAGGACTTTTGTCAACCATCTTTACACGATCGTTACAGAGGCAAGATTTACTATTTACGTGGCAAACAAGCTACTATTTCTTACTGTCAATGCGCCTCCGTCAGACAACTGCCCTCGACGTTTCTGACAATAACAAATAGAGCGTCTTATCACTTCGTCGTTAGATATATCAGGAAAACAGAATTCGTAATGCCTCGCTCATAAGAACGTGTGTTTTTCCTCGTTTCTCGGAACACACTCGCGTCAGACCATGCATAATGGAAATTTTCTATTGCGCGTGCACTGTGTCACGCCATGGTATTACGTAAATTGAGATCGAGAAATCTTTTGATCGCCGAGAGGATTTGCCACGATTCGACGACGCAACACAGCCTGTATCTATATTTTAAAAAGGTATCTGTACATACGAAGACGAAAGTTATTTTCCTCGAACGATTGACAAAATCTTCCCTGATCGCAAGAAACAACTTTTGTCCGGAAGCTTCCCCTGGCTCTTCTGCGCTAACTCTGCGACTTACGACGGAAGATCAAAAGATGGTCGAGTTTTCAGGGGCCAATTTCAGCCCCCTTTTAGCAAATCTTTCAATTCAATGAATTTTAATAATATTTTTAGTTCCCCGCTGATGGTTATGTTAATTACTTTTCAATCGTTCCGTATTGCCAGGGCGATCCATCCGAGAATCCATCATTTCGCGACGGAATACGAGAACGACGAGGAAGAAAGAAGATGGGCCAAAAGGGGAGAAGTTATACGTTTAAGCGGCTACATCTATATAAAGGGATGGGGCTTACTGGGATTCAATTACCGCAACGTTTGCGAAGCACGCTATTCCCATACCATGGAAGGCGCTACCCTTCGAGCTACGCGCAGCCACCTTTCCATTTCTTCAAGAACGAACAGGTGCTCTCGCGTCTGCTGTAAATTGCGCCGCTGTAATCCGAAGTAAAGCGGTCGTTTTATCCGCGCCAAGCCGAGATGGATGCGCGCTACGTCTTTCGGTAATAGGTCGCGCTTACGCAGACGAGGCTTTCCATCTTTGATGGAAATCTCGAGGGTCCTTAAACCTCGCCCAGCCACCGTATCCATCGTTCGAACCGCCTTGTCTTTTCGCTGTCTTATTTGCTCGAAATCGTTCTTTAACGAAATGCCACTTTGCGGCTAACGTATACGGAATTCCTTCAGAACAGACAACTGCACGGTTTCCAGTGAAAAATTATTCCTCACGTTCCCTAAGTCCTCGGAAAAATGGAAAACATATCTTTGACTGGTGCATACTTTCGTAGAATTTAGTGGCCTCAAGGCCCAAACAACTGCCCAAGGAGTTAACCCCTTAACCTACTATTTACGTTCGAGAATTTTGCGCGGAAAACGTAAGAAAAGCTCGCGCGGCCTTCGAGCCATTCGCACGACTTGCGTAGCACGTGCCACGGGCTATGCCCGCAACGTTTACGTTTGGCCCGATCGTCTACTACGGGCTATGCCCGTAACGTTTACGTTTGGCCCGATCATCTACTACGGGCTATGCCCGCAACGTTTACGTTTGGCCCGATCATGTACTACGGGCCATGCCCGTAGTTGTAGGTTAAGGGGTCAAAAGATCTGTAGCAGGAGCTGTTTTATCGCAAGCCAAACGTGCCATTTAAAAAGAATTGTTGCACCATATGGTCATCAAAATCAATGATTCGCAAAGTGGCCAAATTACAGTAACATTGAGGGATTGGCGACACGGTGCTGGCATTTCGAACAGAAAATTGAAGTCTCAAACGGAAGAATTCTTGTTAAAACGAGTATCCAAGATGCAAATATGTATCCCATCTTGAGGTATCGGTGCCGTACATCGCGACAGAAGAACTTGCCCTGAATTATTACAAAGAGGCGGAAGGAAAGACGGGTCGAATGCCTGCTACATTCTCATCAGCCCCTAACTTTTACTGGTAAATGCCATAGCAGAAAGCGGAAGAAGCAAGAGGCCGGAAAACCATTCGCGTTATCGGATGACGAGGAACACGGGGATGCCTGGACGCGATTAAGAGAGCGGCGAAGCAAGGAGGGCGCGATGCGTGAGGTCACTGGCAAAGTAGAGGCGAACGGATCGACGCTGGCCGGCGTTTCGTTCGGGTTCGAACGTAGGTACATAATTCATCGAGCGTGCACCATTGTCGGCAGCTTCATTAATACAAATGGCGTCTGGTGAATTCTACCCCGACCACACCCCGCGCCCTGCACGATAGTAACAAGGGCGTGTGGGTGTATAAGGCTAGCGAGCAGCAGTAGCAGCCGGCGGCGGTGGCTCTCGCTACCGCGGTATCATCCCCCGAGCGTGTAGCCGAACACACGCTCTCCTGCTCTGTGGCCGTCGCCACCCCCGAGAGCCAGGACGACGTCGGGACGCGCGGACATATTTTTCCAGCGCTTGTCGACTTTCATGAGGGCGTCTTTCCGCAATAACATATTAATATCCCGGAGCATCGCGAGACTTATGGGCTGCCGTAGAAAGCTCGACCCTGGATCAACGCAACGCCCGTTAAGGCGGTTCCACGAAGAAGCCGGGGACACCGGGGAGGACGTCTCGAAGCGCGGCTTAAGCGTCGTAAAGCAACCGTTGCACGTTCAGCCCGGGCGGACACTGGCGGGTTATCGGCCAGGAATTGACAACGATTCCAACAGCGAAATATCTTCCTCGTTTTACCAACTACCCTTAAGTCGTGTCCCGAATTTATCGCCGGGATCGCGCTCCATCTTCCTCTTTCTTCCTTTCCTTCTTTCTGCCTGCTCTTCCCTTTTATCGCGTTATGTAACCGCGGAAGCGTCGTTACGTAATCGAAAAACATGAGACCACACAGTATGTGCGCGGTATGGACGATCCCCGTTCGGACAGTTTTCCTGTTTAGAGTTTTAATGTTACATTTGCAATGATAACGAAACGGTAAATAGGAAGTCGCCGAGCTGGCGATTCTTTATCCCTGTTTCGGAGAAAAGTTTCGATCGATGATCAAGGACAAAAGTGGCGCATATACATATACGTACGCGATTTTGTAGATTCAGTGGGGAGAAATCAAAAAAAAAAAAAAAAAACAAAAAGCCACCGGAAATAAAGCTGTTAGTCCTCTGTGGACGACGATGGAACGACGCATACGGCGATGGGGGCGGGAAATATTACGGGCAACACGGATCGCCGGAAGGAGGAATGCAGGAGATTCACAGATGGATTGGTACACGGCCAGGGCCGCAGGCAAAAAAGCGAAAAGACGCATGATCAAGTTTACATCGCATTTATTTTGTTCCTTTTTTTTCCTTAGCAATCGTATAATCAAGGTAATATTACAATAGCGTTCAGAACAGCAACCGCCCCTACGAAAAGGTCACCGTTTCTTCGTTTACAACACGTTTCACGCATAGGCAGCAGGTGCGGCCCTGGTCGCTCTCGCGGGTTACATACAATCAGCATCCAAATTGGTAAAACAATCGATAACCCTAATATGTTACAAAAGAGGATGCTGCGTGTTTTGCCTTGTGCGTTCTCCGTTTCCTTTCTTTCTTCTCGCCACCGTCGGAAAAAGAAATTACGTTTACAGAAATGACGACGACGACGATGATGATGATTGCGGCTAGCTACCACACTACGCATGGACAACGCCTACCCCTATAAGATATAGGCCTAACTTGCCTAAAGAGAAACAAAGTCCGTTATTTTAAAACGTTACAGCACAGCAGAGCGACGAATGCATTCTTTCTATATTCGTATATATAATATATATAATTTTTTTTTTTTTTTGTTTGCTCGTTTATTATTCGTTTCAACGTTTCGCGTTTCCTTCTTCTTTCTTTCTTTCTTTCTTTCTTTCTTTCTTTTTTTTTTTGTCCTTTTTAATCGTTATTTTTTTTTTTGCAATTTTCCATTCTTCCCGTTTTCACCGAGATCCACAAAATAAATAATTATTAACATTACATTCCTCTTAGAAATACTGCGTTTACCTATTACTCTTGCGTGTCTCTTAGCGGCTATTCGTATACATTCATTAACTAGAATAGTTGTTTTACTTGCTTAGGATAGCGCCACGCACACTTCGTGTCCGGGTAGGCGTCTATAGGTACTAGGTAGGTACGTACAATGTAATAATCTTGCTCGTTAGAGTCTATCGGAGTTTCGTTCGATTCTGTTGCTTGAACCGAGAGTCAGCAATCGAAGCGATTCGCGTATAGATGAGGAAAGAGAGAGAGAGAGAGAGAGAGAGAAAGAGGAAGAGAGAAACTGTGAAGGAATAGAGCGGAAGGGAAAGGAATAGTACGAAGATGAAGGAATCTGTTTGCATCTTTAACCTCATTCTTGTTCATTTTTCTCCTTTCTCTCTTAAAGCGGTAATCGACGTACAGAGGGAAAAAAGCTACATTCGACTCGTGAGACGAACGCGCGTGCCTCCTAGCTACCCAGCACGCGCGTATATCGCATAAACGTTTCTATATATAATATTTAACAAAATTATCGAACATCAACATAGATATTTTGTACCGATCGAAAGAAACACGTTTTTATCGCGCGCCGTGCCCGACGAGATCGTCAGCACCGGGACGACGGTTATCATCCGTCGGATGTAATTTCTCATGGAAATGGGCGAGCCGCGCTCGAAGAACGACGAGACACACGGCGACGGTAGAAACGTGTTCTCGTGTCGTTTCGCAGACAATAAAAAAAAAAAATTAACAAAAACATAACATCAACAGCAGTCGTAGCATAACACGCTGCGGAAGGGATCGCGTATCGTCGAGCGTGCGCGATCAAAAAGCGAAACAAACGGAGCAACGCTAAGTAAACGAAAAACGGGGGGGGGGGGGAAGAGGAGAGAGGAGGAAGGTAGCATTCGCGAAATGTATAGCATTTTCTTTCTCATTCTTTTCTGTACAATCGAGATTCGCGAGAATTCTCTTCTTGTCACTGGGAAACGCGTCGATAGAATCGACAAATTCACCGACACAACCCCCCCGATCCTTCGAGAACATCGTCGATCGCCACCTGGATGACACTCGGGGATACTTTGTCCACCTTCCTAAGCGTTAACTTACTAATTACCTCGTAGGCTTCTCGTTACGTATTTAGGTTTCAGAGAATTGCGCGCACCCCAGCGCGCCTCCTTCGTTCGTAATTATATGACAAACCGAGACAATGAGACGACGAGAGACGTCCGATAGACCTTCGAGAGACGCACAACACGCAATGTTCCCCCATCGTTCTCTTCATCCTCGTCTCTTTGGACGCGTTAACGCGCGGTTGTATCGTCGTCTCTCGGTCGACCTTTCACGCTCGAAAACGAGAGACGGACGGAGATCGGTTGTTTTAACGAACGGAACTACTCCGTATAACTCACCCCCTCTATCTACACACTACTGCGCCAAAGCAGGGACTACAGATAGAGAGGCCAGAAAAGGGGACGGGACAGACGGGGGGGACTACGACAATACTAGGCTTGTACGGACGTCACTGTGCACTTGGATACTGATTGGTCTGCGGGATTATTGGTCAAAGTGAGCTACAGGAGGTTCCATAGAGGGTTGGTTGTTGTGGTGGTGGTGATGGTGGTGCTGGCGCGCGGGGGAGCGGGAGGCGGGTTCGTCACTCACCGGGTGCAGCATCCGATTCGCCGCAACCGATAAATTGACGATCGACAGATACGCACATCGACCATCTATTTGGCATTACAGAGACAGTGGATGCAGCCTGCCACTCACCTGAAACAGAAATCAGAATGTGACGTGTTAGGTGACGAGCAGTGTTTCGCCGACGCGCTTCTTCTGACCGAGACTGGTCAGCAGTAGCTTCTTTCTCTTTGCAAAATAAGCGACAGAGCAGAGAGAAAATTGACGCGTTCACTGCCGCGGGGGTCACCGGTGACCGGCACCCGATTTGGCTATAGCGGCGTGGGGCCCACCGGTGACCGGCGGCGCAGCAAATGTTAAAAGTACGATTATTTGACAAAAGGAAGATCGTAATAATTGTCTACAATGCCGTGGGGGTCACCGGTGACCGGCGACGCAAAAAATATTAGAAGTACGATTATTTGAATAAAGGAAGATCGTAATAATTGTCTACAACGCCGTGGGGGTCACCGGTGACCGGCACTCCATTTGGCTATACGCCGTGGGGGCCACCGGTGACCGGCGACGCAGCAAATATTAAAAATACGATTGTTTGAAATAAGGAAAATCGTAATAATGGCTATAGTGCCGTGGGGGTCACCGGTGACCGGCACTCGATTTGGCTATAGTGCCCTGGTGACCGGCGACGCAGCAAATATTCAAAGTACGATTGTTCGAAAAAAGAAAAATCGTAATAATTGACTATAGCGCCGTGGGAGTCACTGGTGACCGACACTCGATTTGGCTATAGCGCGTTGGGGCCACCGGTGACCGGCGACGCAGCAAATACCAAAAGTACGCTTATTTGAAAAAAGGACAATCGTAATAATTGCTACAACGCCGTGGGGGTCACCGGTGGCCCACCACGAAAAATGCTTCAAGCATGATTTTATAACTCGTTTTATTTGCTGCAAATAATATTTCAACATAGTATGCATCGCATAATGAAAAGTTCACGTCGGCGCCTTGGGAAAACCATGGGAAATTCGTCTGGCAGTCAACGTGTTAATAAACAAATTGCTCCGCTAACTGTTTCGTATAAAATACAATTATTTTTGTATATCGCGTGATTCCACGAAGATAATCGCATGTACCGTTGTAAGAGAAAACGGTGAAACGGAGCTAATCAGCTCGTGCGTCAACGTCCTCGTAGAATCCCTAAGAATTCTTCGTCAAACCGTTCGTCGATCGCGTCGACGATCTTCCCGACATTCTCGCGTTCTACGAATTGGACGATCGTCTTCTACGAAATCTCTGCGTAATATTTTACACATGGATTTTCTTCGAAGAAGAAATATAAAAATTTAGAAAAAAACCGCCATTATTCCGTGGGGGGTGGCGGCGAGTCGTCGAAGGGTGTTACAGACGGTTCAAGGTTCCACCGCGTGGTCTATAGGTTCATACGTTGAACGTGTCGAGGACAGGACGGGTAGGGTCGTCCGGCGCTGGTTCAGCTTCTTTTGTAATGGGACGAATGCACGTGGTGCCTTGTCCGGCCACACGCACGTTGAGCCCCGTCTTTCGTGGTGTCTGTATCTCGGGGATATCGATAGCTCGCGCTAAGAGCGAAAGGGGTTGGGTCGAGAAGGTCTTAGGGAGGAAAAGGGCACAGCGGAGGCAGTGCGCGTTGCCAATCCGTCGCTGCCGTTCTCTGCCTTTTCTTCCGCGCGCCGTCGCCGCCCCTTTATCTTCCTTTTTATAACCAGCTGCTGCTTTCCACTCGCTGATTCTTTCTTACCACCCTTTGATGCTCTCTCGATTCGACGTGGTTCACGTCGGTCCTGACGATTCGTGAAACTACCCTTTTCTTTTCTTTCCCTACGACTACGACTCTTTATTTTTCTCATTGAATCCGATCGTCCCCGGTGAAAGATTATAAACTTAACGAAAGAACTTCTTTATTTTTATCTTCTTCCTTCTTGGTCGTGGCTTCGGAATAGCAAGTCTCGCAGTTACGAGATCGAAGAAGGAAGAAGATTGTGCCCGTAAGGACTTGGATAAAGTTGTTTGCCCTGGCTGCATCGGCCGTCGTGACAAAGGCGGATGAAGGAAACGGAAAGGTGGAGAGGATGTTCTCGAGCACTTGGCAAGGTCGGCACATTTTACAGCCGCAAACTCGCGCCAACTGTTCAATCTATTCGCTTATACGACCTGCTTCTTTCGCTTCCCCAACGAATATCCTCGGTCTGAATTCACCGACTCTGGCTCCAGTTATTCCTTTCAATCCTATCGACCGATTCTCCTCCCGTTTTAATAGTTCTCTTCGTATTTTTACATTTCTTCGATACACAGACAACCTGGTTCCATGTGTGTATTATACGATGGTCGTTTAAATTCTACTAAATCCAGGATTCACGTTATCATTCGCGCGGAATCGCATGGCAATCTTGTTTTAAGAAATATGCCCTTGAACGCTCTTATGAGACCATAAGTCTATTCCTGTCGATTTCCTAACTTCGATACTGCTTGTACGTTCGTCCTCGCGTAGTTGAGGAGAAGATCCGTTAAATTCAAAGACGCGAAGATTTTCAAAATAGCAGAGAAACTTACGAGCTTTCGTACCATAATGTGACGACGTGAATTTTTGAAATGTTTCGAGAAGTTGCAAAAATGCACACAGGCCACACTGGAGAAATGATACAAAATTGACTGACAGAATATTGAATTCTCAAATCGAGTTCTTCTTTAAAAATACGAAAGTTGTGGCTTACCGTGAGTTCGTCCTGTGATTTTCGTTCGATGGGAAATGAAATGGGAGGAGAAACGGACGGGGAGGGAAGAAACGGGAGCAGAATCACGCGAGAAGAAGCTGGCTAGGAACAGCCTAGCGAGAACAGGCTTGTTTGTTCGTGGCTGTATTTCATTTTTGCCGTAAGTTTGCCTTTCGGCCTAGAGTCGCTGCGTAACGAGTTTAAACGTACGTATATACACGAAGGCGTTGCTCCTTCGCGCATTTATCAGGATTTCCGAAGGAAGCCGGAGTTTTTAAGCCGCAATAAATTCCCGTTCCCGCGTGCCTTTACGTCGCACGAGTCTAACGTTGCTTAAAGCTCGCAAAAACCGAAAGCACGAATCTCGAACGCCACGAGCGCGATACGAGCTTCGCTTTGCGCCCGAAAAGAGAATTTCAGGTTGTTCGGAGGGAATTTGCCTTGGAAGAGCTTCGGAATTTGAGCAACGGCTGTAAATCCTCGATTAATTCGTTGAATCGGTGAAAGGGGAGGAACATGTACTGTATATAAATAATTATAATTAAAATGCTATGATGAGAATTTCGATTGCAACTTAATGTTAATATTGTAGTATCTTTGCTGTAATTAGTTTATTTAGAATAAATGGATTAAACAGATGTTGATCAAACAGGAAACCATGGTTGTTTAACGTGAACTAATCACAATTACGTATTATAATTGAGACAACTAGATCGTTAATTTGCAACTCTCGTCACCACGGATTCAACGCTCTCTCGATAATGCAATTCGCACTCTCTGACTTCTCAACTCACAATGCGTTTATGTCACTTAGCAACCCCTTGTATTTTGTCTTAGCCGCTTGTTTATAATTCGCTCGACACCCCAGGCCTTTCATCCACGACGCTACAATATTATGAAAAGGCATCGATACATTCTTAGTATTTGTTCTTCAAGAAAAATTCTACATCTTTATTTATGTACATCCGTGACCTTGAGACCGCTATTACGCAAAAATATTCTAAATAAGGAGAGGTGCATATCATTGTGCCCTTGAATATACATTGTGTTTTGGGTTGCAAGGTCTGAGAACAAAGCAACAAATGAACAGATTTCATTTTATGTTCCTTGTAGCCTCTACCTGAAGCTATTAGGTTAACCTTTTTGGTAATGTCCTTTCGCTGTAAGTACATGAACCTGCTCCCTATCATTCCATTGCATTGTAACACTAAGAGAACAAGGATCTGGATCAGCATAAACTTATACATTATACTTATACCTTTAATTATTTCAATATACTTTTCTATTACAAATTGATCCACTTGTTCTTCAATTACCTAACCTCAACACTATTTGCCAAGAAAAAGAAGACTGAAACCACTCATTTTGTGTGTATCAGTAGTTCTAATGGTAAAGTGCCACAATTTTCTCCATAGGAATATTAGTTGCAGAAAGATGAACAATTATCTGAAGTTAACTATTCTTTAATGTATTTTTCCTTGGTGTATTTTGCTACAATTATAACCCTAAATTGATTGTCTTTCATCTATCAACTTCTTTATAATTCATCCACTCGTTCTTCAATCACCTAACCTCAACACTATTTGCCAAGAAAAAGAAGACTAAAACCATTCATTTTGTCTGTATCAGTAGTTCTAATGATAAAGTGCCACAATTTTCTCCATAGGAATATTAGTTGCAGAAAGATGAACAATTATCTGACGGTAAATATTCTTTGATGTATTTTTCTACAATTATAACCCTAGATTAGTTGTCTTTCTTCTATCAACTTCTTTATAATTCATCCACTCGTTCTTCAATCACCTAACCTCAACACTATTTGCCAAGAAAAAGAAGACTAAAACCATTCATTTTGTCTCAGTAGTTCTAATGATAAAGTGCTACAATTTTCTCCATAGGAATATTAGTTGCAGACAAATGAACAATTATCTGAAATTAACTATCCTTTAATGTATTTTTCCTTGCTGTATTTTTCTACAATTATAACCCTAGATTGGTTGTCTTTCTTCTATCAACTTCTTTATAATTCATCCACTCGTTCTCCAATCACCTAACCTCAACACTATTTGCCAAGAAAAAGAAGACTAAAACCATTCATTTTGTCTGTATCAGTAGTTCTAATGATAAAGTGCTACAATTTTCTCCATAGGAATATTAGTTGCAGACAAATGAACAATTATCTGAAATTAACTATTCTTTAATGTATTTTTCCTTGGTGTATTTTTCTACAATTATAACCCTAGATTGGTTGTCTTTCTTCTATCAACTTCTTTATAATTCATCCACTCGTTCTTCAATCACCTAACCTCAACACTATTTGCCAAGAAAAAGAAGACTAAAACCATTCATTTTGTCTGTATCAGTAGTTCTAATGGTAAAGTGCTACAATTTTCTCCATAGGAATATTAGTTGCAGACAAATGAACAATTATCTGAAATTAACTATTCTTTAATGTATTTTTCCTTGGTGTATTTTTCTACAATTATAACCCTAGATTGGTTGTCTTTCTTCTATCAACTTCTTTATAATTCATCCACTCGTTCTCCAATCACCTAACCTCAACACTATTTGCCAAGAAAAAGAAGACTAAAACCATTCATTTTGTCTGTATCAGTAGTTCTAATGGTAAAGTGCTACAATTTTCTCCATAGGAATATTAGTTGCAGACAAATGAACAATTATCTGAAGTTAACTATTCTTTGATGTATTTTCTTTGGTTTCTAGAATTATAACCGTAGATTAATTGTCATTCCCCTATCAACTTCTTTATTCCTCGTTTCTCCTTATCGTAACTAGTTCAGCTGTTGTAAGTTCAACTCTTAGCAGAACCGCCAAAGTTTACATTAGAAACTTAGCCGTCTTCTATAAAAGAAATTCCCGATACGTGGGGCAATCGAGTCCTATATTTCACGGTCGTAAATCGAATCTCACTGCCACGGTACCCAACGAGCGTTTAAGAAATTCAAGCGCGCGAATCGAGAAAAAATAACCGAGGGTAATATCCATGTGCAAGAGCAGCGTTGCCCGCTAGAACAAGAAACGTACGGAAGGGTGCAAGGGAGAGACAGAGAGAGAATGGAAGAGGACGAGAAAAGGGATGGGGTTGAGCACGGAGCGGTTATTATCTATCGCTCTCGTTACCACAGGTTGCTCGTAAACCGGCCGCATCAAGAGGATGGGGCGTTTGGGTTGGAGAGCAGAAGCATAGGTAGGTAGATACCGGTACTCATATCGTTGTCGTCGTCCCGTACCCTCGTGCCACCACTGCTAAGCCCCGTTTTCCTTCCCTTTCTCTTTCTATCTCACACGTTCTTGCTATTTTATTCGGTTACCCATGCAGGGTATCGCATACAGTGCGAATGGACGGTTGCGTCGAGGGGACACTTGAAAAATCTCCACTTACCGAGTGCCTTTCCTTCCTTCCAACGATCCACCATCGATGCCGATTGCTTTTTACCCCCCCCCCCGCTCCCCCTTCCTCTTGTTCTTGTCTCTCGTACATCGAGCAAGGCAGTTCTTTGTTTGAAGGAGATACCATCTAGCCCTCTTCTGGCTCAAGGATCGCTCGATCAAACGACTTCATCGTGCAAACGATCGCATCTGTGATTTTTCCTACCAAGACGCGATAAAGACGATTTTTCCTACGTTCTACGATTCGCAGTTCGATTAGGGCATTGCATTTTTCACTAATTTAGTAAGATCAATGAGTGGTTTACTTGTCATATCACGACTCTTCATTTTCTTCAACCCCCCAGCGGTAGTTTTAGGTTAGAGTCGTTAGAGCTAGTTTTAGGTTAGGATTGAGTTGGAATATTCCATTTTATTGAAAAATTTATATAATGGTAAAGTTAGTTTCAATAGTTTCTGTCTGTATAAGATACAGAATACAAGATAAAATTAGACAGTCCAAAATGAATAATATAAATGTAATTACCTACGATTCAACAACATCATTTAATGCTTAATGCGTGCGAGAAACCACGGTTATCTAACGATAATAAATACCATTCTTTCAATTCGCACTTATTTGTAACTAAAAAATAAAAAAAGGTACACACACAGAGTCTCAGTGTTCAACGCGACGCACGATAAAAAAAGGTGGAACAAACCCGTGGCCGGACGATACAGAAACGCATCGGCGTCGCCCCATAATTTCAATGCGTTCGCAGTCTATAAACGCGTAGGAAACACAATGATGATCGATATTTCAAGTCCGAGCGACGAGCGAGAGGAAACGAGACGGCGCGACGCTGTGTATAGTGGCAAGAAGTGTACGTGTGTGTGAAAGAGAGAGAGAGAGAGAGAGACAGAGAGATTGCTAGGTTCGCCGATGGCGAAGGGAACGGCGAAGGGCGCGAGACGGCGCGGAGGAAGTTCGCAGAAGCATCGGATTGAGATCGAGTCGCAAGTTTTTTATCAGAGCGACGTTGCACGAGCGCGAATTGCGCGTAACCCCCGCGGGGCAACAGCACGCCCGTCGCGACAGGGGGCAGCACCAACACCGTACCGGACCCGATACTGCGTGGTGTGTAGTTGCTGCGAGCAGCCGCTGCACCAGGAACTCATAAATCTCCGAGGATATAGATGGCTCTAGTGTCGCGTGAGGTTGCAAGCTACCCCATGCAGGGTGCCGTGGAACGCCCTCCCGCCCCTACTCTATCCCCCATACCCAACCCATTTCTCTCTCTCTTTGCTTCTCTCTGCCCCTCTTCGTCCATCTTTGCCCCACGGTCTTTGTCGTTTTCTCTCACGCGACGTCCTTTTCGTCCGTCGAAGCCAGGCCAAGTTCCATCGGTCTTCCTCCGTTCCCGAATACGTCGAATTACCGAAATCCCACCTTCGAAACCAAAGGTGGTCCCTTCTAGGCGAACCTCTCCCACTCTCCTTTTCTCTCTTTCTATTGCCGTGATATTTCACACCGGGTCGTATAGTTCCAGCCAGGTACACGAGATCCTCGCTGGCCATCGCTTATCGAGCGACTATCAATTTAGATACACGCGAAATTGTCGAACGGTCGAAGAGTAGAAAAATCGTGTTCACCCGTGGCACGCAGCATTTTCTTCCAACAAGCTGACTGTTGTACACCCACATAGGGAAGATCGAGGAAGATTAGACGTAAGTCAGAAGATTGTTCCGTGTCCTCGCATAATTGACTCGTTGGTTGTATGAAGAAGAGAAGATATACGAGGAAAAGTATCGTGGGTATTCGATGACGAGGGAACATCAGCCGGAAATAAGAGGGGATTCTCGCGCAGACGGCGATCCCCGGTGTGCCCCCGCAGTGTTTACACCGGCAACATTTTCAAGCGTACCCGGGCGAAATATTACCGTATCGCCTCGTGCCGGAGAGTGATATCGCCGGGTAATATATCGCTTCGCGTGTTTTATAGCGACGCGTACTCTCCCTTATAGTGGGTGTACCTAACCTAACTGAGCGGATATCTTGGCCGGGTGCGATGCGACCCAGGGATATATCGGACACCATGGAACAGGCACGGGATCCTCCTTAAACCCACAGCGAGACAGAATGCCGCGATGCTCGGATATAGCACGCACGAGAAAATGATAGTCGACAGAAATAATGAAGAAATCACTGAATCACATTTCTTCGCTTCTCCAAGAATAACGTGAATACCGTGCAGATTTGCGACGAGTGCTGGTCACATTGGTCATTTCTTACAGACCCGATGATATAATCACAAAAATAAGTACGTGCATCGAGTGGAAATTTCACATACATCGTCATGTACGAATAAGAACATGTAGTAACACATCAGGAATAATCTCTTTGTTTTTAGCTGACCTGAAGCTAACTCCTGGAAATGCAGATGAAAAGTGGTTAGTCGTATAGGGAGCAAAAGTTACAGGATCATTGAAATATCGAACGAAGGTTGGAGATTGTAGGTGCAGGTGTAAACTGAGCAAATTGAACGTGGTAAAATTTTTGAGATACTAGCGGAACCATCTCTCCTCTCGTAGGCTGCAGGATGTGCCAGGAGAAATGCGGGAATACCTATAAGCCAACAGCGCGAAAGAGCGCCCTGCCGAGCCAGAACTGCATGTTGGTACGACTCCAGTGTAGGAGTAAAACGAGTACATAGAAGTCTGAGAAGCGGCAGAAAGAAGAAAGAGGAGGATTGAGGAGAAGGAGGAGGTGGAAGAGGAAGAAGAGCGAGTAATAGAGGAGAGGTAGAGGAAGGGAGAAGGAGCGAAAGAGACGAGGAGGTACGCGGGTCCAGGGGCCAGAAAGCCAGAAACCAAGCAAGCCAGCGAGCCAGCCAGTCAGACCAGCCAGCCAGCCAAGCCAGAGAAAGGAGAGAGGACGACGCCGATGATGAATCACCCACCAGGAGTGAGCAGGAGTAAAGGAGAGAGGAGGGCAATAAGAGGACGAGCTACGCAAAAAAGGCTGCACGTTGGAACGCGCTAGAGCGAGTCGCTAACTGACTTATCTACACATCGGAGTATCAAGCCATCCTCGACGCCCCAGTGTAATGAGCCGTGTGCCGGTATTTCGGTTGTTCCAGTTGAATAAAGAACAAGTGAAGATTGTTACAGGTAATTTTAATCGCTGCCAGAACCAGCAGAATCAAAGATGGAGTAGAAAAGAAAAGAAACAAAGAAAAAAGAAAAAGAAAAAGGAAAAAAGAAATTGGGTAAAAGTGAGGGAACAGTGTGAAGGAATTGCGAAGGGAGAAATCGCGAAAGAGAAGTGGTATACGGTTTGTAATTGGTATCGGGGAAAACTGAATCCTTCCCGTGGGCACGTGAGCGAAGAAAATCCGAGGGGTGGAATTCCCGTCGCCGAGGAAATTGGGTTCGTCGTCGCGAAGCAGCTAGAGGGTAGAACGAGGAAGCGAAAGAAGTTCCAGTATCATCAAAGACCGCGTAGATCGCTGCGACTGTGGATGTGTACACACCGATGCGCTTTATATAGAAGTTGCGTTCGCTCGGTCACGGGTAATGGTTTTACGAGCGTCAAGGGTGATATAAAGAAAATGAAAAACACACCAGAGCTACTGCCAACATGCGCGGGATATAACTACGCTCCGTCGTCCCTTCCTTTTCGTCTCCGCTGCTTCTTCTTAAGTTTATATACAGCCGAGTGGAGAGAAAAAGAGAGAGTGGGAGAGTCAACTCAAAATTCTAACCACCCTTTCCCACCTCCTTATGATTTAACTCCCCGCGGAGTGCGTGGCAATTAGTTCTCATATTTCGCTACCGCTCATACCGTTGCCTGAACTTTTAAAGCGCCTTCGCGCGCTCGCACGCTCCAGCGTGGATATGATTTATTCGATCAAGAAGCGTAAACTTCCCTCCAAACTTTTATTCCATTGTCCGTTTTTAGTTGAAAACGAATAATTTACCGCGGCCGCGGTTTGATGCGAGAATAATCTCCCGAGGGATCGAGCGAGACCACCGACAGAGTCCCTCCGGCTTGTTCCACCCCTTGCCATAATTTGCAAAGATGCGCAACTTTTTCAGGCATTAGAATAACGAAGGAGGCACCGGCTAAAAGTGGCGTCAATTTTTTCTCGCTTCGTATCGTCGGATAGGAATTACGCTTACGTAATACGGCTGTTATCTCTTCCACCCCTTTCGCCTGTACAACTCCAGTTTTATGAAGTCTCGTCGCATTTCTCTTTGCGTACTTCCATTTCGTACAAAAGAATATTTATATAGTAGTTAATAACATCGCTATACCGTACTATTGAAATATTTAAATATTATTTTATTTTAAGCATTTAAATATCAAGAAGTCAGAGAAGGTTCGTTTATAATTTAATGGAAAAAGTAAGAAAGTTTAGGAATAAAAAAAAAAAAAATATGGAGGGTATATAAAGTTCCTGCGAGAACGAAAGAAAAGATGCATTCCCGGTTTTTTTCCAACTTCCACCGCGATCCAGGAGTGTATCTTCCTGAAGGGTAAGCGTCCCGTCGAGTGTATGGCAATTAGGCAGCCCGTTCACCCTGCCGCGGCATCGTCGTAAACTTGCTCGCCTTTATGCACGGCCCACGAGCGCGAAGAAGTTTTCGAGAACTTGAACGGGACTCGAGAAAGGTTACTTCAATACTACGATGTGTGTAAGTGGGTTGCGAACGAGGAAGAAGTTGACGCGACCGAGGGTTCCGGTCGCGTACAATGAACGCATTACACGAGGAATCTTTGTAACTCGAGGACAGAGTGGAGAAAGAAACGCGTTAACGCCACCTATAACTCATACTTCGAACATCTGCACGACCAATAAAATGTTTCCAACTTCCTGGCTACTTCTTTCTATTGATCCCGATTTCTTGTTACAAAATTCTCTGAAATTTATATACGAACGCAAACGTGACGAGAACGTGCAAAGTGAAAGACGGTCGATAGGTAAAATCGTGAAGGTAGGAAATCGACGGAAGTCGGTCACACCACGGATAAAGACATTAATCTCGTTCCGCGATAAAGTAATGCGAACAATGATAAATTCCACGCGGGGATATTTATTACGTGCGCGCGGGCGCTCGTGGTCAAGGAACATTTAGCTCGTACCACTTTATTTCAACGCGATCTCGCTGCCGGGTGGTCTGTATAAATAAGCAGCCGTCCGAAACTGGAAACGTTCGAGCCGAGAGTGGAGAGAGAGAGCGCCGGACGATATCCCTATTTCGAATCGTTGGAACGATTTTCACGCGTTTCTTTTTAATTAAGCTACCGGCCGCGTTGGCGTTGCGTTATCGGTCGCAATTATTCGCTGCTGGACACGGGCACGGCATATGAACACCGGGGACTTCCCCACTGCCCGCGATTGATGGACAACGCGGACGCGCGCGCACGGTCATTCTTGCCGCGTTAAACGAACCGTGTAATCGCGCACACGAGACACGTAGAGAAATGCAGCGCGCCGCGAGCACCGAGACTGTCCGTGTGCTTTTTCAGCCACGACGAAGAAGGCGTAAAACTACTCGTGAAACGTTTGTCGCGGCTCTTTTGCCGCGCGACAACTCGTGAAACGGTTAACACGCGTCCACCTCGTTGTTCTCGACCTGTTTTTCTGTATAGCGATACAATCGATTTCTGAACATCAACATCTGGAAATTTCTGCTATTTAAGTATTCGCGCAATTTTAATGAGCCAGCAGCACCTAACGAAGTTTATGTATCGCGCAAGTATAGCTACGTACGCAAATGTTGCAGCGTTACGATGAGAAACAATATTTTGTTTCGAAATTTTCAGCTTACTTACTGATAAAATATACTTTTACGAACCGCGGCGAATATAGATCTGTTTGAAACAAGCATAGCAGAAGAAAAAGAACACGAGGAGATCGAATTCGTGCTATCGATGGTGCCTAGAAAAATTAAGTAGTTATGTAAGATAATTTGGCAACGTCGCAGCAGCCATCACGCTGTAGTCCGAAAAGAGTAGGAAGGGAGGGGAGAGAGACAGAGAGACAGAGAGAGAGACGAAGGGCGACGATGTGGCGTGTATCGTATGTGTTAGAAATATCCAGGCAGACGGAGCGAAGCGTATGCCATCTCCTCTCTCTGTGGCTAGCCAAGACCCGAAAAGAAAACGACGAAAAAAACGGTTATGGAAGCCTTAGGTTTTGTGTTGCAAGAGATTCTAGTTGGAGGCTGTGTGCCGTTGCCTCCTCTATCCCGTTCTATGACCCACAGCACCCTAACCTCAAAACCGAAATGGAAGAGGATGGGGAGAAGCAGCAGGGAGGGTGAGACACGAGGGAATCGGGGAGAAAGGGAGAGGAAGTAAAGAAAAGATCGAGATGGCGTTACGATTCTCCGTTTCTCTTTCTTTTTCGTCCAACGTCTCCGCTGCTCTTTCCACCGCGTTCGCTTCGGAGCCCGGGGATTCTGGGAGTTTTTAGAGTGCGGCCCCTCATTGTTGTGTAAATGCGGGCCAATGGCGCCGGCAGACGGGGCGCGCGCAACTTACTTTTAAATGCTAATACCGTTGTACAAAACCGGGTTTTACGAAATTCGCGGCTTCCTTCAGGCTGCGGATCAGCGGCTACATTTATTAAGCTATCAAGCCGCGCCAAAAAGCCTTTGTTTATGCCTGTTCGCGCGCGCTGTGTAGCGCTGCACGGTGCTGAACCGCCGCACCGTACGAAAATTTCACGTAAATTAAAGCGCGATCCCTGAGCCGGACCCTTTGTGCTCGAATTCTGAACGTTATTAAGAGCGAGACACACAAGAAAAATATTTTCACGTCCGGAATTATTTCCGCCCGTTCGAAAGTGGAAAGATGAATTCACGCGACAAGCAAGTAAACCTACGACGACGAGTAAACAAGCCGTTGTCGTCCGTTCGAGCATCGTCAAGGAAATATCTACGACGCAAATTAAAATACGATCTTGACTTTCGAACTCCGTGCTCATAAATCTAAAAACGTGACTAAAAAAAAAAAAAAAAAGAAGAGGTATAAGAAGCAAAGAAGGAAACATAGGTGTTTTTTGATGTCCAATTATCCGTTCGTCGAGTGACAAATAAATTTCCTCGACACCTTGAATTTACACCGAAATCATCAAGATACTCCGATACCACGCCGCCGGTCGTCATGGCAGAATTTACGACGGAAAGTAAGCGCACGCGAAATGAAAGCAAAGATAATAAGCAAGAGATGAGCAGAACGGGAGTGTGAGAGTGTAAGAAAAAATGAAGAAAGAAGGCATTGGAGAGCCGAGGCAATCGTTTCAAGCCCAAGGCTATGATGATTCGTCGTAAAGAGATAAGAGGAGGAAGAAAGGCCTCGATAAATGAAGTATGACATTAAGACGTAGAACGAACTGCAAGGACGCGATCTGCCGGACGATCCGGCAACTCATAAGTCTCCCCACTCCAGGCAACCACCCTTTGGCCGGGAATCCCCCACCCCCAACGTGCTGTTGGCCAGCGTGCAAGCGGATGTCCCGGACGCACGGGCGTAGACTTTACGAGAGTTCAAGTGGTATCAGCTAATAATGACGGTCGTAAACGTCGCGATAGAATCAACAACGAAGAGTTATTGCCAGCCAGTTACGTGGCAACGAAAGGCGTAAAATGGTAATGAAGTGTAATCAAAACAAATCATAAAACAGCGGATAGAACAGTCCGCACCCGACTCTCTTGTAAGACACGGCCAAGAGCACGTTCCTGCTCTGAATTCGTACGCACCTGCTGCACACGAACTTATCTCCGGTGGCCTTGCGAATATATCCTCCCCCCATAATGTACAGATTAATCGTCGATCAAGAAGGATGATATCGACTTGCAAATGGACGAACCTGATGCACAATCACGTTTCACGAGAATTTCGAGAGATAATAATTTTTTTTTTTTAATATCGGAAGAAATACATGGAGTATTCGATTAGACGACCATTTTTTTCAAAATGGTGGAAGGAAAAGGCAATGAAATCTATGGTAAAGTCTTGAATACGGTAGGAGAAGATAAATTGCGGCGGTGAAAAAGTGGTAAAAGTTGAAAAGGAGACGAAGAGACAGTGGTTTCACGGACAGTGGTCACGCTAAAATTTTTCTAGGACGTCTGCTCGAGAGGTAGGTCAGGGTCTGATTGCAGGAAGGAAGCAGTTAGGCCCGGTTAAAGTCGTTAAGCCAAGTTTACGAGGTGTTACCGGGAGCGTAACCTGTAAATCTCAAAGGCAGCGGAGAGAGCGCGTGCCAGTGGCCGCCCTTGGAAAGGCCGCGGAAGGGGTAATGGATATAACCGGGGTGTAAGAACCGAGGTAAGACTTCTCGAGCGCTATAAACGCTTTTATGGATCGTAAAATGTCTTCCTTTACAGCCAATAAAGATCCCCGACCTACCGTTTGACGAGCGGGCAGTTGAATATATGCGCGCGAAAGAACGAAAGAGCCGAACGAGAAATAGAAAGGCGGCGAGAGGAAGAGAGAGGAAAGATCGTGCATCAATCTGTCGGAATCACGCTTTACTGCGCAATAAAATCACACGCTGTCGGTACTTTATTCCGTCTTCATGAGGCCGCTAGTCGCGCGGCTTTATTGGATTATTGACGAATAGCCATGAGAATGCGTTCGTCGGGAAAATGCAAGCGGTCCAGTCGAGTCAGCGCAACAGCGTATACACGTACAATGTACACGGATTCACAGGCACGACCCCGATCGTATACTGTATAGTTGCCTTAGGTATGGAGCACGGATCCCGACGTTGAGAACCAGAACCATCAACGTAAGTTACTGTACGACCGCGTCGATAAAAACAACCATAAAATGCATTACCGGCCATCATTGGACTACCGTGGAATAGCGTTAAGCTGGGTAAGTAGGAGCGAGTTCTAAATTAAACGGCGTACCGATTGAGTCGTCGGTAAAGCAGAATTGCTGCTTTATCAACCGAGAATGTGTCGATCCGTGCTGCCATCTACGACGGAAACGAGCAATTAACAAAAAATAGTGCCGCGCAGTACTACAGAATTTTCCACCTCGAAGATTTTCTCGCATCCCTCGCCACCACGAACGAATCGCCGGACTTTTCCGCGATAGTGTTCGCGAGAAAAATTCCGCGAAAGAAATCCTTCCTGGCAATATGTAGATTTATATCGACGAACATGGAGACGAACGATAAAGAGTGACGAGCCAATACGACGAAATATACATCGCCGTTAGTCTCCGCCTTAACCACGCCCTCGGAAGCAGGAGTGAGGCGGCCATAATTAAGCTCGATGTCGTTAAAGCCACTAGATGGCATCGCAATGCCATAGACCAAATAACAGTTCGTGCAAAGCCGCTTATACTACTTACTATACTCGCGGTTCCTAGCATCGTTAAACATACCTTATCGAGTTCCTATGACACGACCGTGTACAATTCATATTTCAGACAAATATCGACGAAGCAAAGATCACCGTTTCATCGTGCACCGTCAAAACCGATACAAACGTAACGACTCTCCGTGTATCAACGATAGTATTATCCACATAAAAGAACGGCAAAAGTTGCGATCTGAGAAATCGACGCTCCTACCGCGGCGAAATAAAATCTGTCTATAGATCTGCGGCTCCGGGAACACGATTTCGGGATCGAGATACCTTTAAAATATTTCTAGCTTTCAGACTCGGGCCCCAGTGGCGCGATTTATCGCCTATACAGGGCAAACTTTCCTATAAAAGTAGATCGCCGGAATTCCTCTAAATTGCCTTTTCTTGTTCACTGTCAAAATTTATCTTCGCGTATATCTGTGCCATGGCACCGGGTCGGCCCGCGAACAAGCGATCGACACAGGGAATTCTCGATGCCTCGTTCTTTATTTAGGCGACGAAAAAGCCTGACGTATGGACGTACGCCACCAGAGGTCCGTCAAATTCTTGCACCGTGACCACTCGTACGATAGCACGCCGCGAGAGTGCACTTTCTTAATTGCACGTAGTCTCTGTTACTCCGCGTGCTCGCGAAGCGGACAATAACTGGCGGTCAATCGTGGCCGACAATGAAATGCAAATTTCACGGAAATTCGACGACGAGCTCCGAGAAAAAAGCAGCCCTAAAATATGTATATCTCATTACATTATCGAAGCGTGGCACGATCGCGAATTTAATGCAGCCCCTCCGCTATCAATGCAGGATTTAATGAGCCCGCGAAACAATGCAACAGAAACGCGCATGTACGTGCGAGCGCGCGCTCGCGCGCAACCAAGTCTACTCTAATAAATAACGTCGTAAATATGTAATTAATATGGTAATATAATTCAAATCGTAATTTATCGTGCCGCTAATCGATTTCGCGTCTCGATACGATGACGTTACCTCCACCACCGCCGCCGCTGCGCTACTGTTCCAGCGTAACGCGATTATAGTTGCTGGCAGTATTCCATGCACCCAACCTAACGATCTACTTTGCGTCGTAAAAACGCGGCCGGCACGTGGTTACGCTGATAAAGGAGCACAGCAACGATAAAGAAGAAGTCGGATAATAATCGTTTGGATAAAAGAAACGTCGCTGAATAAGTTTCTGCTGCTTCTAATCGATCAATGAATTTGTTGCAGTTTTGTTATATAGATAGATATAGCTATGTACACTTTGGTCGCCTGGTAGGTAGATTTTTATTTATTAATTTTACACTTAGGCTATTTCGAGATTTAAAACAACATGTACGTTTAATCGTCAACTTTATTTCCTCATAATTACAAGATCCATTTGCATCCTGTCGCACAAGATGTCCCGTAACTTACGATAATTCGTATGCTTGAATTTGTCAGAAATATTCTAAAATTCTTTCCAAAATTTGATCGTAAAGAAAAAGGATTTAGAGAGAGAGAGAGAGAGAGAGAAAAAAAGACAGGGTTTGTTTTCGAAATGTCACTGCGTTAAATCTTTCGAGTCTGCATTCCACGGAGACTTTGATGCGGGATACGAGTAGCGATGCATGCATCATGCATGCACTATGCTTGTGGCTATTTGCAAGGCTAAAATACTATTTTAAGGCTGGCTAACAACACGGCGAACCGATTTCAGGCAGTTGAGAAGCGAAATTCAAGTTTCACGAAAACGCGCCGCTCAACGACAACCGAACGAACCAACCAGTCCATCGATTAAACATCGCACACACTGGATCGGTATCGTCAAATCTGCACGCTCGGCCACAGCCTACAATTACGACGCGGTTCGTGGAGTTAATTGGCGAATTCCTCTGCCGGCAGGATGTCGACAAAAGCAACTTTATAAAGTTTTCCGTTTATCTGGAAAACCACAAGCGGGGAGGGTGGGGGGGGGGGGGATATGATTTGCAACCGGCTGGGAATTATCGCGCGAATTTCTCTTCTTTCGCACCGTTTGATAATCAGATTCGGAACAAGGTTCGTAGAAAATTGTTCGTTACAGCTGTTATTGTTCGAGTGAATATCGCTGTTCGAATGAAAATATTCAGAGTATTTGGGAAATTTTCAGCGAGTTGCATCTTCCCTACAAGTTTTATCAGCGACTGCTTTAACAAACATAATTTTCTAAATTTTTCGAATGGAAATATCCAGAGAATATTTGGAAAATTTTATACTTTGCACCGGGTTCCATCATCCATACTTTCATCAGCGACTGCTTCAACAAATATAATTTTATACTTTCTACCGAGTTCCATTATCCATACTTTTATCAACAACTGCTTTAGCAAATATAATTTTCTAAATTTTTCGAATGGAAATATCCAAAGAATATTTGGGAAATTTTCTACTTTCCACCGAGCTCCATCATCCATACTTTTATCAACAACTGCTTCAACAAACATAATTTTCTAAATTTTTCGATTGGAAATATCCAAAGAATATTTGAGAAACTTTATACTTTCCACCGGGTTCCATCATCCATACTTTCATCAGCGACTGCTTCAACAAACATAATTTTCTAAATTTTTCGAATGGAAATATTCAAAGAATATTTGAGAAACTTTATACTTTCCACCGGGTTCCATCATCCACACTTTTATCAACAACTGCTTCAACAAATATAATTTTCTAAATTTTTCGATTGGAAATATCCAGAGAATATTTGGAAAATTTTATAGTTTTCACCGGGTTCCATCATCCACACTTTTATCAGCGACTGCTTCAACGAATATAATTTTCTAAATTTTTCGATTGGAAATATCCAGAGAATATTTGGAAAATTTTATACTTTCCACCGAGCTCCATCATCCATACTTTCATCAGCGAGTGCTTCAACAAATATAATTTTATACTTTCCACCAAGTTCCATCATCCATACTTTTATCAACAACTGCTTCAACGAATATAATTTTCTAAATTTTTCGATTGGAAATATCCAGAGAATATTTGGAAAATTTTATATTTTCCACCGAGTTCCATCATCCATACTTTTATCAGCGACTGCCTTGACAAGTATAATTTTTTACATCGTTGAAAATCTTGCGTCGAGGGAAAACACGCAAGAAAGAGGTAGGAGGAGGCTCAACGTCAAAGGAAGATACGTAACAATTCCCGATGTGTAATGATGGCGCGAACCACCCCCTGAGACGTCTTCCGAGGCAAAAGAAATCTGCACGAGAAACCAGTTGAGTGAAGTAACGATCGAGTTGCCAGTGAAGACGAGAACAATTAATTTCATAGTAAGAACACAGTGGAAGCTGAGTGTGGCAAACACGAGAGCAAAGGGGAGAGGGAAGGAACGTAATAACGAGTGAAAACGAAGGCGGCATGTCGGCTGGTGGACACAAAGCGTCCACCACGGCCAACATTTCCCGGGAATCCTTTTTTTCCAGCCAAACATGGAAAGAGTCATAAAAGCCGGGTAGAGAACCCGGCGAAGCAGCGCAAGGCTTTCGTGAAAGCAGAGAAAAAGCGGGGACCTTTTTTTTTTACAACCGATATTGGCTTCGGCCAAGCAATTCGAAGGGTCGTTCGTTTTCTGGGAACGAATGGCCGCCCCCTGGACTAAAGTACAAATTATACCAGAGGATGCTGCGAGGCAGATAGCGTTTCAACGACACAAGTTGCCATCCTCTTTTGGCGGATCAGTTTCCTGTTTTTTCCTCTACCTGGCCAAAAACTTTCTACTTTTTTTAGTCACCCTCTTGCAACCGTACGATTTCACTTTTTCTTCTCCTATTCTCTTTTTACAGCCTTGTATGGCTAAAGAGAGAAACTGGCGAAACTTTCGAATATATCGGCCAGTGAATTTCCCTTAACGTAGGACGATAATCCGAACAACGGTGGAACGAAGAAACTGCACGGAATCGAGAAAATTGCAGCCGTTTCATTATCGTCGAGCCACGCAGTTATCCACTGGTGGAATATAGAAGAATATGAAAATCACGACGGGGCAACATTTCACGCGAGCCAGTTGCTGCGGCAACAACAACAACCCCTTGAGATGCAGAAGCCCGTGAGACGGCAGAGTTAAATGCACGCAAACAGAATAACTTAGGAAATTATGAAGGCACACGCTCGCAGGTGGTTTATCCTCATTAAGTGTAGCGGATAAACTTAATTTTAAAGGCACGGGAGCTGGCTAAAAGCGCCCATCCCACCCCTCCAACACCATTTGTAACGCTCTCCAGCCGACATTTTCTTCGGGATCCCGTAACTTTCGCCGATGATATATCAGGCTTAATGCGCGCTAGAGGTCTCGCGAAACCGTTGTTCAACGCCGTCGGCAAATCCATTACCATCGAGTCGACTCACCCCTGGCGAATTCGCTCAACGCAAGGGTTAAGCTACTGTTACTTGGAAGATTTATCGGAACCTGGGGCTTCTACAAGAAACGTAAGCTTTCTATGATCGCAGGTAATTTGTTTTTCAAAGGATGAAACTTCCCTTTCGAAAGGCACCGTTCCAGACATCTTTTTCGATAAGAATTTCCCAACTGCCGGGAAGTTGACTCCTCGCCAAGATTCCATAGCGACGTTCACGCGAAGAGATCTTAAAATCGAGATTCTGTTTGACGACCTGTGTAATTCTATATTTTCCACGACATTTCGCGAATATTTCGTCCATTTCGTTTTTCCTACCGCTGACTTTCTCATCCGAAGGACACGCTAATTCGTCCTAATCGCGTCACGATCTATCGGAACGGCCAACCTAAAACAGTCTGCGAAAGCATAAAACATCGGCAAACCGATTGCCGCGCGCTGGAGGTGTTTTCGATCAAGTCAGAAATTGGCCGTTTAAGAGGAGAAAAGGGGCAGCAGACCGATAGAAGCGCGAATGCGAACAAGCGAGAAGCGAGAAGGGTGAAAGAAGACGAGAGAAGAAAGGAAAAAATAAAGGTAGGAGAACGATAAAAAAGGAAATAAACGTGGAAGGGCAAAGAAGGCAAAAGAAAAGAGAAAAATAAAAAAAGGATCGGTATCGAAGAAGTCACTCACCTTTAATATAGCTGTGTACATTGCGGTGCTAGCAGAGGGTGGTGTGGATTGGTGGTGGGGTGGTCAGGGGGGCTCCGGTGCAGGGCGTACCCCTAGTTGGCCCCCTCCGGTCCCCCACCGGCCGCTTGCTGCTGATGCGCAGCCGCGGCCGCTGCTGCCGCTGCCTTCTGCGCCTGCGCCTGCTTCTCCTGTTCGTTCAGCTCCTTGATCGCCTGTATCTCCTTCTTCAGCTTCATCCGCCGATTCTGGAACCAGATCTTGATCTGCCGTTCCGTCAGGCAGAGCGAGTGTGCCATCTCGATCCGCCTCCGCCTGGTGAGGTAGTGGTTCGTGTGGAATTCCTTCTCCAGCTCGAGCGTCTGGTAGCGCGTGTAGGTCTGTCGGCCGCGCCTGCGCATTCCGTTCGCTCCTGCAACCAACAAAACCATAGCCGAACGTTCAAACGAGCTCTCTCTAGAGGGAAAGATCGCGTGTCTTTCCGTGGACTTCATTTCGGCGATCCCGATGGGAACCCGGCTGTTCCATCGAAATAATACGTTCACGCACGTCAGCAACGTTCGCCTACTTCTCCTCTCGCTTTTTTCAAGCTTCCAGCGAGCTACGAACGTTGTTGGCATCGTTAGAGATAGCAAGAACGTTGTTTACGACCAGTTGAACGATTGCAAGCGAATGTTGCTGCTACAGTATAGAACGTTCGCAACACCAATCATGCGTATCCTTGTAAACGATAGTCCTAACTGAAAGTAACAGCGATCTCCGACTCCTTCAACGTGTTAGCACATTCGACGATAAACCAGCCTATCGTCGAATCAAGTGCTCTGCGTACGAAGTTTCTCGCCTCGTTACAATTTCAAACGAACCACGAGATCTTTTAATCCAACGTTCATCCCCGGGACCGCCTAGCTACAAATATCGGCAGCCGAGACGCGGAGGACGAGTTGAACGAGTTGGAAGATGGTCGGAAAATCCCGGCAACATTCTCGATAACGCCGAGACACCCGGATAACTTCCAAGCGGCAGTTTAAAAAGAACGAGTGGGAGACAAAAAGGAGGAAAAAAGGGGGCGCGTAAACGGTTTCAGATAGAGCGTGGCGAAGTCACAGCAAGCCACCGAGAGAAAGTAGAGGAGAGCGTAGGACAGCGGGATAGGTAGACCGTCGAACAGCCGCTTGGGTACAGTACCTAGCTGAATAAACCCGTCTGTGGGGGCTCAAGCTCACCTTATCGGCCGTTACTGCCTCGTAAAAACCCTGCCGTTTCACCTCTGCCAGCAGCGAGGTCCAAAGCAACCCCCGGCGCTCAGCCGTAAGCAGCCGGTTCGCATACGCTTTATATCGAAGTACATAAAGGACTTGCCCGTGTAATACGATTCCCTGCGTTCGACGACTCCCTTTTGCCATCCCCTGGAGCTGTTCCGAGTCTGCCGGACTCGTTCGCCCGGAACAATTAATTTCGCTTAAACGCTACTCGCCATTTTGCCGGTTATTACGCGATAAACCGAGAAATTAATTTCACTCGAAGGGTTTAATTGTTATGAATAATTAATCCGGGTGCACGCGTCCCACGGCTACTCCCCGGAAGATAGGTGACGCGGCGATATCGAGTCCCGTGGTGAAATTCATAACGCCGCCAATTGGTCGAGTCGCGAGGATACTCGAAGAAATTTCATCCGGCAATTCGTCCACTCTGTGAACGGAATTTTTCGCCGATTAAACCGGACACGGTGCGGGAGGGAGGCTTACGGATGGCTTCCGGCGGATGGAACAAATTTCAAATTTCGCGACGAAATTCGAATCAGATTCGCGCGCAAAACGGCACGTCCTTCGATAGATATCGGCCAGTCACCGGCTGTGTGCACACTCTCCCGAACAAACGAACAATTCGAAACGAATCGAGTAATAAACGCGTCATATTTACAATCGTATCTGTGCCGATCTATTATCTACGAGCCATGCGCGCGCGACGGCCACGTCGAACAGCCGCCACCACGCACTGGACCATTTCCAGTTGGCCATTATACAATATCGCGCGCAGACGAGCAACAACGCGCCGCGGCAGAGTTCATATCGGCATCATGTATATTATCGCAACGTAATCAAGTGTTTCGGCGCGCACCCCTAGCCGCCGTCGCCGCCGCCTCTGTTCACGCGCTCCTCTCCCTCCACGAGCTCTCACAGCGGCGCAACATCCCCATGGTTTTCATTTCAGCTTGTCAAGCAGGGCTCGCGGAGGGCCACAGAGTTATGGCGAACCGTTTATAAGGGTTATTTGTCACGCGCCTCTTCCAGTGTGTTGCCAGTGCCTCCTTTCCACCCCCGAAGAACATCGCTACTGCCTACGACGTGCCGCTGTTATATCGTCCCCTTGGCTCGCGCTGTTCCTCACCAGAAGCGGGAGGTGGGGTTCTCAGTCGATAGACTCGTTCGAACTTATAAATAAAAGCGGAGCCTCGGCCAATTAAGCCAGCCTCGTACGTCTCCGCGAAGTAGAAAATGTGACAAGCTGTACCGCCTTCTCTTTCGCGACGCGTTTCTTCTTCTCGGCCCTCGCGCCTCCCTCCCTCGCTGAGGCCTTTTCAATTTTCTATCGATCGCTTTTCCTATAAAACTCTTTCTCCCCTCTGTATCCTCTGCTCGCCTCTTTCCGCTCCGTTCTATCTCCTTCGACGTATCGCTACGGCGCATCGCGAATGCAATTAAACTTTCCTCTTCGAAACGTACGGCGATCCGTTGCGTTCCGAAGGACGAGATGGTACAAAGGAATAGAGATATATAGGAAATCCCCGGACGTTTGATTTTTGGCGGCCGTGATCCAGTCTTCTACGACTCGTCCCTTCCCTCGAACTCGGTCAGCCATCGTACACTTTCTCGCCCCAACTTACGCACGCCCCGTGGGATGTCGTAGGCGAAACGAAATTGGGGGAGAAGAAATTCCAAGGCTGCCACGCTCTCGGAAAAGTAAGAAGAGGCGTGCGTGGCTGTTTAACCAAGGGGATGGATAAATTTTATGCTGAGACCGTGAAACGTGTTTCATCCGGGGAACGAGAAGGAAAGTCTCGCTGGATGCCGACCGGGGTCACAGGGGTAGCCTGTATTTGGAGAGGAGGAACGATCCCGAGAAGAGCAGCACGCTTAGACCGAGTGAAAATATTTCCATCGTAACTCACGCTTTTCTAGAAGAAAAAAACGTTTCCATGTATATCGTTGGAAATTCCCTTTCCCCGGCAGAAGCCTCCGCCCGAAGGCCTTCTACAACGTTCAAGAAAAATGGAAGCCTCGAGCGGTTGTTTCGCGTGGAAAACGATCGATTCCTCCGATCAGCCTAAGTAAAAACGATAGAGAGAAGATCCGAACGAGCATGGAGAATTTCGCGAAACTAATCCCGAGGTATCCTCACGGCTCGTTTAGGTTAGGGATTCCCCCGATTGGAAGCAAGTTTCGACATGGCCAAGCATAAACAGGGAGACGGAAAGGGAGAGACCTCGGATGTTGCCAACTCTAATAAGAACAAGCAATACGTTGATTGCTAGCCGGAATACGCCGGTATAACTCTGGACCCATGGCAAAACACGAGCCGCCACCCTTCGTTTCCCTCTCGTGAAGATCGTGTACGCCAAAAGCGGATCATACGCGGGGTCGATCAAATCAAAGTAAGTGAATTGGCTGGCAGCATGAAGGATTTCCGCGAAATTCCCCATGCTCGGCAGAAATTTCTCCCATAGGCTCGCCACCCTTTCCCATCTTCGTAGCTTCCAACATTTCTCTTCCGCCCATCCACCTTCCTCTTACCGACGAATCCGATGAACATCGATCGAAGCTCTCGCTGCTTTTTGCTGCCTGCGTTCGGCTACCGCAACCACGGAGGTGAATTTAAGCGCGACAATTTCGTAAATCACCACCGACGAACGGTGATGCAATACCAATTACCCTCGGTTTGCTTCGTCCCTCTAAATCAGCCAGCGACTTTTGTCTGTGACCCGTAAGGCCGGTCTGGACTGCTAAGTCTAGGTCGTTTCACAAGTTCCTGTAACTTGGAAACATCAGGCGCGGCGTTCTACTATCCAGGAATTCTTGTCGGCCAAATGGAGGGCAAGTTAGCCGCATAAATCGTGAACGTAATTAGAGGACCTTTCGCTGTCCGGTTGTTGGGAACACGAGACACGGGAAGGTCAGTTAGCTTCGTTCGGAGAAACGGGCACGTTGTGTTGGCTTTGCTCGCGTTGGTGTCGTAAGTTGTCGCGCTTCCGGTGTGTCCGCGTCCCTCCCGAAACGCGAACGTTCACGGCCGCAACGAACTCTGTTTGCGAGGCACGAGAGTCCCGCAGACACTCGGTATGAGAAACGCGTAGCTACGCAGCAAGATCGTAGCTCAACGTGGGGTACACCCTCCTCCAGAGGCTTGCCAAGGTAGGTAATCCTCTCGGGGGCGTGAGTTACTGCCTAGCGTCCCTCGCGCTGTACTCTCTTCTGTCCCACCTTCTTCTTCTTCGCCCCATCGGCCTTCCATGCGTCCCTTTTCCTGCCGCTCGCCTCGCTTCGTCCTACCTTGTACCGTCTTTCTCGTCACGCCGACCTTTCCTCTCCCGTTTCTCGTCTCGCCCATTACTATTCTTGCAGCTCTCTTTCGCCCTCGGCTAGGGGCTGCTGAGAAAATGCCGGCGGAAAGTTGGAGGGCCGCCGGTGGTGCGCGCCACGACGAGGAAAGAAGGGAGGAAGAGCGACGCTGGTGGCAAGGAGAGCGTACGGTGCTCGCTGTGCCACAGCTGGAGAGCATTAGTCAACTGTAATTAATAAGTTATGTACAAGACAGGCTAACGAACAGCACCGCGACGCGGAGGTGTTGTTGTCTCTCTCTCCAGCCGGCAGAAAGAGCGGCGGAGATCGCTTTTCACTACGGCGCGACGACGGAAGCCTCTGGGATCGTAAATACGCGCCTGGTAAACCCTTGTAACGTGAATAAACTGGGGGTGCCCGCTCGGAAATAAGCGACACCCGCAACGTGTACGACTCTCTACGTGCTCGTACCACGCTCTTTCCTACCGATCATCGACGCTCTCCTCCAAGATTTATATCTCTTTCGCCTTGCATAGAGGTATTCTCTTTATTCCATAGGCCATTATTACGTAGGCAGGAAAATAAGATGAAATATATTCGGCTTGACGGGCGCGATATATTTCTTATATTTGCTCACGTAATAGACATCGCTGGTAATCTCTGAATTAAAAAGATCCTTCTTCGCGCGATGACGAAAAGCCGATCAGCCATCATCCAGAGGTCAAAGAACCCGCCTAGTTTACGGTTCAACGGGCAATCCCTTTCTGTCGCCAGGTTTAACGAGACTCGGAAGTCTCAGGACAGTCGTCAGCGAAGATCGGCGAATCTGTCGGATATCGAGAACGGGGCATGCAACGACGTTCGTCCCGAGCGAGAGGCTCCCACGGCTGAAAGGGGGATCGTTATTCCGCGTGGTTCTCGGCGTACGTTCTAGCCTATCGAGGTAAACTCGTCGTTACCGAGGCGCAATCGCGATCGGTCGAAACGGTGCAGCAGGATACGGAAAAGGAGGAGGAGGAGGAGGAGGCGGAGGGTGGGAGGCAAGGTGGCCGGGAGAAGTTACGCGACGCGGACAAGAATGTCGCCGGCAGCCAGCAGGATATACCATAAGAAGAACGAATGGAGCATTCGAGAATAAGATATCGGCTTTACGTGCAGCCACTTTTGAATAAGCGTGGTGCCGCGCCGCGGGCAAGGTGGCGACTTTGCTCCCACGCGCGAAACGCCGCCATCCAACGGCGAACTGGCGGGATAAAGGAGTTCGTCCCAGTCTGGTGATTCTCCTCTAGTCCTTCATACGATGTTTGCTTGTCCCCGTGATTACCTGGCATGTTTCGCCGTTGCCGTGTAACTCGGTGCCTCGTATCTGTCCCGACATCGATGTAATAATTCGTTGAAAAACGATGGGCGTGAACGCGTGCATCGCGTTCGAGATCGTTCAGACGAGAAACGGAGAGCAACCAGAACGGTTTCACGTGAACCACGCAGGTCGTTGCAACGAGCTGGAAATTTTACGTTGCCTCGGTAATCGTCCGTTCTTTGTAATTTTGTAGCGATACACTTGCCCTCCACGATGTTCGGTCTCCGTTCGAGAATGCGGTTGGTCGTTTTGCTCGTTCGAACGTAGAACGTACAGCGAAGTATAATGCCGTAAGAACGATTAGCCGGGCCGCAATTAGTAGTCCGACTGGATACGCCGGCTGGTACGTTGACGAAATCGCGCGAAGGTCGCCCATAACTCACGTCCTCGTTCATCAATCAGTAGTCAAGAACTAACTATTCCGTGCTATGGTATTGGCGCGGAGAGGGGCGGCTCATTTAAATGTACAGCATTATTTGCTGCGTCGCGTTGAATGATATCTCGCAGAGGTCGAGGCACGCGAGAAGGAAACGACCGGCTGCGCCTCGAACTTGGCGTTTCAACAAGCAGGCGATACAAGACCATCGAGAATAACGTTCAACGGTTGTAGGCTGCTTTTATCAAATCTAATAACGCGACCTTTCTTGCCTCGTAGGTTTAACCGAAACCATACACCATCTTGAAAAAGGCTGAATGGACTGGAAGCACGTCGTTATGCGCCTTTCCACCATGAGCTATCCATCTGTGATGTTAAAACTATTCGCTAGCCTTTGTTAACCCATTGCAGTTCGCTGCGACCGTCTTCTATCACCAAGCGCGGATTACTACGCGCGCTGCGACCGACTTCTATCACCAAGCGCGGATTGTTACGCGCGCTGCGACCGTTTTCTATCACCAAGCGTGGATTGTTACGTACGCTGCGACCGTTTTCTATCACCAAGCGCGGATTACTACGCGCGCTGCGACCGTTTTCTATCACCAAGCGCGGATTGTTATGTACGCTGCGACCGTTTTCTATCACCTAGCGCGGATTGTTACGCGCGCTGCGACCGTCTTCTATCACCAAGCGCGGATTACTACGCGCGCTGCGACCGTTTTCTATCACCAAGCGCGGATTGTTACGCGCGCTGCGACCGTCTTCTATCACCAAGCGCGGATTGTTATGTACGCTGCGACCGTCTTCGATCACCAAGCGCGGATTATTACGCGCGCTGCGACTGCTTCTTATCTCAGTCGCTAGCACTAGAACTACTACGTGGGTCAAAATGGCTGTTTTGACAACTTTATCTTAAGATTCCTACTTCATCTTATATTTCTCCTCCGCGGGATAGTTAAAGGAATAATATAACAAACTTAATTTTGTTTTATTCGTTTAATATAAAAGAAATTTAGTGTCATGGCTACTTATACCAGTATAGGACAAGTTGATCCGGCTGGTAAAGATGATAGAAGTGAACGTTTGAAAAATAAATTTACACTAATATCAACCCTATGGGACAAGTTTATTGAATACAGCGAGAATTGCTATAAACGTTACAACAGACGAGCAACTTTTCCCAACCAAAGCCAGATGCAGGTTTACGCAATTTTTACCGAATAAGCCCGACAAATTCTGAATGAAATTTTGGCTGGCATCTGATGTTCAAACAAAATATATTGTAAATGGGTTTGCTTATTCAGAAAAGAACGAAAACCGAGCAGCATCGCAACCTCTGGCTGAATTTCTGCTACTGCAACTTATTGAACCGTATAGTATGATGGGAAGGACCATAACGACCGACAATTTTTTTACAAGTTTGTCACTGGCATATAAATTATTAGCCAAAAGAAGCACGCTGGTTGGCACAATACGCGGAAACAGAAGAGAACTGCCTGAAATTTGTAAAACGACGAGCGATACTATGGCTCGCTTTTCGTCGCTGCTGCATCGATCAAACGAGATTACACTCTGAATTTATAAAAGTAAACCGAGAAAGAAAGCTTTCATGCTGAGCTCTAAACATAAAACCGTCAAAATTGGCAAAGGCGAAAAGGACCTACCTGAAACGGTCGAATTTTATAAGAGAAAATTTGGAGTAGACATAGCTGACCAAATATAGCGCGAAGTCGGGATCAAGAGGATGGCCACTTCAAGTACTTTTTAATATTTTAGATTTAACTGGCATAAATTCCTGCATTTTATATAAGGAAACCACGGGTGAGCAGATATCCAGGAAAGATGAAGACGAAGTTGGCGCTGGCAATGAAAAATCACGAGTAGAACAAAGAGCACCTGACATCCAAAGTACGTCAAAGAACTCACCTTATTCGCGCAAATATTGTCAGATAAGGTATTGCAACAATAATAAGACCAGCACCATTTGCAAAATGTTTGTAAAAAATATTTTTGGGCAAACGCAGGCAGGAGAAAGTGAACGTCTGTAAGAAATGTTACGAATGACAACTTTTGCACCTAATAATTTAAGTTATATATGCATTTTATTTATTCCATTATGCTCACCACGTTTATTATTATATTATTATATCATACTTTTTATATTCACCAATGGAAATTTATTTTAATATTCTTGTTAGCAAAGATTTGGGTACTAAATATTCTTCATTATTGTGCTTATTGTTATTATATCATTTTTATGATCTCAGAACATGTAGTTCCCTTTCTAAGATAATAATAAATATAAAAATATGCCATAATTACGTATTTTTTAAAGACCAGTCATTTTGTCCTGTTTTGGTAGAGAAACGTCGGTAGTTCAGACGTGTGAGATCACTTTTCACCCTATATCAGTTTATTATTTTCTAAACAGGTCTTACTTTTGTTGTGAAGATCTTTTTAGCTGCCACTACGAGCAAGTACCGTCGATCTGAATTAAATTTAACGAATTCGAATTTCAGAAATATTCTAATTTTATAATGTAAACTAAAACTTAGCTGGCCCAATGGATTTTTACCTTAAATGCCACATTTCCGACGTGCCATTATGCATTGACCATTTTAAAGAATCCCACGAGAAGCGACATGATTTAATTTCCACTTTAGTCCAAACAATTTTTACCTTTTTCCTCCGTTCCAAAGAATGTAAGACGCGACGTTCGCCATGTAACTCGTTTTGAACAGTAAATCTCGGATAAACTCCACGAAGAATGTCACCTACTGCGCCTAGGACCGGCCGCGCGCGGTCATAGGCGGGACCATTCCTCTTAAGTGGGGCCATGACGCAAAAATGGGTTAATATGAAACCGTAAAATCGTAATGTAAACTCACAAAGACAAGATCGCGTGAGTATCTCGTGGGAATTGAATTAACGCGTACACGCGAGTCGAATGGGCGCTCGTAGCGGACGTGTCCGTCTCTGGCGAGTGGCCTATCCGGTGCGAGAAGACAACGTCTACCGGGTAGTGGCAGAGGCTACAGAGACAAGGTGACTCTTCTACAAGCCAGCTGCTACTCGCGGTAACTGTAATAATTATGCAAAGACCGAATGCAACGGTGCATCGCGAGCAAGCGAACAGGCGGACCAGCGACCGAAGGGGCCAAAGGGAAGAAGAAGGAGGACGTTGCAAGGAACGGAGCGTAAAAGGAAGAACGCGAGTCAAGATGGTGGAGGAGATGGCATGCAAAAGAGGCTTCGTAGGTAAGCGAACTGAGCCGGTTGTAAGGCGACACCTCGTGGCTCCATATATCTTTCTCTTTCTTTCTCGCCTGATCTCTGTTCCCCGAGCAGTCGATGCCACCACGGTCTTCTTCTTCCTTCTTGTTGTTCTCTTCCGTCCAACGTTTCCACCTCTCCCCTCCCTCTGACTCACTTTCGGCCTGCATCGGTCTCCTTTTCGCGATAAACCGATAACGTTTCTACAGCTTTCCATTCCACTCGACAATTTCCGAGATGACTGGCTTCTAAGAAGGATGCAATTTCCATTTTCCAGATCATCTCGGCTGATCTTCCGAAACACGCTCGCCAAGCATCACAGAAACAACGTACGATCGATCGCAGGGTCGACACCAGCACGAACCTGGGATTTTAGGTACACAGCGTCCTACAGAGCAATCTGTGGCTGTTGTATTTCTCGACGATTCGCAGTTCTCTTGGTTTTCACTGAACGAATTTCCAATTACTTACGCCCCGAGGATGCTCGAGAAATATACATCGCGTGGAAGGCATGGAAAACAGAGTTACGTGAACGGCAATTCACCGAAGAAGCTGCGAATAGTACGCCCATTGAAAGGGGTGGTCGTTCCATCCGACGAAAGATTTCCCCTCCACGTTCGTCGTGGTTCGTCCGATTGATACGAAAAACTAGGGCCGTTGTTCGTCATACGTACAGCTCGTAATCTGTAGAGGGTCGATGCAAATGGGCCGGGGTATAAATGGCCGTGGAAAAACAAGCAAGAAGCTCGGCGAAGACGAACCGAAGGACGAAAAAAGACGATGGACTCGGGTCGGCGAGGAAGATGGTGGTAGAGTTTGATACAGGTGGGTAACCCCGCGACACCCTCTAACGAAACGGATCGTCTGTCTTACTTACATCGGCTCGCATCTATAAACTCACGCGGTTGGTACACGCATACGAAGGCCAGCACGCGTGTATATCCCTCGTTGGACGTGCAAGGGGGACGCGGTTACCAGCGGGCAACCGACCCACCAACCACCCATATATCTGCGTCCTAAAAGGAATTCCAGAATATATTTTACATATGCTTTATTGCCGCCTTATTTCCAACTCTATGGGCACAGACCTCGAGCACAGACGGACCAACACACAGAGAAAGAGAAAGAGAGACGGAGAGGCAGCGGTGCACGCGCACACTTTCTGCCTCACAAAGAACGATTCGACTTGCCACACCGCAACCGTTTTTCTCCACGTTTTCGTGCATCCTAGCGATCTGCCTCGTTAGTCGATTCGTTTGAATGCGAAATTTGACGCGAGAATTTCTGGTTGCCAGAATTGTCCGTTCGATCCTCGGGGGATAGATGACGAACGGGAAGACGTAAAGAGGATAATTTGAGAGAAGCTGCGTTCGTAGCTGCTTCAAACCAGGTCTTTTCGTTCCCTTGCCATCCTAATTCTTCGTTGTCGGAATTTTAATACAATACGACGTAACAGAAGATTGCCATCCGAATTGTGACGGAATACTCATTATGGACGTTCTTCTGAATTGTGCGAATGCTGAAGAAGAGGAAGAATGGAGTGTCCGAGGGCAAGGAAAATCGGCTGGAAAGGAACGGCGTGTGAGTTAGCGAGGGACAAACCCGCAGCATTTTTAGAAGGGTTGGAACCGTATCGATGGATCATCGGACAGACCACGAGGAGCATACCGGCTAGTTGCACGGTAGCGCGTCGTAGACTTATAATAGGGTCGGATAAATGTATAATGCATGCTGCTGCACGACTGCATTCCGCAGTAATGACTTAACTTGTACCAGTTAACAAGTACCGGACTAGATGATTCGATAATTTGCAAGTGGTCGACGTGGATGGCCGTTGGTTTCGTCAAGCCCGTGGCTTGCAACGGTGAATCGTCGAATGTAAATCGCCTATTTCTGCCGCCATCGATTACATCGTTGCACGACATCGTCGCATCTCAACGTGGTCTCTTTTGCGTTCACCACGATCTCCAGTTAACCAGGGTCGCTCGGTTAACCGAAGGAGCAGTGAACTTCACGGATCCTCGATGCATGTCATCAAACTTTGCCCAGCTGGCCGCCATCCAGACGCTGTGAATTTCCCATTATTTCTAAGATTCGGTGAACCGCTTATGGCTTGTTCCGTGCTAACAATAACAGGGACAAAAAGGATGCGGATGAGAACATCTCGACGTTCCTACGTTCCCTAACTCAGCTCCTACGAATCTGTTTCCCTGGACCCCGCCGAGAAGAGAAAGGTGAACAGTAGGACAGCAGAATTGGATTATTCGATAATTTGCAGGGAAACACGGATTACGAAACTGGCTGTGTACGCGGAACGAACGGAGGGAGGCTACGGGGGAGGGTGGCGCAGAGAGCGCTGGGACCCTGAGCGTGCTTCTTCGGCTACTCCAAGTTCGACGGGCCCCGACGGGGGGCCCCCCACCAGCAAGTGTACCACGGAAAGACGGTGGGGAGAGCCGGTTTCGACGACCAAGACGCCATCACGCTTAACGGCAAGAAACTATGATTACCGAAGCCCACGAATGCCCGGTGCCGGCTCTGCCAACGAGGAGTTGCGCACGGTCTTTCTCCTCGAAAAATCAGTCTCCGCGACTTGCAGCCGTTCAATTACCGTACGGTCCACCCCGTTAACTGGCCGAGGCAGAAATTTTGGGACCCGCGAGCCGCAAATTCCGCCTGATCCTACGTATTGCGGATAATAGTGGGAATAAGGGGTGGAGCGAAATGATGGCGCGGCGTGCAGCTCACCGAGTCCGACGCTCGAAGCATAAAAAATGCATGTAAAAATCAGCGGAGCGGTGAGAGGATGATGGCCGGGGTCGAAAAACCTGCGGGCCGCTTGAATAAATTAAACAGTAACTTTTGATTCGTTTCACTTGGAACGGCCAGGGAATTGCACGTTCCGAGAGGACGCCAGGGACGATGCACCGGCGGTGGTAGCGCGCTTTTAATGCGTCAGGTTGGCCCATCTTGACGAGCGTGCACCGACGTCGATCGATAAAAGATCACGCGAACCCTCTTCCTTCGAGCTTCTTGTATATCTCATGGGGAGCTCTGTAACTCCCATTAATAACCGAGAATGGACGAGGAGGTGGTGACGGGGGGTGGCGGAAAAAAGGAAGTAGAACTCCATTATTCATTGGACGCGGTCTCGCGCTAGTAGTTGTGGATTCTCGCGAGTAGCGAGACTAGGCTAAGGGGCGTGATCATTCCGTCGCATGAAAATAATAATGAACTCGCATAAATCATGGAAAGTTGGAGGGAACTAGTTCTATCGTTGTCTCTGCTCTTCCTACGGAGCGCACCATTCGCGATATCCGGGCACCGCGTGCCGCCACGATGTGCTAGCCGGCTGCCAAAACTGTTCCTGGACCGGCAACTTTTCTGGCGTGCTGGAAAATGCAGGGGAAACCGGTGTGCGCCGCGACCGATTAGTCTCCGGTTCGTCGGTGCCGCGTTTCCGTTGCCGCAGCCTCGTTTTTCCCGATTTTCACCAGCGCACCAACCACCCACGGCGCCAAACCACCGAACAGCAGAGAGAACACGGCGGTGGCTTCGAGACAGCCGTGCGATTGCTCTTTTTTCGCCAGATAGAACACGTTCGGCCCAGGCTTTTCGGGGATCTGCTGGCGTCCGAACGGGTTCAGCGTAGCAGCCACGATCGTAGAATGGAAGTAGGTAACCTTTGGGATTTTCGACGTGATATATCGCGGCAAGGCGATCTACGATCTACCGGTGGACCGATATAGACGCGCTGCTTGCTGCGGAATGTTCTATGCAAATCGGGAATCAGGAAGCAAAAGGAAGCCTTATGAAAATGAAACTTTCAACCTAGCCAGGTGTAACCCGTGAAAATAGTCGAAATACCACCACCCCTCCCCCTTTCGTTCTTTATATCTCTTGATCCGTGCGGTAGCTTTCCAGCGAATCCGACCTCTTCGCCTTCCTTTTGTCCTCTTTATCCGAACGAATTAAGTTCCCCTGACTAAAGAAAGAAGAAAAAAAAAAGGAAAAAGTCTACCACCTTTCACGGTTGCAAATATGTTTGAAGCAAATTCCCCGCCCAAAGAATATCGCGACAGCGTAAAACTCGTTCGCGCGATTCCTCGACACAGGAGATGAACACGGAAAGAGGGATCGGTGAGTCGGATGGTTACGTAGTTACAGGTTGGCCAGACTCGCGGTTAAGATGAACGAGGCGGTGCGCAACGAGATCTTATCCGGACGCAGCAGCGGCCACTGAATCATCCGCTTTGAATAGGGCTTCGCTACACTCCCTATATTATACCTATAGGTACTAACCTTCTACCTATGGCCGCGCGCGCTCGCGTTTACGATGTAGCGTCTCCGAAGCGAGAGAAACGAAGGGAGATGGAGCGACAGCACGGGAAAGCCAGGCCAGGCGACAGAGATCGAGCCACAGCCTGTATAAATGCGTTATACGGCAGAAACCTTGGTGCGCACTAAATTACCGGCCACGACACTGTGACACCGCGTTGCCGCGGCTTGTAGCCCCAGCCACCTTGCAACTCACAAGTCGCCCTCTACCTGCCCATGACTTACAAGTCGGCGATAACGTTCCCTACCACAGTCTTAATCAGCATAAATCATAGCGACAATGCGCCACTGACCGCCTTTGAATCCGCTACCATCTCTACGAAAATGCCAGTTCCATCGTCTGCGCCCGCCACTATCGTCTCGATTCACCAGAGATCGTTCAGCATTTCGCCAGATCAGATACATGGAACGGGGAATATAATTCCCGAAGTCAGAAATTGCTGGCGATATCGATGAACGAGCGAAGGTGCGCGTTTCGTCGATCGAAACGTACTCGTCGATGGTAGTTTTCAGCGAAACGGCGAACGATCGCACATTGTTTTTATTCGCACAGCGCCTTTGGCATCGCGCAAACTCGGATCTTCGAAACGTTCTACGTTTACTCGCCAACTATTTAAGTTTGTAACTCAAACACTGTTCCGCGCAAGTTACCCTTTACCATGGATATGAACAGCGAGGCGAGGCGTCGTAAATTAGACGCGTTACGCGGAACACCGGAGATGCTTAACTTTGTAAGATCTCGGCGCAACAGGGCAAATGGAAGAGAGGTTCGGTAGCGGAATTCAGGCCGCAGCTAGAAACCTTCTGAGAAGTAAATCCAAAATCAGTAGACGCACTTTCAAGTTGCATAAAATACTTGCTGTACCGCGGCATGTGATCTTAAGTGTCATGTAATCATAAAATGGCCACAGACTTGCTCGTGCTCAAGAGAAATGCGACAGGATTAGCACGCGCAGGCCAAACTTATGGTCCCGTCGTACATCTGCAGCAGCGAGATTGCTGGCGCGCCAGCTGCTTCGCTTTTTCCACCGATTTGAAACCTGGCTGCTGCGTTCGAGGATACGCGCGCATCACCAAGTCGCATCGTCTGTCTTAACGGCAGCGCCGGTACGGTCATTACGCGTGAAATCGAAACGGTGCAAATGGCTGTGCCCCCTACTCTCGTTACTCGGTTCACGTGGACTATGGAATGCCGTTTTCTAACAAAATTCAAAATTGTAGCCTTTCGTTGACCAGCGTCCTTCCGCCTTGCCGTCTTCAGGCGCGTCTCTACGACTCGCGATCAATGCAATCTTCAAAGAAGAACCGATTACTTGGCGAAGAACAATCTTCTTGGACGGTGATCGAACGAAGTACAGCCATCGAACAGGGTAATTTTCCTTCCTTCTGATCGATCTTTCGAGGAAGAAAAATACGAGACCTTAGCGGGGCTACACGATGCCATGCCGAGAAAGAGGAAGACGGAGGAATCGTTACACGTACTCGCGTTGATTATTAAAATGCCGCGCGTTAGGATGGACGAAAGGATTTAATTCGATGAACGCGCAATACGCGGCAATAAATGGCGTGCTTTTCACGAATTACAGGATACGCTCGTATCGTTAATGCCGCGCCATTACTCATAAGAACGTCTTGCGCCGGAGATTAGATCAAAAGCCGCGTGAGCACCGAGCAAAGGCAGCGTCTAGAAAATCATTAATATTGATCAGGCAGATGATTGATAACTTCATTAACACGTTACACGCGCCGTTTCAATTAACTGCTCGTAACCGTTCGCTTGGTGAATGTGCGCGCGCCAAGTAATTTACGATTCAACGGAGCTCCTCGCGTTTTTTTCACGCTCCAGTCAATTAGCGATAACCTTTCCCGTGGACGCGGCCGATTTCTAACGGACAAACTTCTCTCTGCCCCTTTTCCCTGTCCGTCAACCGTGTACGAGACGGTGATTTACGCCGGCGCTAATTAATCGCGCGAGCATTCTCCCGCGAATTATTATTTTTCCGCATGGACGTTCGCAACGAGCGGGACCGCGAGCCACCGCGCGGCTCGAAACATCGGGGGATCGTTTGCATTTTTACCCAGGAAACATCGTAAATCCGATGCCTCGACTTAACAACGTCGGAACGGCGAGAGCCGACTACACTATCGCGGAATATTTTTCTTCTGCTTCTTTTCCCCCCTTCCCTGTCCCACTCGCGCGCCCTATCATGCCTTGTCTCCTTTCTTTTTCCCCCTGTGTTCCCCGTTTCTCTGCCTCTCTCTTTCTCGTCACGAAAAAATTCTAGCATCTATTCTCCGCTCACGTAGAACGTGACGAGAGGAGAGGAGAGGAGGCCCCTGGAAACCGCCGCGCCTCGTCGCGTCCACCGTCGCCACCGCCCGCAGGCTTGCAGCGTTTCGCCGCTTCGGCCCGAGACAAGAACAGATCCGTACCCGTAATTGTAAACATTGGATTAATGCAAATGCGCGCTTAAAAGCTTAATTGCTTTGATAAAGTATGGCGGTGCATTAAATTCAAATGCATGTAAATTAATTCAAATTTATGAGAAATAGGTGGACGCGGAGCACTTACAGGAAAAGAGGGAAAATAAAAATTAGTCCCCGCGGGGCCGGCCCCCGCGACGAGACTCTTTTTTCATTCTATCCCTCACCTCCTACCCTCTCCCACCTCCATCCCTCGCGCCCTCTCTCTCTCTCCTCTCTCTTGCTCTTGTACCGTGCCACTCCTCCCCCAGCAGCCCCACCATTCCCTCTTTTTCACGAACGCGCCATGTTGCCAGCCAGATTGGCCTTTATGTGCAGGTTTCGCCAATAAATTCCGCCTTCGGTTCTCTTCCGATACACGTCGAATTTTAACGCAGCGGATCGTTGCCACGCTGATTGACGATGTCAAAATCAACCGCGTGCCAGCGCTTTCGGAAAACGCGGTCCTCCGACTACCGCGCAGCCTCGTGGTCGTTAGCAACGGCACATGGTCGGAAGAAAACGATCACGGGTACAGTAAGAGAAGAAAAAGAGAAAAGGAAGAAAGATACAAGCACCATCGAACGAGAGAGGCAACGACCGGTTCGCGCCTAAATTCGAACGAAGTGAGCCGTATCGGAGCGTCGATCGAACGCGCCGAGCCTTCGGCATCTCAGCTGCCATTATGAATTTTAAAATAAAGAGGAACACGTACTAATTTACCATAATTCTTGCACGCGTCCATTTTTTAGCATATCCGATACCTTCGTTCCAAGTTCATCGACTCGGTTCTCTCGAACCGAGAAACATAACCTCAATTTGAACGCGCGGACATTCGCGGCGGAATAAATGTCGTTCTTCTGCAGCTACGCGGCCCGATGCTGGCTGTATTTCAAACGCGTAAACGCAGCCAGCGTCCCTAAACAAGCTGCTACTTATTGCAACGTGATAGAAGCTGGACGCACGAGCTTCGTTGCTCGTCGTCGACAGCGAAGTTACGCGCACGCACCACGTGACCACTCGACGAGCGGAAAAACGAGGACGAGAAGTGCATTTTAACGCGATCAAACTTATCGACCGGTGTGCACGGTGCGCGCAGGGTGCAGGGAGAATCGAATATCGTCCTGGTGGAAGAGAAAGCCCCGGAAAAGCCAGTGACAATAGGAAAATCTTTGGCGCGCAGCGCCACTTCAGCCCGCTGATAGATGCGCGCGTTCCATAACGGCGATAATGGTTGCTGGCCCATCAATTTCGCCCGGGCTTGATTAGATAGGCGCGTTTTATTACGGCAAAAACTCAACTCTCGCCCCGTCGAAAACCAACCGCCGCGACATCCTCCCCGCGCGCTACCCTCCCGTGGTCCATACGTGGCGCACACACAAACACGCTGCTCGCACGAAGCAGCATCGGTGACGCCACAGCGACTTTATCGTAAATAAAACGGAATCGCGAAATACGAGAGCGAGGTGATATTTGCCGGTGCACGAGCAAAAGCAAATACTCTCTCTCACCGCGGGGGTCGTATAAACCAACCGGAAGTATTGTTCTGTCCATGAAGCCGGGCCGATCGACGGTCAAGTGTCGGGCCGTTGGTGTGCGTTGCGTTCGAAACTCGTTTCGAAATATCGTCGAGTCTCTGTGGTCGCAGGAAGGCGACCTCGGAAGAAAGACACCGCAAATCAATTGTCGATAAAGGCAGAATAAACAGATATAAATCGGCGGATATCGGAGATGGCCATGAATGGCGTGGAATGAAAATCTATATTTTTCGGCGGTGCCGCGTGGCTGACAACTATTCCTGCGAATATAATACGCGATAAATAAATTGGGGCGCGTCCGCGAGAAAATGGAACGGGAACGAAGTGTACGGATGACAGGGTGGAAAAACACGCGCGGACATTTGCATTTTTCGTCGTACGAGTTGGGGTCGCGCGATTGACAGAACGTCGTTACACCGCTCACTACGTTTTTCTTCGCGGGCATTCGTCGTAGTGCGTCATAGTCGGCTGCCATAAATTGCATGCTTTTTATTTTTTACCTTTTAGTAAAAAAAAAAAAAGAAGGACAAGTATAGGTGGATATTTCGCGTATTTATGATTCTGTGGATACACGTGAGCGAACATTTTTCGAAATAATCTATCGAGAAATTGCAGGAAATTAGTGGAAATGAAATTTTCATATCGGTTGAATTTTGATAAACTTTCTCGTACAAGGAATTAAATATGCATTCTAAGGTTCTTTTTAATGACATCCTATCGACTCACGAATGTCGTAAATATTTTTACATATTTACATTTACTGGCATAAAATCTCCACTTGGAAACGCCACTAAGCAACGAAATACTAGACACGAAGGTACGTTTAAGGTTTATCGTCGCATCGGCCGATCGTCGATCGTAGCATAAACGAGATACGTCCGCGTCTCATCGAGCTGACGCCGATTATCGATGCGCGCTCCGTTAATAACCGTGTTCGATTTTATTAACGTGCAACTAAGATCGGCTTAATTTGCGCTGCCGTTCCAGCGTCAATAACATCGCCGGTATCTTAATGCATTAAGATTACGCGTGAAAGGCGGTGCTCGTACCGTAGCGTCGAGGATAAGCCGCGAGAGTAAACGCAGAGATGCGCGTGCCAATCGCCATCGCGCTCGCGCGTAATTTGTAAAACCGAACAAATTACGCCGGTACGGTTTTATCTGCTCAAAGATGAATCGATTCGGAAGCCGACACGCGAACGTTGCAGATTTATCTTCGTCGGAAGCGCCACAAGGAGATCCCGATGATAAAACTACCCCTTCTCATCTCGAATATCGTGTTTATTATCACGCCAGAGCATTCGTTCCTATTTATATTATACTTTACTTATTATTATTATTGAGGAATAATAAGTAAAGGACTAAAGGACAAGGGGTTGCCAGGGGGCAAAGAACGAATTAACAACAGTACGAGCTGAGACGTCGAAAGAGCGCGGATTGCGTTGACGAGAGTCGAGTCGTTGATTAATTACTTAGTCGCGCTGATTATTGTACGTTTTCTGCGATTACTTCATGTTTAACCTTTCCGCTTCGAGTGCCGCTTATAGGCGGCGCCGGCCGGATGACCTGTGGGTACGCGAGCCGCTCATAGGCGGCGACCACGTGACGATCGGTACCCCATATATCAGGCATACGCCAGTGCCATCTGTAGTCAATAATGCATATGTAATACATAACCTACAATTTTGCAAGCCTTTTCATATTAACGATGTAAATTATACTTATCATATGGGAGCAAAGATTGTTTTATTATCGTTTTATCCAGCACGATTGTTATTTAAGACTTAGGAAAACATTTATACAGTAATCACGCCATTGTGGGCATTTGTGGCGCGCGTTTTCGTACAGGAAGAGCACTAACGAAAGGGTTAACGAACATTATTCTCTGTTCAATTAACACCTGGTCGATCTACTTACTATAGTAGCCACGATACTACGTTATGATCATTACTATTGTACTTTTCGAATGATTCGACCGAGCAACTTTTGCAACAGCGATACATCGACGTGATTCTGTACGGGCGAGTTAAGAGAAGTTTACGTTCGTTAAAGTCCGCCATGGCTGAAGTTTGCCGGCGTACGATCGTAAAGCAAGAAAAATGTGGGAAGAAAAAAAGGAAGAGGGGAGAGCGAGCGAGTAACTTTCGCGGACGCTCGATCTTAAAAAGTAGTTGCGCGTATCGCGCGTTTACGACTTATCTACAATTTTGCTTCGCGGCGGCAACAGTTTCGACGATAATCGCAGGCAGACCGATATAGTAGGATCGCTCAAGGACGATCGGTACATTTATAGATTGATAATAGTAACATGCACGTGCTACTAGCGCATAAAGGTCGACGCGCAGGTAGTCATTAGGCCGCCCCACGCCCAATACATTAAGTCGTTATGAAGATATCTTTAGCCTTTTCTCACCGACAGTAGGGTCTCTAAACACGTTCGGGCTCACTGGAATAATAGCCGGTATAGCTACGTTATCTTCGGAGCAAACAAGGTGTTTTTGTTTTCTTCGTTTCTTTTTCTTCCGTTCTCCTTTCTTTCTTTTCTTTTCTTTTTTTCTTTTTTCTTTCTTTGCTCCCTTTTCTCGCTCGATCGATCGCTCGGTTCTCGTCGCGGCAGATCGTTATTATCGTTTAAACTTCATTACGTTCGATTCCATGCGGGCGAACGGGGGTATAACACTTTCACGATGTTGTTGCAAAGTATACACCTTGGGCGAGGGAAAATTCCGGCGGAAGGGGGCAGGTCTCCGGGTAAACGGTTTCTATTCATAGAGCGTCGCTTTTTGCTCGCCTCTGTACACGTATCAGCCTGTAGTACGCATAATCATGAACGGGTGTTTCTGAAAAAATCTCGGTAAACAGGATAATAATTTCGCGTACACGAACGCTAAGCGGCAGAGACGAAGCAAACTAATAAAGAAAAACTTGTTTAACGTTGACTCTCAACGTTATTCTCCATTTTCCCTAGCCAGATCCACTCCTGCTGCTCGCTGCCGCTTCTTCCTCATCCCTCTTTGCCTGCACCCTCCGTGGCGTCTCGGACGACCAGTTTTATATCAGCAACACTGTCGCAAAATCCCGGTAAGACGCGAGCGAACAGCCCCTTCTCATAGCAATTACCGCCATCCCATGGAGAAGAGCGCGACCCACACCATTGCGCCACACTCTTCGCTACCCCGTGTTCTTCTCTCTTCCTCCACTTCCTACCCCTTTGTATCGCGCACCGGCTCTCCTCGAATACCCAAGTACTTACGCGTACTGCCTAACTAAAAGTCCTTCTCGCAAATTGCCAGTTATTACCGACGTTACGTTTATCGATGCAGCGGTTGCGTTTACGTCGGACCCGCCATTTCTTCCCCCTTCACCCCCCCTGCGCCGCTGTGTTCACCGCTTCTCCCCCTTTCCACCCGAGACACGCTCTCTTTCTCACTTGCCCGTCCCTCGCAGATTACCCCTGGCAGGAGAACCCCTCTCCTTCCAGCTTTCGACATACCTTTCTGCCTGTTTTTACCAGAACCAGGCCCCCCCCCACCCCCAACCCCAAGACTCGTCTTTGATTCGCCTGGCGCGAGTCCCCTCAGCCTGGCTCTCGCGAATCCATCAACGAACACGGGTAGCTATTAATTCCGGCGGATTCGGAATCGAGGCTCGTTTCGTTCAAATTACGAGATCGCGACTTCCTCAGGGACTTGTCCGCGCCCGCCTGATTGGATGCGTTTAACGCACACCAAATTAGGATTCGGAAGTCCTCGTAAGCAGAAAAACGTGATTACAGGGGGACCACCGTCGATCGGGTATAATTATCCAGACGAAGTTGAAGTATGTTGGCGTTCCCAGCAACTTCCAAGCAGTTGGAATTTATCGTAATAATAATGACGATAAAAGAAGAAACGTTTAAAATAAATATCCTTCGTGTAACTTCTCGGGACGAGAATATACCACCTGGAGGGAAAAAATAAATTCAATAACAGCAGGCTATCGAAATAAGATGAATTTCTTCTGGAAAACCAGTCGAAGATGTATATCGTGTCCGTTTGGAAGAGTCGGTGGGAAGAAAATGTTGGAGTCGGAGGAACGGTCGCGCACCGGCTTTATCATCCTCAGCCGAGTGTGGTGTGTGTGTCGCGAGAGGATGAAAACGCCGTCCATAGCCGACGACTGCACCGACGTTCCCGGTGTCTTATTTTCTTTTCCATTGCCGATGCAAAAAATATGATCGAAGCTGGTCGACGCTGCTACGGGTATGTCTCGACTATGCCGAGGAGACGATCCACAGAATAGACGTTTAGCTGGCGCGCGGTAGAACACGACGGAACGAAGAGGACGAGGGCGGTCGACGAGGATGCGACGCAGAGGGCGAATCGAGCAACTGGTGAGGAAGATAAAGAGGAAGAGGGATTAGTGAGCCACGGGCACACAGGATGAGAACGCGAACGCGAACGTGAACGTGAACGTGAACTTGAGGGTAGGGGAAGAGCAAGAAAGAGGGATGCAAGATTCTTGAAGGTAGAGGCAGAGGAACCAAAGAGGAAAGGTAGAAAAGGACAGAGGTGGCCAGAGGGAAGACAAAGGTAGAGAAGGAGGGGAAAGAGTGGTGAGTAGAAGGGCCGGGGGAAGTGAAAGAGTGAAGCGTGTACGAAGAAGAAATGGGTGGAAGGCCAAGCGAGGGGATCAAGAGGGGGGATATCAAGAGCGGACCTCCCAAGTTGCGGTGAGATGGCGGATCATCATCGTCGCATCATCCGTGAGCCGAATATCTTCTCAGGGCTTCGTTATTAAGCATACGATATACTGCGTATGCGGCTCGTATTCGCGTCAAAAAATTACCGATCGCAGTATCGAAAATTCCTACTTGAGCACCGATCGACTTTTAGATGCAATTTGCCGGCGGACCGTTCGTTTTGCACGTTTTTCAGCGGAGTGCCGGTCGGCCGAGACGGTAGATTGCTCGATTCCGAGACGAGAATCGCGTCGTTCGTATAATTAGTTGGTAAAAGGAAGCGGTTCAATGTGCCGTTCCTCGTCGATCGTGGCCAACATTACTCTTTATCCTTCCGACGACCGGTACAGCAATGCCTTTGAAACGTTCCATTTTTCTTCCATATCTTTTCTTCTTTTGCCTCGCTGCTATTCATAGAAGGCGAAGATCGACGAGCTTTTTTCAGTTGCTCTTAATCTTCTTGAACGAACGATCGGTAGGCTGCTTCTTTCCACAGAGAAAGATCGTTAGCAGTAGGATGTACGGCCTAACGATCATCGATGATCCCTCATCCGCGAAACGATTCTATCGGGCGCAAGTCGAGGGATGTGAAAGCTGTCGGGGAGGAAAATACGGAGGAAAAACTAGGCAAGGGAAATAGTGGATAAAATCGTTCGGAACGTTCCGTTTAATAAAGCAATGCTGTAATTGCCAGGCAAAGCTTCAAGAATGGCGCGCGTACGACGGATGATATTGGACCAACAGATATTAATTTCGGGGATGTACGAGACATTTAAAGACCGTGGGGATTCTGATCCCCAGGCGTGTAAGGGGAAGATAAGGCACCGTGTACCCGCGGCCTGTAATCAATGGCTGGCAAACGAAGTTATAACACAGATGACAAACAAACGTAGCTGGAGTTTGCTTCGGTCGCTGTACCCTTCGAAATGTACTTCCTGCTTGCCAAGTATTTGTTTAAAAAAAGTATTTCCATGCGATATTAAATCGGAATCTGTTGTATTGTAAAAAAATGGATCATCTTTTTAATTTCTTTCATTTTTATACCTTCAACGATAGTAACGCAATATAATTATTGAGATATGTATGATTTTATGTACTGCACTAGGTTAGATGCGTATGTGAGTATCAGTGTGCGCAAGTATGTGTGTGCGTGGCGTCTCGAAAACGGACGAATGTAAACAGTTCAGTCGGTTAACAGTCGGCTATGGAAGACAGTGGCGAGACGCGTGTATCGATGAATATCTTAGGAATCGTCCATAAAATAAATATAGAATTGTTCTAATATTAATTCCAAGTGTAAATTTAATGTCCCTATAACGTTATTTCGGTTAACAAGATCCACGATTCTCAATAATAATACTTTCGCAATGTAAAACAAGTGGAAAAGATCAACGATATGAACGACATTAACACGTATGTATATGAAGCAGACGTTTGAGTAACGCGTAGGAAGGTAAAGCATTGGTATAGAATATTGGTATTAAAAAGAGAATTGGAAATTGGAAATAGCGCAAGTTGGCTTCTCGTGGTACCTGCTTTTTAAAATTTAATTTAAATTACTATTTGCATCAACGTCGAATATGTTTCTATCATTTTAGAGGCACGTTCTTAATGTGATGTAAAATTTAAAAATTAAAGAATGTATTGACAAATAATAAAATATAGTTCTACGTAGAAAATTTGATCGTTATAAATATTAATCATATCACTGTATATTAGTTTTTAAAAATCAATTTATTTATTCTACCACACGTAGCTATAGCAACTATAAAAATTAAGATTATTGTAATTTTGCAATTGAAATACATAGTGCTACAAGCCTTTAAAAAATATAGACCGATAATTATTTAAATAATACAATGGGTCACAACAGTTAAGTTTTTTGATGGCAAAAATGAATTAAAAATTAGAAATAGAGCAAGTTGGCTTCTCATGGTATCTACTTTTAAAAATTTAATTAATTTACTATTTGCATTAACGTTGAATATGTTTCTATCATTATAGAGGTACGTCATTAATGTGATGTAAAATTTAAAAATTAAAGAATTTTTAATCGTATCACTGTATATTAGTTTTTAAAAATCAATTTATTTATTCTACCACACGTAGCTATAACAACTATAAAAATTAGGATCATTGTAGCTCGACTTATTCGCAATTTTGTAATTAAAATACATAGTGCTACAAGCCTTTAAAAAATATAGGCCGATAATTATTTAAATAATGCAATGGGTCATAACAATTCAGTTTTTTGATGGCAAAAATGAATTAGAAATTAGAAATAGCGCCAGTTGGCTTCTCATGGTATCTACTTTTAAAAATTTAATTAATTTACTATTTGCATTAACGTCGAATATGTTTCTATCATTATAGAGGTACGTCATTAATGTGATGTAAAATTTAAAAATTAAAGAATTTTTAATCGTATCACTGTATATTAGTTTTTAAAAATCAATTTATTTATTCTACCACACGTAGCTAGAACAACNTAGAGCAAGTTGGCTTCTCATGGTATCTACTTTTAAAAATTTAATTAATTTACTATTTGCATTAACGTCGAATATGTTTCTATCATTATAGAGGTACGTCATTAATGTGATGTAAAATTTAAAAATTAAAGAATTTTTAATCGTATCACTGTATATTAGTTTTTAAAAATCAATTTATTTATTCTACCACACGTAGCTATAACAACTATAAAAATTAGGATCATTGTAGCTCGACTTATTCGCAATTTTGTAATTAAAATACATAGTGCTACAAGCCTTTAAAAAATATAGACCGATAATTATTTAAATAATGCAATGGGTCATAACAATTCAGTTTTTCGCTGGCAAAAATGAATTGGAAATTAGAAATAGCACCAATTGGCTTCTCGTGGTATCTGCTTTTTAAAATTTAATTAATTTACTATTTGCATTAACGTCGAATATGTTTCTATCGTTATAGAGGTACGTCATTAATGTGATGTAAAATTTAAAAATTAAAGAATGTATTGACAAATAACAAAATATAGTTCTACGTAGAAAATTCGATCGTTATAAATATTAATTATATCACTGTATATTAGTTTTTAAAAATCAATTTATTTATTCTACCACACGTAGCTAGAACAACTATAAAAATTAAGTGTGTTAATTAATAGCGTTACAAGCCTTTAAAAAATATAGACCGATAATTATTTAAATAATGCAATGGGTCATAACAATTCAGTTTTCCCCTGGCAAAGATCAGAAGTCATCGTCAAAAACGGACGACACCTAACTGAACAAAGTCACATTTTTAAGCAAAAATTTGGAATTTTCCTTCTCATTTAACTCGCTTAGTTTCCAACACAATACAAAGAGTTCTATCACACCAAGCAAATATTCTAATGAAGGTTTCATGGAATTTTCTTCCCAGATCGATGTTCCACAGATACTTGCACGATATTCTCGATCTCGGTTACTTAACAAAGACGAAAATCAGAATGTAACAAGTCTTTTTCTTTTATATCGATCAACAGAAATTGGCAGACGGAGTCGAATGCCAAGTTTTCCGTACCATCTGACTCCTTTTCCAATTGTGGTGGCATAAGAAACCATTTGGCCGGAATAATCCATGCCACACATTCCCTCATTACATCCAACGACAGCTAGTGGTTTGAACGTTGCGAACAAACGAAACGAGAGACGATTCTTGAGACTCGCATCACTAAAATATCGACGGTACTGCTGCGCGCGTGGCCTGACGGAGATTTCTGTGAAAACACGCGTGGCAGTGAACGTATTAAGACAATCGTTAAAAAAAAGAGAAAAAATACAAAGATGAAAGTGACAGGAAAAATGATCTCCGATCGTTTTGAACAGAGAATTAAACTAAAGCCCAGTTTTACATCTTCCATCGATTCATAGAGATCTCTGGCTTGCCTAAGCTCAACGTAGATCCACTGGCCCGCGTCACACAAAAGTGGCATCGCGCGTCATCGATAGGTCCGATCGGTGGCAGAAACAAAACGTAGCAGGAAAAACAGGGAGAAGAGAGATGTATGTGACATCTCGTAGGCTGCATATGGCGAGAGAAGGCACGCAGGGCGCGATGGTAGCTGTGCGACGATACTTTATACGCTTTTCGAGTAAATTGGCAAATTGTAAGCCAGTGGGGAAGTAATCAGGGGAATTGTTACGGATGTGGGAGGTTGTTACAGGGCCGCTGTACAAGAGTAACCTGATATTCGACCATTCGTTTTTCTCTGGCCGCGGCATTCGCCCTTTTTGTAACGGTAACATGGAGCTTCTAGGGGTGGAACCATTATGGACGTCCTGCCAGAGGTCCCCATGGAACCTGTTTTTCCAATGGAGTCGCCATCGACATCTGCCCTTCGTTTAGAAGAGGAAATCTCGCTCTCTCTGCAATGGACGTGCACATTTGGAAGACATAATCTCGTGGTTTTCCCAACCATCGTAATTCTCCGCGTCGTTCTTCCCGTACAATCAACTTTATTTGATTTTTGATTTACGAGATGCAGATGAAATAAACAGGCAACAATACGCGTAGCGCAGCTAACAAAAGTAGCTTGAATTGTGCGGCTAAATTTAGAGCGCGTTGTGAAATTTTTACGATGAAATAACTTTTATCGAGCGATTTATTCGGAAAATTCGTTGCTACAATTTCTTCCAGCTTTTTGCTCCAGCCAATTCACCACTGCGCGGAATTTTCATTGCAACAACACAACGCGCGAAGGAACGTTGCATTAAAATATGGAGATGGTCGGAGTGGCAGACGTTCAACTTTACGCACCTTTATTCTTTCGCGGAAAGTTCCAGCGAAACGGAAACACAAACGTAAGAATCCGATTCGTTATGTACGTCGTTCCGGTGTGTATAAAACCGGTACTATACCAATACCTCGTTCGTGCACCTTATGAATAAGCAATAGGCAGTTTCATTGTGGTCTCATCTTTTATTCTTAAATGTTATTCCTGTCGTGACCGACCATTCTATTCCCAAGTGTTATCCCAAAGTCGAATCGCGTTTGCCCTTCCGGCACATCCAGATACACTTGCCAGTCAATATTAATGTCTTTATTAGCGATCGTGCATCTCTCTTTCAACGTCTTCCGATCTGCAGAGCGTGGGAGGATATGGCCATGTCGTAGAGGCTAACGTAAACAGTGGAAAAGGAGAAGACTTGTCGCAATTGTTGGAATATTCGGCTTGGAAAGCGTACTCTTATACTTGCACCAACTTCGCCCTCTTCGACTACCCTTTGCTGGCCTGTGTGTAACTTCTGCGAGGCAATATCTCTCTTTACCTGGAATAGTTGCGCAAGTTTTCAGACGCGCATAAAACGCAGCGTTTTCTATAAAAAGGAATCCGCCGTGAAATACAGCAGCGTGAAGGGCTGATTCGTAACCTTTGGAAGCGGGATCAGCTGCTTCGAACGAGGGCTGTGAATTCAGTGTCTTTGTACAGTACGCACTGAACTAGAAGAGAACCATTTAACTTATACCCATAACACGGACTACTGTTTCTCTGCAAGGATTTCTTTGTTCTTTTTCGATGAAGAGAAGATAGGAAAATGTAGAATTGGAAACGTAAATTATTGGGAAACAGCTTTTAAGAAAGTAAATATAGTTTACTGAGGGGTAGCAACGTAGAAATCGTCTCGAGCATCTCCTTCCGAACATTGAAATTCCATGACAATGATTTAGTTTATATAATATGTGTCTAAAAAATGTGTTTGTGCCTAAAATATTCTTCCCTCTCTTTGCTAACGATATACCCGACAATTAGATGTCCGATTATGCCAGTGCGCGCGTACCGAGCGAAAATTCAAAGTCGATTTTCTCGGAAGCAAAGCCTCAAACGAAAAATTGTTATTCTATATTTTCGACTCCTTTTTTCGCGTAGAATCACCCCCTTTCCGCTTGTACCACCAGTTACCAGCCACCCTGTATATCTGTCGGAGATGAGAAGACACCGGAGCCTTTCCTTTGGGAATTTTGGCAAAATCCTCTAATACTTTAGCCTACATTCTATCATAGCCGTAATTAAGCAATTGTTGTCATTGTATTTGTTCGAGATTTGCGATAGTGGGATTGGGCTCGGAGTGACACGACTGGCCGCCGAACGTAGCCACGGTCACGGGATGGACGTTCCGCCTGACGGAGGTGTGCAGTGGTTGTATGGTTCTCCCTAGAAATGTGGTTGTGGCGGCATACGACCTCGAGAACGGGCCTGGCCACGTGTGATTTTGCCTCGGAGGTGTCGATTTAATGGGACACGCGTTGTATTAATAATCAAACTCCAGACAGAAACTGCCTAGCAACGGCGATTGCAACTTTCTCCATGCTTCCAGCCAGTATATAACAAACGAACGGAATCGCAAAGAGAGGAAAATTTTCATCGGTCTATTATTCGTGCGATCGCCTTGGAAAGTTACACATCGAGCAGTGTATACCGAGCGTCCCAGCAGACGTATTTCGTGCTTCAAAGTATTGCACGTTTAGTAAAGAGTTCTCCCGTTGACCGCGGATTCGTTATTGAGCCCAAGAACATTGTGAATAGCATCTCGCGCGTCTAAACACCACGGTTGTTGGTCGAACTCTGTAAAAATTCATACTTATACTTGTAAATACAATCTTTGTTGTACGAAACGACGGCTAATTCAAATGAGGAATCGTTACGCGCCGACATATCAATAAACAGTAGCAAAATGTAATACTGACAATGTGAATTAACGCAGAAGCAAAGAAACGCTCCTAAGAAATACTGCTGAAGTTACACGTCGAAACTCGGCAACCTCTCGGAGCAGTACTTCCATCAAAACTGCGGAACTTGGACGCACGAGGCTCGCAGGAGAACGATACGGAGACGCGTATAAATACGCGAACGTTTCACGTATGATCATATTGCGGCCATTAACATGGAGAAAAGTTGGTCTCGGTGCCTGGAAAGCAAGGGAGCAGCAACCACGAAGCCTTTAAGCCGCGGTACGGCAAGTTTCCCCACTGATCCTCAGTGCGAGGTGAGTTTAAGCCCCGGGATTCCGGAGTTACTGCCATCATGGCACACCATGCACCACCGCCCATAGATATAAGTATAGCCCCTAGCGTAACACCGTCGACTGTACTCGAACCCGGTGTGCCGGTCTACCACCGTCCTCTATTTCGACCAGCTTTCCCTCTTTCTCTGTCTCTCTTTCGCCGTTGAAACCCACCCCCGTTTCCAGCCCCCTCCATGTTAGTCGGCTTCATCCCTCCTCTCGCACGATCCCTGTGTGCGGTCTCTTTCTCTGTCTACCTCACTCCCCACGCCTTCGTTTCATTGTGCCCTCTCTCTCTCTTCACTGGCGTTGAGTCGTGCAACCGCGATCTAGTGCATCCCTATCGCAACAACGATCGTTCTCCGGGATACGGTAGCTGATATTTATGGCGGTGCCGGCGCGATGTTGAAGTAGTTAAATTGCTGATAATAAATGCGAATCCGCGGTAACTGCTGGCGGAATGACATCCAATCTAAAAGCACCACGTGCGACCCTACACGGATGCTCGGTGTTTGAGCTTTCAATTCCACAGGCCGCGAAAATACAACCTCTGGCGGACGCAATCTTTCGCCACTGCGTTCAACTTCCTCTGACGAACGAGCGGGGAAAACCGGCACGCTGGTCTGATTAAAGTCTGCGAACGCAACTTTCATGGACCCGCTCTCTTTGTGTGCAAACTTGCGCAACTTCCTCCGACGATCCGATCGCACCCTCTGAAGCTACGGGGCTCTAAAGCGGACGCGTTCTTCCATCCACTTCTGACGAACGATTCGTGCAATTATAGGATAGTTGAAAATGTATTAGGAAAGTGTCTTTTCTTGCAACAGTGCACTCCGTACGAACGTGAAAGCAAGTCGCGGTGTTTGTCTCAACGGAAGAAAATGGGTCGTACGTAATCCGACGAAATAATACAAAACAAAGCGTCGTGCGTCTATTTCCTCAAAGAAACATAACGTGCTATTTAGCAAGTAAGGCAACTTTCTGCCTGGGCTTCATTTGTTCAATTTTGCATAAATATCCGCGACCTTCAATACGAAAGGCAATTGGTGAAAATTCACTGTGACCATATAGTCTCAGGTTACATCTCGCTGGCCGATCGTCTGTGGTCGATGAAATTTATTGAAAATTTGACGAGTCGAGATGGAAGAGAATAAATGAAAAATCGTAGGCGACTTGGCCGCAACTCGATAAGCGGTAGTCATCGAAAGCTACCAGTTACTTGATACCGACGGTCATTACGATATTATTACGCGATTCTTCGCGACGAAGAGAGCCAAAAGGTCACCGTCGAAGGGGGCTGCCATTATCGCGGTCAAACGGGGTCACTCCAATTACACGAAGCAACGTTAGGGTTTCAGAGCGGGGCCCGATCGCGTTGCTGGACTTGGCGAGGTTTTCGACCTCCGACCGCTTCGATCGATAGAATCCACGTTGTATTAGCACGGAAACAGCTCGCAAGACCTTTCAGAAGGCCATGCAGGACAACGCATACACTGGGTTATCATTTTCCTTTTTTTCTCCAACTTTTTCTCTCGCAAAGATTGCGTTTATCATGGAACGTTGGAATAAACGATGAAGTAACGCCACAAATAATCATTAACAGTGACTCATAATCAGAAAGCTACGTACTGGATTTTACGTTATCGCGACAAACATTTCCTCGTGACGTTTATTCGCGCTTTCCTTGTTTTCCATCGAGCAAGGGTTGCACAAATTGGCTCGTCTGCAGGTAAACGGGCGGATGCGACGATTAAACGCGTGATCGTCCGTTCATACGATCGCGTAACATAAAATGATAATCGAAGATACATGTGGCACGATGACGGACTGAAATTTATCAGCGATGCTACACGGGACCGGCGATCGATTAAGGAATCGAGGCGTTCGTCGCTCGGTATGGAAACGCCGGAACGCATGCGCACCTATTAACGTTACCCTGAAACGGCGTCTACAAAATTTGCCCGGGCAAATGGCAAATAATCTGATTACATTTGCATAAAACCGTGCAGCAAATACAGTGTTGATACGCGGAGCCTGGCTGGAATGCGAACGAACAGAGAACGAGACGGAGGAAGGGAAGGACCGAGAGACCGCGCAGGAAAAAAGATAATTCAAACGCGAGGGGGTAGTTGGAGGGTGTCGAGCGGCGAGCAGCGTGCGATACGGCAAAGGAGGAAGGAAGGGGCACGCGGTTCGAAGAAAGAAAAAGTCAATGAAAAGAGAGAAGGCAGGATGGCGTCGCGACGCGTCCACTTCTTCCTCGTTCTATCGTTCTTCTTACGTTGAAGATAGGAGAAGAGAGTGGAGAAGACAGAGGGGAGGCCGGGGTGGGAGGTCCAACGTGTACGCGGTGCAACGAATTTTCAGCGGCGTCGACGGTGGCGGCAGCATCTTAAGCTTCATGCAAGGCAAATCAACCCTCCTGAAAGCGAAGTGCTATTCCCGGATTGCGCTAGCAGACCCTTTTACTTATATTTAAATTTGAAGATGGAAAGGTCGCGCGAGAGAACGAAGCCGGCTGTACACGGCAGAACGTCGGGACAAATGAACGAACACGATTCGCGGATACAGAGCGTAGCAGAGCAGACTAGAGCAGAAGAGCAAGATAGTGGAGAGGAGGCGCTAGCGCGCCAACCAGATACGAAAAGCTCGACTGCTGCAAATAACCAAAATGGCTGGCTAATCCAAATGGAATCAGGATACACTTAAACGAATTGCACAGGCTGAATAAATCATTGGAAACTGCGGGATTGATTTGCATATCCGGCGAGGCATTATGCCACCGTCAGCCCTGTTCCTGCGGTAACAGAGGGCGAACCGAATCGGAGCAGGGGGATCTAAAGTCAGACAAGAGCATTCTCGAGATTGGCTATATTTCAGGAAGCGCAACCGAAATACCGGGGCGCGTTTGACTGAACGGTCGCGCCCGTTCGATGAAACCTACTAGAAACCGATATATAACGCCTCTGTCGAATGGCTTGCTGGCCGAGGAAACATTCGAGTTGATCGTGGCGGACGTGTGCTTGCGCTCGTGCGAGCAAGACCAGGCTAGGATAGAAATTTATGTGGTTGATCGCGACGCTATTGGCCTAATTATGTTAATCGCCGTGGAATTTCCGGCAGGTGAATTTATTCCGTCGAGTATGCTCCCGTGTGCACGCGAGAAACATTACCCGAAGCGGTAATTAGAGCGAAATCAAATTGCGTCGGGGAAAGGTTAAGAGAGAGATGGCGATCCTCTTGGGCGATGGCGTGATATGTGGACCAATAAACTGACGTCGAGTCTAATGGTCCGAGCGTCCGGAAGATCGATGCCGCTATTGGATTACCGACGTCCGCGAGTACGTGCCTGACGTTCCCGAAAGTAACGGCATCTTGAAATTATGAAACGTTCATTTTCGGATCGGCAAAACGTTGCGGGCTCTCGAATTTTGAAGCTAATTTATATCCTAACGATAAATACAAGCGCAACGAAAACTTAATTACCACGTTTCAACTCCACAAACGATGTAACCTGGCGGTAGCCACCCGCGTGATAATCAAACAGCTGAAAAATTCTACCAAATTGGACAAATCGTGGATGCAAAGTATTAAACAAAAACAAGAAAAAAAAAGAGAAAAACAACGCTTCCTTTGCGTCGAACGTATCGTATACCGAGCCTACTTGAAGGGATGATCCTGGAAAGAACCGGAGGGAACGAAGGACATGGAGAGACGGAAATGTACTTGCATTCGCGCCCTATCTCCCATAAATAAGATTCCTTTGTACCACGTTTTTTGTCCCTTCGTTTCACGAATTCCTGTGTGTCGGCGCGCAGCGTATCGAAAATACGGGAGAAAGTTGCGAAACAATGCAAGGAACGTCGTACTGTAAGATGAAAGAACGAGGCGAGGATGAAGGAAAAAAGCTATGCGGAACAAAGGAGAAAGCTAGTCATAGAGTTCTCCGGCCGAGAAAATGTGGTGTCAAGAGCCCTGCTGAACACCGACGACTAAGTCAGGTATTTACCGTACTCTCTGGAATGCCTTTGAACGAATGAAGCTGTTATCGAACGTCCCACTGCACCTAACCGACGACTAACATGCTGTCTACCGGTCTAGAATCTAATTAATCCCGCGTTGCTAGCGTGGAATCAAAATGAGGCACATTATTCCTTTGGAATGGCGTGTCTGATTGATCGAGGCGATCGTCAAGCTCGAGCTTCGTGTATCATTATACGTCATTGAACGAGACAGAAAAACATTTCATCGTTCATCGAATATCTTTCTTGCGGTTGTTCTACGACCTACAATTTCCAACACTACATCAAACATTGCGATCGCTGGGTCGGGGATTGACAATTTCTACGATTGACATTTTATAGACCTTTCAACGACAGAGTATTCATGATTTCCTTGCTTTCCTTCAAAAGAAGGATAAACGACCGAACGAGAGTAGGAAAGATAAATCGGCAAAGGTGAAGAAGAAGTGGAACATTGGGTATGGTCAAGGTAGGGACACGTTATAGATCATAGAGGGCCGAGGATCATTGGCAAGCGAGTAGGAAGCAGCCCTCTGCCTGGGCATTTCATTATATGGCGAGAGTCGCGCCGTGCCATTATTATTCACGCGTCTCTGGTTGCGTGGGCTCACGACCCGCAAGAGCTACCACTGTCAGCCCTGCTGAATTATAAGGGCATTACGACGCGCGACTGTTTGTGGCCGTTAATCGCGGACCTTCTGGAAAAGCTGGAGACAGCCGACGACCGACACGTGACTCATACACGCGGCGACGACTTATCGAAAGTTGCGGGACACGCGAGTCACCGGACAACCTGCGATCGTTGCTCGAACGAGAGGGAACGCGTTTCAAGGAAAGCGGTGAAAATTTGTCTCGTCTAGACGAAATGTTTTTGCAGCGGCACGTCGACTATAAGCATCAAGGATATGCGATTATAATAATGGCGGGAGCGGCGCGGGTATATAGTCGGGCTGGAAATAAAAGCAAAAGAATTCGCAGCCGTAGCGAGTAAAGCTGCTGTAGACTGCGATGCCTATCGGTGCACGGGAAACAATCATTGATAATGCGCAGTCAACATTCACGGGCAATTATTTACCCGTTGAACGCGTATTTTGTAATCTACGTAAAGCGGAGTAATTACACGTCTTCCTGTAATTACATGCAAATTATAATAATGTATCGTTGTTGCGATGAAAGTTTCTTTTTTCTTTTCCCCTTCTTTTGCAAGAGCTCCGAGCGGCGACCAAGCAGTTTCCAGAGCAACAACTCGCCGATCAACGCGCCACTTAACATATCGCGCGACGTCCACCATTATACGCTGTACACTGTCGACCGCTCCGAGCCTACGATTTCTACAGACCGCTTATTTATAGAATTACGGGCCCAGCAGCCAGCGACCGGTCGATCGCAATCCTACAAACGCAACGGTTGTTCCTTATCACGCGAACAACGAGCTTAGCCCTCCTCGCCCTCTGTATTCGTATTAGATGGACGCGCGTGGTACGGCATATAAGTACGAGACTTACGTAAGTACGCTAGTGATCGCGTAAATACATATATCTGGAAAGTTGGGTAGAGGATTCGGGATACGTTTGAAGAGCCGAGGGAGATAAATAATCGTGACAAGAGAACAACAGAGGGAAAGGCCACGATACAACGACAGAAGCACAGAGGAGAGCGGTAACGGCAGAAGCCGTTCCGCCGATCCAGTCGCATCGCTCCGAAGCACAGTCGGATGGACGTTCTTTCTGAACGAAACCCAATTAAGAAATGTTTTGTCCGGCTAGCGGGTAGGCAGTGGGTAGTTGAAGAGAAAAGAGAAAGAAGAGGACGAAGATGGGGAGGATCGGAGGAGATGGCAAAGGATCGAAGAGAAGAATCGAATAAGAGCACGAAAAGCGTAGGCGAGGAAGGCCAGGGGAATGATCGAATATCGCAGCATGAGTCCAAGGGGGATCGAATCCTCGATCGAGGATCGGAGGTAGGATATACTGGAAGAGAAAGAATAAGCCAAAGGGTCCACACACGGGTCTTTCGCATAGGCGGTAGAACGGCAGCTGTTTGAGTCGAGCAAATTAGTAGCCGGCACGTGATTGGTCTGTTACCGCCCCGTCTATATTGCAATAACCACCGGAGCCACGCCGCGATACTTGCGAGCGTGAAGCGAGAGCCCCGGTCAAACGCTTCTCTTCTTCATGGTACCGCTTGTGCGTGCGCGCGTCCACCTTCTTTCGTCTTTTCTTTCTTCTCTTTAGCCCCGGCTCTTTTCTCTATCCCTTTCGGTCTTCGTCCCTTGCCCTCACACCCGGTCTACCTAACCCAACCCCTTCGATCTTCGTGTTCCCTGAACTCCTCTTTCGAAACCCTTCCGCGCCAGCTCGCAATTTACTCGCGATATCTTTATGCCGGAATTTACGAGCAGATAATCATCGGAGGGATGTTCCGGCATTTTTCGGCCAAATTATTATTATTTATATTGCGATACCCCGCGGACAGAGATCCAACGTCTTCGGCCGGCATTAATTAACTCGGGATCCGCGGTGATGCGCCCGAAGAAAATGTCTTTATTACCTGCCGATCTTCGCACGAATCGTTCCACCACCCTCGTCCACTGTCGTTTCACGCTCTTGCACGTTTCTCCACTTCTTTACTTCTTTAAAACCCAACATATCACGGCAACCTCTATGTTCGGATACGAATGATCGGACACTTGGCTTGCGAAAAATAAATTTGCGCAAAGTCGGCGATAAAATAATCTCGGACGTTAGACGCGGCCGAAGAGATATTTCCCATCAACTTTTGCAATAATTAAGAACAAGAAATAATAGGTGCCTCGACTGTCAAGTTCGAAAGGAACGACAAATTACAAGGAGGCGAAAGGGCTAGCGGACACTAGGCGGACACAGTTAAATCACAGTGATGGTTTACACTCGCCCACTGTCGTCTGCCGCCTCTCTTCATTTCGCTGCGACAACGCGACTCCCTTTCTCTCATTCGTTCGCATTGCACGCGGCTCTTTCTCTCCTTTGAACAGCTTTCGTGTACGTGTACCTGCCTCCCCCGCCTTCCCGCCACTTGCCCGTTATCCCTTCGCCTTCGTGGTGCGCGCGATGCTTCCCGGAATCGAGGGAAAATAAAAGTCAGAGGAGAATACAGCTGAAAGAAAAAGGAACGACCGAGAGGGAATAGCCTAGCCGCGGACAGAGAAGCAAGAGAGGGTTGTAAAGGGGATGGGAATGGAGGAGAGGGGCGTCACGGAACTCATGCAACGTGAGTGGGCCTAAGGCACGACCGCTGTTGCTGGTGCTGTTGCTGCTGCCGGTGTGCTGTTGATGCTGATGCTGCCGCTGGTGCAGCCAGAGAGGAGTTCTCGAGAGCGATATCTACCTATCTTGATGCGATACAAGCAGCCACCTTCTATGCGATATAATCCCATTGCCGATGGGATCCGACGTGTTGCGCTGCTCGACGAAACCGTGCTAAGATAGAGGGGGTCGTAAATCCTCACTAGCTACCGTCCTGCTGACTCCAACGAGCTAAGTTCCCTTGCGCCTTATAAAGCCTAACCCTCTGACTAAGCGATCCGGACGCTACCGCTAGACGTTTCTTCCTCGTCGAGCTACATGACTGACGACCATATTCCAACCTTTGTTTCGTCCGTTTATTCGCCAGTCATTAAAATCGTAATCGTCGTTTCATGGGCAAAGTCGACGATGCTATCCGAATGATAAAACGGTCGCTATACTGATCGCAACCTGTCGTTTACCATAGGACTATCGTAACGCGATCGAGCATGACTATATAGATTTGGAAAAGCGTAGACGGTGTTGCTACTTACTCATACCGTGACAACGTTCGCTTCTTCGTTCTTTGCTACGAGCTAGCGGAACGCTTACCTGCAACAAAACGAAAAAGCATGGGATTAGAGTGACAAGTAGCAGTCGGATCGATTATTTCGCAATAAATGCTAACGATATTGCCGATCGACGTTTCTCGCGATTTCGTTTCACCTCTGTGGTGTATTTATACACGTTACATGTACGTATTGCCGAGAGTGGAGCTTCGTAATCAGCCGTAACAGCAGGAGGGTAACGATTAGCGAAACGCTGTGCACAGTTGGACGCCGACTTGTCCAAGTGATTACGCGGCATCGTCGTACGCGTTCTCTGTGTCTTCATTCCCGTCGTGCCGTTTCAAAGATCGTTAAAGTTAATGCGACGTATACCGAAGTAGGGCAGATTGCTCGGCCCGATCGCACGTACGTTCATTACGCGTTCCACGTCGCATAGCTTTATCGCGGCATGCCGTAGGCGGCTCGGCTCACTCGTCGTCATCGTTAACGAAGAAAATGCGAGCCGAAAGTTGAAACGAAGCGATCCGATTAAATCAACCGGACCTCGAAGCTGGTCGCCTGTTCCTCCGCAGCGGTTTTCGAAGCGAAACCGCGATCGCCATTTGCGGCACGCGGCCTCTTCGTCAAGCCCTGCCCTTGGCATTCGAGGGAATTTCGGCGAACAAAGTTGTTGAATATCGGTGGAGAAGAAAATCGCCGGGGAACGGAGAAAAAGATGTACGTGCTGGTCTCAAAGGGGGAGGAACGACACATAGAAGCTGCTAGGAAGACTGATAGTCCTCTGCGTTTCATTACCACCTCGGGAAACCGGTAACGCGACCGTTTTCTATTCCCCTCACGATCATCCACGAGTATGATGGTCGGAATTGAACTTCTTCCTCGGGAGAAAAACGCAAGTGGAGCACGCGAAACGAACGCTTCTTGCGTAATTATGAGCGAGGACGGTAGGGAGGCAGGGCAAGACAACGAGCCAGAGTTTCTTTCGGTAGAGGCGTATAGCCATCTTTAACGAGGAATACGGAGAAAGACGAGCTGTCGAAACGGGCCGGCGTAATTTCAAAAGAGGCCGTTCCGGTTTGATCGACGTTCCGCCCGCGGATTGGAAGATTTCGGGGTAGCATGCGTGGGGTGGCGGTTGCCGATGGTGGTGGAGGACGCGCGCAAAACTGCGATGCATGCCGTGGTAGCGGCGCAGCAGTCAGCAAGAAGAAAAGAAAGAGAATGAAAGAAAAAGGAAGAGAGAGAGGAGAATGGGGAGAAGGTGGACGGGGAGAGCCTTTAGGAAACACGGTATTCAGGAACCCGGGTGGAAAAAGTGGTAGGTTGGGCCTGACGAGTCGCCATCTCTGCCGGCGTCACATCACGTAGCGGGCCCCGAATGGCGGGCTCGAGATATAACGAACCGTCGGCTTGCCGGCGAGAAAAAGTTGGACGATGGCCAGTTACGTACCGCGTCACCACTATCCACCACGACGCTCTATACCTGCTTCTCGGTGGAAGAAGGACGAGGAGAAAAGCTCGAGGGAAGCAGCACAGGAACGAGGGACACGTAGCGAGCAAAGACCGAGAGAAAGAGAGAGGAAGGGGGAAAGAGTAAAGAACGAACAGAAAGGAACGGTCCAGATCCTCGTTCTTTCAACCAGCCACTTTCGTTCCTGGCCGCATTCAGCGAACGGGAGGCCCCAGGCTGGGGCTAATGGGACGCAATTAAACGATTGGTATCAAAGAGCACCGCCGGTCGCGCTCGCGGGAATGTCGCGAACTAGATGGCAATGCCGGGGCTTCTGCAACAACGGCAGAAGCACACGGAGGCCCACGGTTGATTCGCTGCCGTGGAGAGGACGAGTCTAGAAAAATCTCGGCCGCGTCCAATTCCATCTCATTAGTGGAGGGAAACGGCAGCTGATGCTTGTCTCTCTTGCGGTCTTAGCGCAAGAAGAAGAAGCGTTCGGAAGCCATGTATGGAACCGGTCTCCCTCTGTCTCCCTATCTATACACCCGTATGTACTCGAACGGTGAATATACCGGGTGTCGACCACGTACCTCGTATTTCTTCTCACGATACGGACAGCCGGGCAGACGATCTAGCATTCTTCTCCGTACGATAACCACACGCTCCTGCACACCGGAGGACACAGCCGGCCAGCGAAATAAGGACCGAGAGAAGTTGGCCTAACTGCCAACTTCTGCATAGAGATTCGAGGATAACACGACCCTTCTGCTCTCAGGCTGATGCAACCATGAGCGGGAATCGACTGTACCGTGCTTAGTCCGACACTATACACGTTCTCCAGTCTGATCGACGATCCCAGCGTCGCGGGACGATTCCATTCCGTTCGTTCGTTTAACAAGTACGAGTACGTTACCCGTTTATGGGGCGAAACAAACGACGGCGAGCCTCGGTCGAACTCTAAAAACTTGAAACGCCTGAAACGTTAAAGGTTTTCGAAGCAACGACATCTGGACTTTTAAGTGCACCCCAGATATATCGTGACGTCCTTGAAATCGCACCAACCAGATGACGAATCGCGCGAAATACGTTACAGAAAATTAGCAGCATTTGGACAGGACACCCTGTACATGTGGACCGCGCTTATATTCCGTATGTGCATATATTCTACACGTATATACCGCGCACAGGCCATACCTGCATGTAGCATGCACATGCATGCGCCGCAAAACAAAGCGAGCTCGTTAGGAGGTGCATTGCAACGACTGCACTCTTTGCTCTCCGGTACATCCTGCTGGCGGTCTGAGTCCGCCGACTTCGGCCTCCGGCCGACTCGCTTCTCTTTGCCCGTTTCTCGCCATTACGAACAAACTCATACTCGAACACGCTTTGGCTTTGTTCGTGGTTCGGTACCAGTCGCCAAGGAAAGGGTAATTGCCTCCAGTCTCTCCCGGCAATGTTCGAGAGATCCCTTTGGCAAACCGTGGAATTGCGTATCGTACCGTGAGATCGATCGTGTAAACTGCGCGCCAGTCGGCGAACGAGTCCCTGATTTACGGCCGTATCGAGCAGCCCAGTCCACCTAGGATTTCAGAGATAAGACGGCTACTACTTTGGCGTACGCGCCACGCTAAAACCGATTGCCAACGTCTCGCTTGGAAAAGACCATCGATTAGAAAATGCCACGAGAGCTAGGGTTCTCGATAACGAAGGAAATACGTTTGCGCGGAGGTTTACCATTTTTCTGATCGCTTCCGGACGCTCGATACTCTTCGTGCATAACCGATGGAACGCGTCGTAAAGGATAAGACGGGTAGGAGAGACCGGTAGCCTTAAGGTCGAGATAAAACCCGAACAGTGAAATATCACCTTATTAATGCCAACCGCTTCATTAACGTCAAGCGTTAACACGTGCACAGTCGGTCAGAAGGCAATCCGTATCCGAAGCGAAATTATTACGCGGTGCGCTCTCCTGGCTACGGTACAGGGTGGAACGTGGCCGAACGCTTTGCTTGTCGATAAAGAGCGGATCCTTCATAAGCGCGGCAAACCGCATAACTCTAGCGCGCGGCAGACAAGCAGAATAAGAGGAAATATGGGAGGTGATCGGCCTCTCTTCGAGGTGGAGTCATGCGAGCACGGCCGTGTAGCCCTGACTGCAAAGAGGAAGACGGAGAAAAAAAGATCACGCGGGTGGAAGAGAGAGGGCGGTTGGTCCCAAGAGAAAGAGGCTGCACTAGCAAGAGAAAGAGCGGACGAGAGAGTGTAAGAGAGCGAAAAAGAGCGGGAGAGAGGCTCCGAGCGAGCGCCAACTGGGCCGACATAGCTCTCGACTCTCCAGGACGAGTTTATGCGATTTTTACACTCGATCTGATTTTTTGGCGGCGCGCCTCGCTCTCGCGAGACAGATATATGTCCCACAAGCATACAAGAGCCGCGCGTATAAAGACATCGAAGCGAAAGCCAACGAGAATTCCTCATCCCATCCTCTCAGCTCACCCTGCTCTGTTCCCTCTTCGGCCTCGCTCCTCTCCTTCGCGAGCCACGGTACCCCATCATCCTCTTTGCCACCATACTTGGTATACCCCTCTTCCTTCTCGACCGTCTCCCTTCTCCTAACTACCACCACCTTCCCTCCCTTCTTCTTTTCCCTTCTCTCACCCCCTTCCCTTCGCAAAGCCCAGCAACGGGAACAAGAATACGAAGAGTCGAAGGGCCTCGCCCATAACCGGTTCAGTCTCTCTCGTCATCGCGCTCTCCTCTACTCCGCCTCGACAAACCGGCAACCGACTAACTTACCTACCTGATCCACATAGATATGCCCACGATCGGATACCCAATAAACTGCTGCTTAATCGCGCCACCGTCTTCTCTGACATACATTTTCGTCAGCTATTTCGCGAAACGTCGATGACGACCAATCCGCCACGGCTCCAGCCTCCGACTAGTCTGTTCTTAACGCGACCCCACGGCCACTTCTGGCCGAGTCAATTGTCACGCACGCTAGACCGTTAATTCGTTAAACTACATCGTTAACGCTAGCCTTGGTAAAACCCTTCTAGTCGTTTGGTCGATACACTGTAATAAGGAGCGCAATGCTCGTTGTTGCCTCGGTCTACCTTTGAGAAAATAGAAAGAAGGGAGAGAGAAAACGAGCGATCGTTAGCGAATAGCGAGCCCAGTAATTTCCGCGTATCCCGAGCAGCGGCGAGAAAAAAGTTCCGCTTGACTGGCGACATCGCTCATCGGCCGAAAGAATCGTCCAATTTGCGGGACTCGTTTTGCGTCGCCCTGGCCGCCACTGCGCGCCATGTGCGCGCTTCCAACGACCAGAATAGGAGGGAAAAAAAAAGGGGCCTGCTTTCGATTAGAAGGTTCGCTGGGACCGTTTTCTTCATGGCAGACACGCGAGCACGCGAGCAACCGATGTACGTCCGTGGACGAGAATAAAGGGGGTTGTCGATTCGCCGATCGTAACACAGGGGGAAGGAAAAAAATTTCTTAACGCGGGGAACAGCGGAGAGGCTGCACGGACGGTGTAGCGTGGCACGGCTATCCGATCGAGCAGTACTCACGCATACGGGCCTCACTGTGCCTCGTGTACATAAGCAACGACAGGTAAGAGTGCAAAAGCGAGAGCAAAGAGTTAAAAGAAGAAACGCTCGTGGAACAGCGTCCACTCATCACGCGGCGTGTAGCCGGCCTTTACATAAGCGACCATGCCGCCTGGCGGCGAAAGCGAACGAACGCTTTTACAACTCAATGCAGAGCCCTCCTGAAGGCCCCTTCAAGCTATCTTTCTCTCCATTCCTCTCCCCCGTTTTCTCCGTCGCGTTTCTCTCCCTTTAACCACTCGCCCTTCTTCGGACCTCGCATGTTTCTCTCCCTTGCGAGAGGACCAGTCGTAGCGGTATATGTACGCGCGCGTACCACTATCTCCTCTCCTCTCCTCTCCTCTCTTTTCTTCCTTCGCCGAACCGACGCGCATTTATATTCCCGCGAAAAAGACCAGCTTATTCGCGTCTCGTGACATTCGACGCGTATTCGGGCGAAGAGGTAGCCAGGGATTCGAAATAGCCGGCCGTCTTTCGACGTCCTCGAAACGGTGTCGAGGCCGACGCGTATCCCTCGACGATCGCATTTTTCATCCGATAGCTCGTCGAAATTTCGTCACGTTCGCAATGAAAAGTTTGAAGGGTAAGCAGTCGCTGGAAAACCTGACTCGCCTGCAAGCACAGCCTGCCGAACATCGATAATTTGTATGTTCTCGTTCTCGAGTCTCTTCTGAGAGAGCAACCGAATGAAACAATGTAATCGACGATGGTTAACTTTCCGCGCAACGAGTGCCCGTCGTGGTAACCGCGTCGCGTGAAGAATTGCATACGCCAGATATATCTAGACCATCGCGCGCTTCGGCCGGAAACCGGGTTTTAATTAATACGAATTAATAATTAATAGCGAGACCGTGCTCACGGTCAGCGAGTATCGTCTTCGCGCAAAAAACGATCGAAAAGCAGAGTAGAATGGGAGGGTCGAAGAGAAACGGCACGGCAGAAGGAGTTAATTATCGCGTCCGTATGATTCCACCGCGGACACGATAATTAACTCAATCCCCTTCTTTGTCTCTCCCTTTACCCTCGTGCGGCTTTTTATTCGCTGCGACACCAGGTATACAAGCCACGAGATATTCAATATCGCGAACGGTTAATGAAGGCTCTCGTCCGCCAAGTGTAACGCAGATCAGCGCCGTCCAGAACTCCAGAAAGACACGCCGCCTCGGTCTTTAAACGAAGCACAGAGCAGCGATGATACGTTGCGTCAGAGTAGATGGTGTCTTTTATACGGTTCGTTATTGCGCGCCTTACTAAACCATCGTTCCCGTTGCTCGTCTTTGCCTATTCGCCTCGCTTGGGTGCCCCTGATCATCGAATCGTACAGAACAGAACCACCCCAATATTATCTTTCACTTAAATTTTGTCTCGTTCAACGAGTGAGACATGCTCTTTCTACGCAGACAATTGTTTTCCTGCAATCACTGCAATCTTCATCGCGCGTCCCAGGGTGAGCTTCCCATAGTAAACGGCCAGGTGCGCGTCATCTCGCCTAGTTTGCCCTGAACGGATCCCTACGTGGCGTTCTAACGACGCGCCTATGATTTATGGCCCCCATGGTCCGATAAATGCGATTCCTTTGGTCGTTCGACGACTGAGAAACGTTCATTTTGCGAAAGATCTAGGACGTTGGGAAAGAAATCGATGATTTCTACGAGCGATGTTATCGGGGTATCTCGGGCGTTCTCTAAATTGATTTCCAGGCCTCGTGAACGGCACCCCAATGGAACAGCCGAACGCCCTGCCTCTTATCTGGCAACGTCCCTCGCATTTCTCTTACCCATTACGCGTCTTCGTTTCATTGGACGATACGCGAGCTACCTGGAGAATTTTTAAACGAAATATCTAAAGGGTAAAAGGAAGGAAAAGAAAAAGACTGCAAATCTTGGTGCTAGAGTTACAGCTAATTAACAATACGCGGCGAACGCGTAACATTTTTCTGGCTTCACCGAGCCCATCAATCTTTGAGTTACGCGTGAATTAACGCGCGCCGACGCGGTCGTGCTCTCGTCGAAGCTGTGGAAATGCGACACATTGGGCAAACACACGGTCGGCCGGATTTCCGCCGTTCACCGAGTTCCCGAACTCATCGTCAAGCGTACAATTTCGGACACGCGGAATTGTAACGACAATCCTCAAATTGCTAACACACCGGGACCTTGTTAAGTATTCAGCTACGCGCACACTGGTTTACACGAGCGTCCGTTTTCCAATTCGGCCGATGCGAATAAGGGAAGTTTGACAAGGGGGAAATCTTTCAGCATGATCGATTGTTAGAAATGGCACGGCGATTCGTTCAAAGTAACGGAAAATCGAGTACTTGGAACAAGCATGACGAGCAAATTATTAAAATATAATCGATATTAATTACGACGATGACGACATGGAAATTTGACTTGACGTTTGCTTAGAATTTGGATGGAGAATAAAATTAAGATATTGTACAAAATAGAATTCCTAGAAGACATTAGAAAATACAAAGAGATTCATCGACTAAACGTATTAACCAGTTGCAAAATTATAGGATCGAACAAGCGTATGATTCGTACCAATAAATAAAAGTCATGAAAAAATCCAGCGAACAAACGTTCTGCCTAGTTACAAAATATTAGCAGAGTTACTCAAGCTAACCGGTTCTATTTCATTAGTTATTTCGTAGCACAGCGATTGTAGCGCCAACTATCTATCGTCCCTGCTACTTTATTTATACATGACGTGGCTAATTAAGCGCGTAAAACTAGCAAAAAATGCTGCGTTAATCGCATCGGGGCAATCCGACGAAGTCGGTCAAGCGTAAAAGCATATGCGCGATTACTGTGTACGCACGATTACTACAGCTTTTACGTGGCAGTTAATTATTTATCAGTAGAGCACGTCATCATGCCGATAAGTTTGAACGTTATCGCGCAGAATTTGCCATATCTTGCACTTTCCATTCATTTTTTTTTTCCGTCCATCCCAGCGATGCACGCCTTCGCGTCGGTAGCCACGACACGGTCGTTAATTTATAATCGAGCTCGTTACCCACGAATGAAAACGTTTCCTCGTTAATTATCGCCTTTAATTTTTACTCGACACCGAAGCGCGAATATAACCAGCGCTAGTTTCAACGGTGACGACGAATAGGTCCATTCCAGTGAAAAATAAAAGCCTCGAAAACGAAACAAAGATGAATTAAAGATTATCTCACGATGGAGTTCTAATAATACATTGCCATGTCTGATTATAACGCGTTAGCGATCTGGAGAATTGTGTCCAATTTATAGAGACAGTCGAGGTATCCGACGGCAACAAATCAATGGCGTCTTTACGACGCCGCGAATCCAGTTCCGAGTTAAACTAACCTCTCATGTGTCCTTTTCTATAATCTAAAAACAATAAAGTCAATGTTATAAAAATCTGTCTAAGCTATGTTTCATCAAATTTTATAAAAAAAGTGACTCGACTTGAATTTTATTCGCGTGCATTAAAATAATTACGGGGATCAATTAGCACCATCATAATCGAAAATTGTTATGTCTTCTGTAAATACCTGCAATTACCTCAGTGAACATTACGATACTGGATTTTTACACCCATCATGTCCTGCGCGCATATTACTTTTAAAATGCCCGATATCCTTGGACATGAAATGTTGAAATTGCTTTTGCCGAAAGATGGTTTCGTAACGGTTGATTATTATCCAATACACGCTTGCTTAATGGCCTCCGAGGGAAATTATACGATGCGCGGTAAAAATGTCATCGGCGAATAATGCGAAAGGACAAACAGATCGATTATGATTACCTTTTTGCCGTAAGTGCATCGTCTCGAATCACGCAAGTCGTCTAATGATTATGAGGAGGAAAAGAAACGGAGAGAAAAGGGAAAAGAGAAAAAGGAATGCGTTGGAATCTTACTTGGCGCGACACCGGTTTCCGTCGAGATAATTTATCGCAAGAACATTTTTCGAGCCGCGATCATTAACCGTACTGTCGTAATTATCGTGCGCGTTTACCATCGCCAGTCTGAAGCAACACAAAATTGACTTTTACATCTTGATTTATTCACATTTTTTTCTTTTTCAATTGAAAACGATGACCTAATGATCTAATGGCGATGACACGCCGTTAGCTAGTCGTCTCGAACACAGCCGTTGGAACTTTTATCGAAGTCAATGTATTACTTTGAAATATCGATATACCCGCATTTAGACGCGACATCTACACTTGTAGAATATGAGGTTATGTATTTGTGACAGGTGTGCGTTTGACAAAAATTATCTGCCTACGTAAACCATTTGCCGAATTATTAAATGAAACGTCGTTTTGTTCGCATGGTGAAAATGAAGAAAACAGAACGATAGCCATGCAATTAAAATGCTAACCTAGGCGCACATGTAGTTTACGAAGGAAAATAATTAGAATAAGCAATCGCATACACGATGCAAATTAAGGCGGCACGTTTTTTAACTATTTCGGTTTTGTTGACCCTATAAAATCGAAAATGAGAGAAATATTTTTTAAGTTACGTGGATCTCTTAATTTTGTAAATGTTATTTTCAACAATGTCGAATAAAGTATACTAACTCAATCAACGATTACCGCTAGACAACGCGCAACTAGTACGACCAAAACAGCAGTAGCAATCTCAATTTATTCAATCAAAATTCAATTGCAAAACGATTTGGAAAATTTGAATAACATCGGCGATTCGTAAAATTGACATTGAAGTTAATGGAACTGCATAAACAGTGCAATAGCGCGCACGCAACAGAAGCATTACACTAAACCGTCCACAATCGGTAAATACCGAAATGATATGCGGTTCACCGCAAATGATCAAGCCGCAAAATTATCAGGTTCACGCGAGAAACATTAAAGAAGAGCAGTAATTTGATGAAAACAAAAAACTAAATTCAGAACACAGAATGCACTTGCACATACACGCACGTGCACGTATAGGTGAGCATCACAGGCACACGTGTGAACAATCGTAAGATGGCTCCATCATATCCACTTGGCGTCGAAATGAAAAGCCAACGGGATTTTTGGCGACTTACGTACCAGTTTCGGTGTCCAATCCGCGGTGACATCGCGAGCTGGACAACAATCGTGCAACGATACCGTGAAAAACAATGGAAAAACGGTTGAACCGAAATCGCGGCAGAGAAAAGATAACCGCGACGACACGGTGGCCATGTTGATCTTTCGCCCCACCCGATTCGTCGTGAGCGCTTAGAGCACGCACGATCGTTGCGCCACGGCGCGGCACGTTATCCACTGTTATAGGCCCGCGCGTTCCCTCATCGACCGGTTTTCATAGCCGTGTGCCAAGCTTGACTCCATCCCAGCATGCTCCCCGTTGGGTTCACCCGAGTCGCCATATTGCCATGAGACGAGTTCGAGCCAGATCTGCGCAGGTCGGATGCCGCGGAGGCAACCTTTGCCTCGGATACACCCACGTCGCGTATTTATCTATTAGATTTACATTGGCGATATATCCTTCAATGACCGATTCGACGCCTGACGCGGCCTTAAGTGCGCGATTAACAATATATCGAGTGCCACATGAACATTTAGCTTGGGAATGTTTCACTCTCAAAAGGTAAGCACGTGGATGCGCGAGTTTGCGTCTCTATGTAGCCACGGTTATAGTTGAACATGACAGAGAGCGCGTGTGTGCGTGAGCGAGGCGAGTATGACAGGCTGTGTACGGCGGCCATAATGGCATCGATACTAATAAAAGTAAATATTCTACTTTCGTTTTAAAACGAACTGCCGAAGCGTAACGAAAGATCACGTTGCAGTTTTGGAATCGTACCGGTTTCGTGCGTAATGCAGCTCGAAGAGTCGCCGTTTTACAAGATGCTTTGTTATCATGGTAGTACGCGTGCGTGGATCCGCTGACTCACGCACACAGGCACGCATAAACATTTGACATTGCAGTCGTGTTTGTGTCTGCGCGGTAAACCGTAAACGTTTATGAACTATTTATAAAAAAAAGTCTGATAAATGTACCGTCCGTCAGCAGAGGAAAATGCAGCATGTATAATGAAAATGTAAAGTCCGAAAATCGAAACGAAAACGACCGGACTGCCCCGACTATATATGGAGCTCCTAAATACGCGTTGAAATAATTATGAACATTACCGGGGAAATTTCGATTATTAAAGCACACCCGAAATTCTCAATAAAATACAATTATCCGAATTATTAATGAGATTTGTATAAAATATCTGACGGGGCGAAATTTAAGGATTGGAACGATTCCAACGAACGTTTCACGACCGAATTCCTCATTAACATCCAACGGGATGCGCTTTCTCAATTCTGCTGGCTGTCTTGTGTCAACAAAAGTGTTGCACACACAGTGCGCACAGACGGGTCTGGAATCGTAAATAAATCGTCCGGAAACGATACCACCACACGGCATCTACTCGAGTAGAAAAAACAAGTGGGTCCAAGCAGCGCCACATGTTGAAAATAAGTCATCATCTAGAAGCGAGTTTTTTCCTCCCAAGCGGAGAACCCGAAATACACCCGACCCCCCTGCCTTTATGTTATCGCGACTTTTAAAAAAGGAGGAAATAAATCGTTTCAAGTTGGATAATAACTCGTATCAAAAGTTGGTGAAACGAAACTTTTGCAATTACCCCTGGCGCTTTTATAAAAATGGGCAAAAATTACTTCGAGAAGACCGATATAACTCCCAATGTATTTCCAAGCATGATAAGAACCGTACATATTTTTTCCACCGATTCGCACAAGCCTACCTTTACCCTTTCTCGCACGGTCAGAAGTTTTTCCTTCGAAAACGATTCTCAACCGCGTTCCAATTACCACTATGCAAGCCATACATACGTCTTACACATATACTTCAAGTATACCAAGCTACGCGAAGCGCTCTATCTTCACCGTGATTACCAAAACGTCCGCAGAACTTCTCTGTATCCCCCAAGTATACCTGCTCATCCACCCGCGATACCGAGATGCTGTCTCGTCTTCAGAAACTGGTAGCAGTAGCCCAGACAGTGGCTATATACCGCGAATGAAAGCCACCGGATAGTTTCGCGGTGCAGCTAATTTACGCGAAGTCGAGCAATAAACATCGCGTCTCTCGCTAGAGAATACCAGGCGAACGCGCACACGGATGAACGAACGAACGAAGCTGAGACCGAGGAGAACAGAGCGAGAGGGAAAAGCGACAAAGTGCGTTCGTGTGTACGAACGAGAAGCATACGCACGTAGGGCGCAACAGTAGCCGTAGCGCCGGTTAATTAGGGTTTAAGTTTATGAGGTGCAGGCGCGCACGCCCTACCCCCGCCTCCCCCATTCCACCACCTCTCGCCACCCCCACCGACTCAACCCCTCCATCGCTTCCCATGGTCTTTGTCGCTCCCCGTTAAAGCGGTCTGGTTGTTTCTCTGTCTGCTACACCCCCACAAGCCCCCATCCCCATGCGCGCGATTCACCAAACCACCACCAGCACCGGTAACATCGTCCTTTGCATTCTACGCGCATACATATGCTTACACGGGAGGGATTAATATGTGCGTGTGCACACGAGGATATCAAACTTCACACGCGAGAGCAATAACAAATGTTGGACGTTCACAGCTTCACAGGTTTATCGCCGTTACCGCCGATTTACGCGTGGCTGTGATAAAAACAAAAAAAAAAAAAAGAAAGAAAGAGAGGGAGGGAGGAGAACAGATCGAAATAACGGCAGCCGGCTACCGAAAGGATGGTGATTACCGTCGCCTAAATGAAAAACCCGATACATTATGGGCTTTTCAACGGGAACGACCGACACCTATGCCGTATCACGTATGCTTCCGAAGATTCTTTGCCCGGCGGAATTTTTTGAACATTTCCTTTTTCACACCGGACACTCATACTTTGTAATTTCGATTAGTTTCGGCTAAGAACGTTTCCGGTACCGTATCAATCATTCGAACGATAGTAATTGCTACGAACCACGAACAAGAAATTTCAAATTTCGTCGACGTTAGAAAATGTAAAATTGTCGATAAAGAAATATTCGGCGAAAGTGACGTGGAAGCGTTTCTCGAGAAGAGTTAACGGTACGATTAAAGGCACGATACCGTTGAATACGCTGGGTCGTATGTAGCAATATATTTTGGTTTCCAGACAGTAACCTCTGTTCCTCCGAGCTGCTGTCATTGCTCTTCTTCCTTCCTTCTTTTGCTTTCTTTTCCTCTTTCGTGGCAACGTAGATCTGTCTACTGACAGATCCATTAACGTCGCCGATAGGCGTATAAGATTTACGCGCTACAAATACTTAATGGCGCGTTATAACCTGACGGCGAAATTTTACAATTTACGCGTCTTTCATTCTTCTTTATGTGACTCGAAATAGTACCATCTTTCAATCTGTTCGTTTCACCCAATCTTTTATTCAATGCTCGTAATTATAATCCTCTTCGTTAGTTTGCACAATATTTTGCAGACTCGAATGCCTCTGCCCGGCAAAGCACACGGGAAAGCACGTGGAAAATCCTTTGTGCAAGAACCAGTGTCGTTATCGGATGAAGTTATACGCTGGTCACTTAATGACTACACAATCTAATATCGAAGTGAAATCCGCCGATGTGCGTTGGCAAAATAAGCGATTGGTAATCCCGTTATTAATGAGCTTTACTCCGTTCACAATGGAAATTAATTGCACACGGTACGCTCGTATAAATTGCATCGAATTAAGATACTTCGTCATACGTTCTCTCTCTCTCTTAGTTATAATATCCTCGATGAAAATTCATAGATGTACGTTCGTTGAAATCGCCAGACTTTTCTTCGCATTTCTTGCTATCATCCACCCGTACGTTATTCCAGCGAAATTATCATAATACGTTTCCAGACTGCCATATATCGCTGGCTCGCGATTCTATCGTCCGCTAGCTACCGTCACAGCCCGGATCAGCCGCAGTACGCAAACTGCGAAAAGCATTTTTTCAATATTTTAACGATATTATCGCGTTACTCGTCGCTAATTACGTCCACCGATACTTGTACTCCGAGAAGATCTTGGCGTTTCAATTCTCTCACGTTTAAGCAGATAAACGTAAACACACCTCGTAGTCGAAATATTCCTGCTACATGTTATTCTAAAACCAATCTGGACACACGGAATACCACTGAGCCACAGAAACAAAATAGGGACATTACAAGCAAAAATTCTTAGAACAATAGTAAACGCATGGTACGTTAGAAACGAGGATATTCGGAAGGACCTGGTCAAGGAGGAGATCAGCAGATACGCGGAAAAATACAAGGGAAGAATAGCAACACACCCAAACGGGCTGGCTGCGGAAACGATCGACACAAGCGTAGAAAGAACATGTTATTCGTCATTGCAAGTTCCACAGTCATGAACGATCGAACGACAGAGTACACCGAGGTCCGAGCCGGTGAGTGCAGACAGCTGTGTAGACTCTGGTAAGAATTGAGTCCTCGAGTAGATCGCGTGTCGAGTCACGGTTATTCTATTATTTATCCAGAGCGGTGTGCTTGCTGGCCAGAAGGTGTCGTCAACAGCTCATAAAATCAGATCGGGTTTGGATGCGGGTGTTATCAATCTCGTTCAGTCTGAAAAGGGGATTCGGTGTGTTCGCGTGCTACGAACGAACGATATCAACCGGAAATCTCCTGTCGCAGGTTGGTCTCGCGCGAAACCTTGCATCGCGTGTTGCCATGCTACTGCAGTCGGACAAAAACCAACGAGAGATAAGGCCACCTCTTGGAAGAAGGGCTGAAACGGGTCGGAAGGAAGGAGGAGAAAAAGAAGGAGGTAGGGCGATTTGGAACACAAGAGAAAAGGAGAGAATCGCTGCCGCCGCGTGATACGGCCAGCTTTCGAATGCGCCGAGTGCAAACGAGTCCACCACTCGACGAAACTCACGCGGCCGTTCCCTCTTTCGTGATCTCCCGCGATATTCTTCAGGCCGACCGCTTCCATGTTGCACACGTTTATGCAGATATCCATGCACACATATCCGGGCGGCATACCGCGCGCCACGGAGAGACGCGCGCAAAAACTCGCGTGGGAATGCAAAAATGCGATTCACCGGTGCGGCGAACCACGACCGGTCTCTTCGCCGGAGTTTTTGCTACATCAGATAAAGGGCCAGCCGCTGAAAAAAAACCGCGGATTCGTTAACGAGTTCAAGTGCCCATTCTGGAGTGCGTCAAACTAATTGCACACGCGGATATCCTTCCTTAGGAACCTTCTTCCTTTATCGCGGTGCTCGCCAGTGTTGCGACCAGATTTTACATTGCCATAATAAAAACCGACCCTCTTTCTGTAATTCGTGCGAGCAGATACTCAACATTCCCTTTAGTAGCATTGGCATCTAATTTCATTGTTCAAAAGCGATAAACACCGGTGTCCGTCGAAGGTACATAGAAAATTTGAAATTGGCAAAGTCATACTAAAAAGTAGGGATATTCATATAAATAATAAAAGCTATTTCTCGAGCGGCGAAAAAGAGATAGAAGAATAGGATGTTCATTTTCATCGTTGCGACGATCTTTAACTCGATACTTGAACAAATATACGATCGCGCACACCGCGTGACTTCACTTATTATTACGTATCTGGGTGGCCGGGCGGGACGAGGGGCGAAAGCGAGCGGTATATATGTAAAGGGGGAGGGGAGGGTGGTACATAATATATATCTAACTGCGCCGCGCCGCGTAATTAAATCATGCCGACGGTTTTGCAATTAAACTCGATTATTTGCTCGTCGCTAGCCGCCCTGCGCGCACCGGCCTCGATTTAACTCTTTCAAGCGACGCGCGCCCACCCTTCGGCACCCTTCGTCCCATTCGTCCGATGCAATATCCTTCTACTTGATACCGCGGGGCCAGCCACCACCATCTCCGAGCTCATTTCAAAACGCATTCCTCTCGGCCGTTTAATTGCTGCTGAAATTCAATTAATCTTTCGACCAAGGTTTTCTCAGCCATCTATCCTTCTTTGTCTTTTAACTTGTCCATCGACGATACTCGTCGAGGTTGAGAAAGCGTTCTCGACTCTTGCGCAGTTACGGATTTTGATTTTATGATCGTATTCAGAAAGTTTTACAACGTAAAATGGACCGTTTTATATTGGGGGCTTTTATGGGACCGGTATATCGGCCGACAAAATAAAAACTGCTGGAAATTAAGTCTAAGGTTGACTGAGAATTTGCATTGTAGACGAAGGTTAAGGTGCAGCAGGTAGTTCCGGTACTTTTCTCGTTTATACGATGTGGTTGTTACGGGTAATAAAACGGCATCACCGTGACCGTGCTTAAATATCTGTGTACATGAAGAAATTTAGGCACCGTTTTCATACTTCTCCGCGTGTTCCCAGTGGCAAACAGAGAGCCTTGTGTCATTTTAATTTCAATTACGATGAAAAAGGACACGATGATACGTAATATGGAAGGGGACGATATTAACAGTAAGCGAGTCGTAGCCGCGACAGGAATAACAGTTTGCGATTTTGTCTCGTTGTAAAATGAGTCTTGTATTTTTAACTATTTCAAAGTCTTTTATTATTTTATTAGTCTTCTATTTTAAATTCGAAATTTCGAAAATACCGTTCAGCGGTAAAAAAGATCTTATCGGAGCGCAACTGGAGAAACGTGGGGATCACCTTGCATTATCCCAAACTTTCACCAAAGGAAAAGCGTCGTCCTCTTTTTTACTACCCCCCAAAAAATGACAAGGCGCCGCGGGGCCCTAACAAGGGAAACGGGCTAACTTTCACCGAGAAAAGTCAGAATCTTCGGTTTCTACAAACCGTTCTACACTACCGCGGCAAAGGTGCAGGAAAAAAAGTGAAATTTCAAAGGCAATAAAAAAGTAAAAGTCGTTTTTTTTTTGTTAGGAGACACGCAGCGACATAAAACATCCTTCGACAAGAAAGGGAAAGCTAGCCCTTAGGATCTTATTAAGAATTTGTGTTCTTTGCGTGACGAATCTTCCGGAAAACTTTCTCTATTCGTAGGACGTGAAAAAAAGAACTGGTTTGCTGCTTAAAACATTCGTTGCTACTATGCCCCTCTCCTGTCTGGACCAACGGAATCCAACTATGGAGAACAGCAAGTAATTCCAACATTGAAATACTTCAACGCTTCCAATGCACCTTTGTATGTCACCAACGAAGTAATACATCGCGACCTCAATATATCCACAGTCAAAGAATTAATAACAAAATATAGCAACAGATATAGCAAAAGAGTCAACAAACATCGGAACCCCCTAATAAATAAATTACTTAACACGTCGGACCAGATCCGCGGACTAAAAAATACCACCCGTTAGACCTAAGCACAAGATTTAATTAGATATTTATATTAAGTAATAATTACTTATTTATAATACTTATCTATAATAAGTATTAACTTATTACAAGTAATTAGCCAGGGAAAATTACTGAAAATTCTCAATGCGAGAATTGATCGTAAATTAATAATAAATAAAGAGAAAAAAAACTACGGCCCTCCAGAAACTTCACGCCTCTTTTATTAATGCTATTGTTCGTTTAAATAAAAATTGCTTCAATTTCACTGCTTTTGATGCTGTTTGCCTTTGTACATAATTTTGTGGAAACATGTAAACTGAAAAAACATCTNTTTATTAAAGCTATTCTTCGTTTAAATAAAAATTTCTGTTTCAATTTCATTGCTTTTGATGCTGTTTGCCTTTGTACATAATTTTGTGGAAACATGTAAACTGAAAAAACATCTTTTATTAAAGCTATTCTTCGTTTAAATAAAAATTTCTGTTTCAATTTCATTGCTTTTGATGCTGTTTGCCTTTGTACATAATTTTTTTATTTCTTTAATAATTTACATTCACAATTTGTCCAATTTGGACATTTGGTAGAATTTTTTAGCTGCTTGATTATCATGTGGGTGGCTACCCCCAGCGGGGTACCATCTTCGTGTCTGTTATGTTATACCCTTTGTGAGATCTGCTGGGTGTTTCCTGCTCAGTCTTCATTTCTATATAATTTTATAAACTGAAAAAACCTCTTTTATTAAAGCTACTCTTCATTTAAATAAAAATTGCTTCAATTTCATTGCTTTTAATGTTGTTTGTCTTCCTATATAATTTTGTCGAAACATGTAAACTGAAAAAACCTCTTTTATTAAAGCTATTCTTCATCTAAATACAAATTTCTGTTTCAATTTCATTGCTTTTGATGCTGCTTGCTTTTCTATATAATTTTGTCGAAACATGTAAACTCGAAAAACATCTTTTATGAAATCTATTCTTAATTTAAATAAAAATTGCTTCAATTTCATTGCTTTTGATGCTGTTTGCCTTTCTATATAATTTTGTCGAAACATGTAAACTCGAAAAACATCTTTTATGAAATCTATTCTTAATTTAAATAAAAATTGCTTCAATTTCATTGCTTTTGATGCTGCTTGCCTTTCTATATAATTTTGTCGAAACATGTAAACTGAAAAAGCCTCTTTTATTGAAGCTATTCTTCGTTTAGATACAAATTTCTGTTTCAATTTCATTGCTTTTGATGCTGTTTGCCTTTCTACATAATTTTGTCGAAACATATAGACTGAAAAATAACAATTTTCGGTAACAAAAAACTAGAAAAATAATAACAATTGCGGCAGTGAATTATTGTCGAGTATAACAACCATTGTTTAAAATAATTAGAACGATGCATTAAACCTATATCGCTTATGAAAAACCAAAGTGTTAATTAAACTGACTTTTTGCCATCGTCGTAATCATCGATAAACGCGATCGATGGAAAATCGTCCATCTTCCAGGGACCTTTGATAACATCTCGTATCCCCGGATCATTAAAGATCTGTATTTTCTCGGGAGTAGCACTCTCCCTCGATTTTCCCGGGTTTTGTTCGGGCAGCACGTTCCTGTCTCGCTCTGTACCGTGTAATAGGGAGAGCGAAACGGAGGATGCGACAATATCCGGCGCGCCGGCGTCCGACAACTGATAACGCCAAGGGATGTTTATGTATGTGTTCATAATATGTTTCGAGTTATGCTCAACCCCTTCGAAGCATCGAGGCTATCCCTGGTACCGCTCGAAATTACAGACACGCGAAATTGCTCGAAAACGAACAATACGTGCGATAAATTTCCAAACTGGAAATTTTCATCTCGTTAACGGTTCGTAACCGAATGAAGAAGAGAAGGCGATAGACACCGTGGCAAAAAGAAGTGGCAATTGGAAGCTAAAGGATGGACGAGAGACGACGCGAGAAACGCTATAATTCCAGGCAAATTTTATCGATGCCGAATGAATAAAGCTATAAAAAGGCAAGTACTTTCGCCGGCGACTCAATGCTTTTCGTATCTATATGTAAATAAAGTGGAGAGAAAGAGAGCAAAGAGAGAGCGAAGCAGAGAGACAGAGAACACGAGAGGGAGGAGCTGAGAGGGGAAAAGAAGAGGCGGCCATTTCTCTCCATGGAGCTGGTGTAATTTACGCGAGGACTGAAGATAGCGAAGGAACTTAATTCACGTCCCGCCGACGAAAAAATAGGATAGAACCACTACCACGAGACGGAACCACCTCGTTCGCTGCTCTTAATTCTCGTTACAACGGGAACGCTGCCCTTATCCGTGGCCAATTACCTAAGCTTATTAACTATTCCGGATAAACGAACTCTCTACTCTGTCTCATTCTCGCGCGATCTACGATCCCTATACAATGGTTCTTTCTTCGACCAACCTTCTATATATCGCACATATACGTACGCGTTATTTATAATATCGCGTGGTTGAGGCGGAATGACGAAACGTCCCTATGTTCGGTATAAAACGAAACGACCGTGTAGACATTTTTGGTTGTCAGGTGAGCCGGTGACATTCCGCTGGCAATTATATCTCGATAGGAAAGAATACGGTCGACACGGTGTCTGAATGGGGTCCGCCGCGACTCGCGTCTCGTGCCGTGGCTATACCTCCGTCGAGTGAAATAATAGTTCGGCCTGGATGCCACACCCAGTATTGTGTTCACTCATACTCGTGCCTCTCCGTCGCCTTATGCGCTTGCTTTGGCATTTTACGTAGGTATACATATCGATGATATACATGTTCCTGCTCGGACGTACTCGACACACGGACGCACGCGCGGTACAAGTGTACAAAAGGGGACGCGTGTGTAAGCGTACAAAGACGACGAACACGTAGAACACGGGGAGACCCGTGGCTGGGTCTCCAAGATAGCGAGATACACGAATGTCGAGAGAAAGAGACTACGGGGGGGGAGAGAGAGAGAGAGAGTCATGGAGAGACAGAAATAGATGGAAAGAGAGAAAGGGAGGTAAGCAAGGAGCAGGAGAAACAAGGGTAGAGGGGATAGCGGGGGTTGGTTTGGAAGAAAGGTGGGGTCGTGGATGAACGAAAGGGGGTTGTATGGGATGATGGCGGTGGCTTTCTGTTCGTTCACGTTCGCTTCCACGTCCCTGCAGACGTGCCAGCCGCTGATCTACGATTCCCTGGCGCATAGCAGACCGCATAACTCTCGTCTTATACCTCTCGTTGAGATCTGGACGACGATATTGCTTATCCGCGTGTTCGAACCGCGACCCGCTTCAAATCCCCGCTAAACAAAGAAGAAACACGTCGCGGAGGATAGCGAGAGAAAGATTGCCCCGCGTCTTTAGGCTGGCGTTCCGAGGGGTGGACTTGGTAAATCCGCTCGTTCATTCCACGCCGCATGAAATATTCTAACGTGAATTTCAAATGGGATAACATTCCGGTCAATTTATAGTTAATAAACATGAGAACGAGAGAGGAGATAGTTGGCTGAATGAATTTCACTCGGGAGGGTGCATAAAGTGTCGCGAACCCTTATCCCACGATAGGCGCGGTTGCTTCACGATCGTATGGAAAAACGTCGATAATCCGATGCAAAGGAGAGAGAAAGCGTGGGATATAGAGTTTTACAAAGGCAGCAATTTCCAGACGATCGCGATCATCATTAATAGGATGGTGACTCGTGTCGGTGAACTGGCTATAAAGAGCGGCAGAAAAACTCGAAAGGTATAAATTCTATTATGACCCTACGGCGCAGTCTGAAGCATGGTATTACTAAACAACGTTGTCTCTGCACGGAAGCCTTTTAAAAGAATGGAATAAGGGAGACGAAGAAGGTGAGAGGTATTTTGTGGAAGAGATAGTGGAGAGCGAAGCGAGAGGAGAAGGTAGCGGCGGAGGAGAAAGAGGAGGAAAAGGAAAGCGTCCGCCCCTTTCCTTGTGCTCAGTTCAGGGCTCCAGCTCGTGCAAGCGGTTAACGCAGCCATTTCACGCCTCGAGAAGCATCCAGTTTCCTCATCCAAATTCTAACCAAATTCACGGATATCTCTCCTCCGACAAGCTCTACGAGGATTTCTATTTAGCAGAAGTTGCAACATGGCGGAGACAATTGAGAGAAATCGAGCAACTGCTTCCTCCCCGACCGTTGCAAATTAATCCTCCCATCTAAACAACGCGTTATATCGCGTTGTATGAAAACGCGTTACAGTGAGAAATGACAGTCTGCTTCACAGATTACAAAGTGCTTTTCGTCCCCTGACGAAGAAACGAAAAGCCACGAAACAAATGCAATGCACGCTGATAAACCGGTCAAAGGGAGAAATGGATAACTCGATAATCGAGATGCTGCATCACGCAGCCCATCGCCCCGAATAACCCTCCGTCAATGCGATCTTCCTACCAACCCTTTGGCCACTTGATCCTTCGTCAATCGGCGCAGTTCGATCGAAGTTATCCCTTGAAACTGCAATCCTTTATGGAATTAAATGGTAATTAACGAGGACGACTTGGTTTTTCGTTCTTCCAACGGAGGGTGAGAATGAGAGGGGACGGCACGATCGTTTCGTCGTAAACGGGAAAATCGCGCGGAACGAAATCCCGTGTTGGGGACGCGCAATCAAGGGAATATGCCCATTGAATCCGCGCGTACGTTGTCTGATACCGATACAACATCTATTCCACGGAGAATTTCCATATAGGATTCGGCTTATGGCGGCTGCTGGATGCGCGAAACCGTCGCATGTACACGCTATCGAATTTTTACGGGCAGCCACCGTTCTATCAGTTTACCTCGTAAAGCCTCGCGACCCTTTCCGCGTTTTTCCTGGCAGAATGGCTTAAAGTGAGTATCGATCAGAAAGTCTGAGGGAATTACGGTCCATGAGCGATTCTCCATTGCCTATACCAAGTGGTTATATCTGCCATACGTCGTGTGCCATAGGAAAGGGGCGGCAACCGCAGCAGCACGACTGTCCTTCCTCTCACCCTCCGTCGCCATACCCGTACTCGGCTACCCCAATTTCACCCCCGAGAGCCAATATTTATTGATCACCCTCGAAGGCATCGTTCTGTATTCTCTCCGCCTCGCTCTCCTTCTCTTACTCTCGCGCGGCTACTCTTCTTCCCTATTCTTCCCTTCGCCCCGATTTCCTTCCAACGCGACCTCCGCACGTTCTCTGGTGGCGAACCTTTTCTTCGTTTTCTCTTTCTCCCTGGTTCTTCCCTCGTTTTCAAGAAAAAGAGAAACACGGGATCGGTGTCGGTTGCCGTGGCGCTGTCAAGACGCTCGCAGCTGTTCTTCGCGATGCTTCTTTTGCCGGCCGCCTCGCACAGGGAAAGAGTTCGTCAACGGGGGAAAGGGAAACGGAGTTGGAAAGCAGCAATAGCAGCACCGGGACTCTCGACGCGATGAAAATTCACCCCACGACTCTTTATTCTTGGAAGCCTGCCTCCCGTGCCGTTCAAGAATGCCGCAGCTCTACACCGAATTCGTGAAATCCGAGGGGGTAGCTCTCTCTCCTCTGCTGTGGTAGCAGCATCTGTGCGAGCACGCCTCGCCCCGAATAAATCTAATCTCTTGACGCACGATCCGAATTCGGCACGAAACTTTCGAATCCCCGTTTAAAACGCTGGCGGGACGAACGCGACGTCGACGAACCAGAAGCGTCTCACCGGGTCGAGTCTTCGGCGTCGTTCAATTCCAGACGGTGATTTCAATCGGTCGTAATCCCCGTGTCACATATCCTTATAGTGCCGCCGATTGAAATCGTCCTGCTGGGAATCGACGCTGAAACCTCGAGCACGCGAAACGCCTTCTAACTTTAATCATGATGTTTGAAGAAAGCACAACTCAACTCACCTTGCAACCATGTCCAATGCGGCTTAGCAATATCTTCCTTACCTGTGACAGAGAGAAAAGTCTACGTGAGGATTCAACGTTCTCTGGTTGGTTGGCGTACGCGCGCGCGCTCGTGTATTTTCAACGGCGTGCAACGATCCGAATAAATCTTTTCCGACGATCGAATTGAACGCAACACCGGGCGGATCTGGACAGTGGGTTCGGGTACGGGACGAGCGAGAGGTAGAAATCGCCGGGATATCGCGTACATATAATAAGAGGCGTCACTTTTTGAATTATTCGCTGAAAACTGATCGCCGCCTGCGCGAAACATCGTAAATCCTGCAAAATGTTTAAGCAGCCCGGGCGCGTATAATGCGAGAGCAGCGCGCACGATCGATCGATCGGAACATTTTAAAACCGAGCCAATGAGAATAACTCGTGGCCCGTCATAAATGAAGCCATAAATCGTATTTAGCCATTCGCCAAGCCGGGGCGATATTTCGCGGCATCGGACAACACAATTTTCTATCGGATAGTTCAATTTCTAGATCGAGGATTCATATTTAAAAATATCCCCGCCAATCGGACGGGATTAAACAATTAACGATCCCCAGTGCCCCTTCGCGCCACCGTTACCCCTCCCTTCATCTATGTCACGTTTGTTCGACGAGCAACCCTCTCCCACCCCTCTTCTCGTCCCTTCCTCTTGTTTTTCATTTCGCCGGCGATTTCGCTGGCGCGTGATGAAACGTCGATCGATCAGCTACTGAATGCATTTTGTACGCGGCCATCGAACGCCGGATTGTGTTCGTTAATATTCTATTAGACATGGACAAATGCGTGCCGTGTTTCAACGACACCGCGCGTTTAATCTCCTTCCCTCATTATACATTCAATCTCTCGTAAAGTGAAAATGACGCCCGGCAGCGATTCGTTGAACCACCGACTGTGGAAACCGCTCCTTTCCGTCTGTTTCGAATTCCGCCGAACCAAACACCCGGTCTGATCACCGGCGCACAATGGCCCGTTTCTTTGCAAATCTTCCGCTCCACGAATATCCATGTTCATAGACGTTGTAAGATCGAAATGGATTACGATTAAAGCACGATACAATAGCGCCACTGATCGTAACAATCGGTCGAACCAACTCCCTCCGCCGTTATGCATACAGCAAAATTAAAATGTAATGCAAAATGCAATCGGTCAACATTAGCGAATAGCAGCAGCAGACACGGTGCATGATCATCGTAGCGGAAAGGATTAAGTTAATCGCGCGAAATGGGAAATTTCAATTGTCGAACGACTCGCTTCAGAACGCGCGGCAATTATGCGCGCGCGCCTCTCCGCGCCGCTTGTAACTCACCCTAATAACAGAATAGTATAATCAATTTGAATCGCGAGTCGAATTACGATGCTTCGGTTACATCAATCATTAACTCGTTTATCGTGTAACCGGGCTAGTTAGTCACGATCGTAAAGCAACCTATTGAAAGTATAATGCGGCGAACGAAAAGGGGTTGGTAGCCGCGGCGGCAGCGATGGCCGCGCATTAAACCAAACACAGCCGTTTTACACGCGTATCGGCTACAAACGTACTGGCCATGATAATCTAACATCTAAGAACAACTTCTTTCCTGCCCAGCCGGCCTCTGTCATCCATATTCTAGTTATTTGCGCACGTGCACGGCCGCCAGCTCTGCACTCGTGCGTCGGTGGTGCCTCTACTCGCACGTGGGTGTGCCCGTGTGTTTAACACACGCGCACGTACCACGTACTTACGTGTGTTCGCACGAGCAAACGCGCCTACTTAAGTCAGATATTATCGGCAGAGGAGGCAATTCGATTGCGTGTACCGAAGCATGGTGCAGCGCTGATATAGAACTACTAAACAGGTCGTAGATCAGCTCGGTTAGTTATAACGCGGCCTCTGCTTTCGCCCCTACCAACACCACCCCCTTCCACGCTGAACCAATTCCCACCGGTGTTCTGGATCATTTGGCGGCCCGCGGCCGTCAGATGCGCGCATGCACCGCTACCACGCTCTCTGCGCGCTATCGCGATCCTGTAATTCGCCCTTCGATGGACTCTATGATTTTTAGAAACGATTTCGAAAAAAAAACCGCATCAACGGACAACAACAACCACCCCAGGGGAACTGCGCAACTGCACTTTTTTTTACGGCTGCGAGGTTCGTCGATCGCTGGGAATAAAGCGCTCTGCGATAGCTGGTTCCATTCGCGTCCCGTTCTCTCTCCCGTTTTTCTGTGTCTTCCTCTGTCCCCTGTTCCTTTCTTTGTCTTCCTCCGTCCCCTGTTCCTTTCTTTGTCTTCCTCTGTCCCCTGTTCCTTTCTTTGTCTTCCTCTGTCCCCTGTTCCTTTCTCTGTCTTCCTCTGTTATCTCTGCAGCTCGCAATCGCGGTATTCACGTCAATCTCGTCTTATCCGACTGCAAGACGATCCTCGAACGTCGACTTGCTTTTCTTATTGCTTTCGACAGATTGCAGCCGTAGTTCGATGGTCACGGATCTTGAACGAAACGCGGAGTTGTAAATCAGCGAGAAAATCTCATATCCGCGACGATAGCCGTGATGGTGCCTGGTTCTTTCGTTCGGCCGGCTACGGCCTCCGACCGACGAATTGATAATTCAAGAGGGAACGCGTTATTGGCTCCCGAAGTGAAAATCTGCAGACCGGTGACTTACGACACATTGCCGGTGACTGGTTATTAGATTATTGGTCGTATCGACAGCTCATGCGTTGGCCGCCGATATAGCGCGGAAGGCAGCAGTCACAGAGGCAGGCCGACAGGGTGGAGAGAGAGAAAAGGGGGTAGAGATTCGGGGGATGGCGATGGTCGGTGATGGTGTCGCTGCTTGTGGGTCGCGTACGGACCACGTACAAATATAGAGGGGACCGGGGTGTGAGCGGTGACTGAGGGACAGAGGAGGAGCGGGGGGGGGGCCAGCGGCGCTGGGACAAAATGGGGAGACCGTGATAACGATAACGTACGATCGGCATTAGCTGGCGGCTTGCAGCGGCTGATGGATGCGCTAATTATCAGCAAGCAGGAGTTACAGTGTTTCGCGTAGCCGTCCGCGCGCGCCGACCATCACTATGCGTTTCCGATAGAGACCATCGTGAAAAAAGAGATTACGCGCAGTACGGTGAAAAAAAAAAACACGAAAAATCCGCAATTGCCGAGCATTTCGACGTGACGGTTTTGGCTCGGAAAATTCGAACGAGGATCACCCCATTTGGAACGGACCCTGTACCCGTACAGAACGTCGATCCTTCGATCGGCCAAATCCGAGCCTGCGACAACCTGATCGCAGCGTGTTGCATAATTTGCAAATTAGCTATTGTTATCGTGACTGTGAAAACGCAGGTCCGAATGAAATTCAGGAAAAAGACAGAAATCGAAGTAAGAGGGGGAAGAATAATTTCTCTGTTTCTTCGGTTTTTCTTTTTTTTGTTTTTTGGCGAGTTTAAAAGGAAGTCGACGATAGAAAATCCATTTCGTTGGCGATCCGAGCGGACGATACAAAAGCGGTCCGAACAATTTTCTTCCCTCTTACGTTCAATTTCGAAGAGCTGAATCGTAGTTCTCGCACATCCATGTAAACCTATACGTATCCGGAAACCGCAAGCTGCGGTCTAAGCCCTAGATGCATCTACGTAACATAATCTACGATAGCGGGCGGCGCGTATATAGCGCACGATCGGTCGAGATCCGGTGCCCCGTAATGAACATTGCGCTTGTTTATTTAATGGGAAATTCGGTGGCGCCATAAAGCTCGAAGAAGGGGGTGAAACCTATTAAATTTATGTTTTCGGTTTACCCGCTCTGACGGATCGCAATGCCCGCACGCGTCGACCTCTAGCCACCCCCTGTCGTGGTTCGACCACCCTCCACCCACTTGCACCGCCATTTCTACCACCTACTATACTCCCTTCCACCCAGCTTTCCTGTATCTCCTCTACCCTCTTTGTCTTCCTCCCTCATTCAATTTCTCCCGCTCTCTCTCTCTCTCTCTCTCTCTTTCTCTCTGTTACCAGCATTGACTCTGTTCCTCCCTTTCCAAACGTTCATCCCTGTCGCTCTCTCTTTGTTTCCATGTGTTTGTGTTTACCGTATTGGTCCAGTGTAATCCAAACGGAGATATATATTCGTAGTGGGCAGGGGGTTCGGGCAGGGTTCCGTGAACCACGCTGCGGCACCCATCGTGACGGACAGCGCCGCGTCAGCGCGTAAAGCATCATCGCGTTTCTGCGGCTTGCGATCGCCCGCCGTACGTTTCGTTGCTCACAACCGGCCGAAGATCTAAAATTGAACTCGCGCACGGTCATCGATCCAGCGCGTGCTGCGTAATTTTATTGTCAATGGTTTATCCCGTTCTTCTCCCATTGAAAGTTCAAGTTACTATTAGATCGTTTTATTCGAAAAAGAGTTACCGTTTCATACTTCGAAGAAAATGTATTCTTTTCTTTTTTTTTTATAAATTACCAGTACGTCTAATAAAACCTGAACAAATTCACATCCCAAGTCCGAACTTTCGTACCGTTATCGCGGCATCTTCCGACAACCGAGACGTTTCCTTCTCGGTAAAAGTTTCTGTTTTAACAGGTCGAGTAGCTAATGCCTGGTAACCCTCGAAGAATCTGGCATAGGAAAAACGGCCATCCTGCAACTTTATCCCTTTTGAATCCCCCTAATTGCCAAATTTTCCTCGCCCTTAATTTAGTGTTATAATTGCTTCCTACCCCTTATAAGGGGTTGCCCGCTGGTGCCTCAGTTGCCGTGATACCGCCACCCTTAACGCCGTTCCTTATATCCATACCCTCCTCCGCGAAATATCCTTACGCAGTTTGCCTTCTTCGTCCTCGGTGTTCCGTCGTCCCTCTGTCTTTTATCACGGTATTTCCAAATAGCCTAATAAATTCGTACTCGATGCGCATTTAAACGACTCGGTAGGTCCGCCATCGATCGCTGCTCGTTACCACTGACAATCATTGGGCATTAACGAACGATTCCTTTCGCTCGTGTCCCCTTGCTGAATCGCAAACAAATCGCTTGCAACGATCCATAGATGAAATCTTCGTGCAGATAAATAGCGTGATACGTAGGGTGTTTTTAAAATTGAATGATTGCACGACACTAGAACTTCATTTATGGCAACGACGTCTGGCTTACTGTCCAATTAACTCAATGAAATTTATTTATTTATTCCGGTGTGAATTCTTAGGCGAGGAGAAACCATTTGTCTCTCGATAAGTCGCGCTTTACGTAGCGATAGTCTCTTGCAAAAATGCGCGAATATCTCGCAAGTTCTTAATTAGAATTCGAAGTGCGAGTTAGAAGCATACTCGATACGAGCAATACGCGAATTGACTTTACACGCGCAGCGCGTGCCATTCTGCTTGCCACGCAGTCACGTCTGCGAGCGTTCATGTTCGTCCAACATAGCGGGCCGCATGTACGGCAGAACACGAAACTTGAATGAGTTTTTATGTCACCGAACACCTGGCAATAATAAAGCGATAATTTTGCCTCGACCAACCCGGGGTACCAACCCCCGCGGCTATTTTCCCAACTTTAGGACGTTCCACCTCCGAACCTTTTTATCTTCAGGTCCAATATCTTCTAAAATCGTAAAATCCCTAACTATCGCGTGTTCATCCATCATGGCAGGAAATATGCTAATGATACGCAAGATAGATTTTTCATTTTACATTACAAAAGCGACCTTTAACTAGCCTTGTAAAACTATACAAGACAGTTTACTTGCTGCACTGTCTCCTTCGTTTATCGTAGCCTTCGAACCAACCAATTGAGGTTTGCGAGATTCGATCAAAAGTGCAGCAAGTGGAATTAATAGAAACATCCTCTGCTCGTTCCACGGAGATTCCCTTTTCGATGGAACAATGCGGACGAGAATGTGAAAAGATGGCAACATGTCGAGCAGAGAGGAAATGCATGGAGATACAAACGCATCTGACGTGGCAAAGTGCGTTTGGCAGAGTCGATATAATTTCGGCGCGGCACTCGGATGTCGTTGAACGTACATATACATTGAGCCACATCCGGGGCCATATAGACTGTCTGAAGAAACTACTCGAAACGACATAATAACGGCCGAAACATGGCTATGTATGCGTTATGCGTACGCTATACGGTAGTTGCTGTACATAAAAGTCAGTTTACTTTCGGTTTACATGGCAGTCTAGGTACGGAGCTAGCTGGTACATATCGCAGAGAGTCGTTCAGCTTGCCGTCTCCATTGCGACCAGCAGCCACACCAATGGATCGACCGTAGCAGGTTTCTTTTCGAGGTCCGCGCCTCGTATATATCGCCTCGCGTATACACACAGAGAGCCAAGTGTACGATCGAATGGCTGAAAGTTCTAGCGTCTAGGCAAAAATGTGTGCGGAATCATGGCGTGCTTATTCTCCGCTCTAACGACCCAACCCCCGCGAGATAACTTGTCCAGCGGCGAAATGGCCCACAAATAAGCGGCCGATAAATCAGCCTGGCAAGAAAAATCGTGGCGACATGCCGTGACCGTGAACACATTGGCCGCGATTGTGCGTTATCGAAGTGGCTACTTTCTAAAGAGAAAAGAAATTTGAAGGAGATTCGGCAAACAGAGAAGTTGCCAGCCACTTGACGGAAATAATCGCCACCCTATTAATTCCCAACGATAGTTTGTAAATGTAATTTTCATAGCAAGTACTCGAACATTCTGAATAGAATATTCAGTTTCCGCGAGGATTATGACTAGAAGGATCTAGTTAGAGGGTCGTTAACAACTTCGAGATACCGTTACCAACCCCCCTCGCCGTTCTCTTTTATTACTCTGGAAAATTCTCGTCGCCGACGACGACAACGACAGCATATAAAAACAAACTCGTTTAAAGAAGAATAACGCTCGGTTGTGGTTTGGTCGTCGAAAGGAATGAAGCGGCCGCATAATGCAGGCGTCGTGCCGCGCGGCTGGAAAAGAACGAAGGGAAGAAAAAGCGGTCAAAAGAAAAAGATTCGCGCGACAGCACCAAGTTTCTTCGCGCGATGTTTTATTTGGCGGCCGCGAGCGTTGCAAGAGTTAAAGCACGGATCCACCACTGCCGCCGGGGCGAAGATACAGCCGAGTAAAGTGGCGGGCGTTAGACTCAAGGTAGGAGTGTATAAAGGCCCTGCCCAGTCACCGCAAACTTCTATTCCCACCTCCTGCCACCCCCGGCACGCTACCCTGTTACCACCCCTCCGCAACCCCCGGCGCATACCGGCTACCAAAGGGTTCGTAAAAGTTGGGGACGCCCGGGATATTTACGCGTCATCGTAAACTCTAGGCGTCTTCTTACTTACCCCAGGATACACTGGCGCGCTACCTCCGGCTATAGCCAGATACAACCCCTTTTCTTCGGCACGCCGCCGTCCGGCTCGAGATTATTATGCCGCTATCGAATGGCTCGGTTATTTCGTCTGGCGTGCTCGAAAAATGCATCCTTTACGCTTATACAGTGACTCAATGAGGCATTCGTACTCTCCATTGTTGGCACCGAGGGGTTGACGTATCTTTTACGATACAAATTTTCAGATTCTTGCGGAGGATAATGAACACTGGCGTAATTAAATTTGGCTAATAATAATATTCTTAATGATAGGAATTTGAAACATCTCATTATGAATTCTAACTTAGTTCAATGTCAGTATAGTTAGTCCTTGATGAAGAAAGATTGGAACTTGCGCGTATTATTTCACTCTATTGTTTATACCGAGGAATTGATGTCTTTTTTCAAGAGGCAAATTTATAAATTCTTGTTGATAATAATGAATGTTAACATAATGTCCTTGATGATAAAAAGCTTGAAACTTGCGCATATTATTTCATTCTATTGTTTATACTGAGGAATTGATGTTTGTTTTTAAAACACAAATTTCCAAATCCTTGTGGATGATATTAAATATTGGCATAATTAAATTTAGCTAATAATAATAATAATATTCTTAATGATAAGAAATTGAAACATCTCATTATGAATTCTAACTTTGTTCAATGTCAGTATAGTTAGTCCTTGATGAAAAAAGATTGAAACTTGCCCGTATTATTTCATTCTATTGTTTATACTGAGGAATTGATGTTTTTTTTCAAGAGGCAAATTTATAAATTCTTGTTGATAATAATAAATGTTAACATAATGTCCTTGATGATAAAAAGCTTGAAACTTGGGCGTATTATTTCACTCTATTGTTGATACTGAGGAATTGATGTTTTTTTTAAAACACAAATTTCCAAATCCTTGTGGATGATAATAAATATTGGCATAATTAAATTTAGCTAATAATAATAATAACATTCTTAATGATAAGAAATTGAAACATCTCATTATGAATTCTAACTTAGTTCAATGTCAGTATAGTTAGTCCTTGATGATAAAAAGCTTGAAACTTGCGCGTATTATTTCATTCTATTGTTTACACTGAGGAATTGATGTTTTTTTTTAAAACACAAATTTCCAAATCCTTGTGGATGATATTAAATACTGGCATAATTAAATTTAGTTAATAATAATAATAATGTTCTTAATGATAAGAAATTGAAACATCTCATTATGAATTCTAACTTTGTTCAATGTCAGTATAGTTAGTCCTTGATGAAAAAAGATTGAAACTTGCGCGTATTATTTCACTCTATTGCTGATACTGAGGAATTGATGTTTTTTTTACGATACAAATTTTCAAATTCTTGCGGAGGATAATGAATATTGGCATAATTAAATTTAGCTAATAATAATAATTATAATGTTCTTCATGATAAGAATTTGAACATCTCATTATGAATTCTAATTTAGTTGAATATGTCCTTGATGATAAAATGTTTATACTGAGGAATTGATGTTTTTTTTAAAACGCAAATTTCCAAATTCTTGTTGATGATACTAAATGTTGGCATAATGTTCCTGATGATAAAAAGCTTGAAACTTGCGCGTATTATTTCATTCTATTGTTTATACTGAGGAATTGATGTTTTTTCTTAAACACAAATTTCCAAATCCTTGTGGATGATAATAAATATTGACATAATTAAATTTAGCTAATAATAATAATAACATTCTTAATGATAAGAAATTGAAACATCTCATTATAAATTCTAATTTAGTTGAATATGTCCTTGATGATAAAATGTTTATACTGAGGAATTGATGTTTTTTTTTTAAACACAAATTTCCAAATCCTTGTGGATGATATTAAATACTGGCATAATTAAATTTAGTTAATAATAATAATAATGTTCTTAATGATAAGAATTTGAAACATCTCATTATAAATTCTAATGAATATATGTTCTTGATGAAAAAAGCTTGAAACTTGCGCGTATTATTTCACTCTATTGTTTACACTGAGGAGTTGGTGTTCTTTTTAAAACACACATTTCCAAATCCTTGTGGATGACAATAAATATTGGCATAATTAAATTTAGCTAATAATAATAATAATATTCTTAATGATAGAAATTTGAAACATCTCATTATGAATTCTAATGTAGTTGAATATGTCCTTGATGATGAAATGTTTATACTGAAGAATTGATGTCTTTTTTACGACACAAATTTTCAAATTCTTGTTGATGATAATAAATATTGGCATAACTAAATTTAGCTAATAATAATAATAATGTTCTTAATGATAGAAATTTGAAACATCTCATTATGAATTCTAATATAGTTGAATATATGTTGTCGATGATAAACAATTTGAAATTTGCGTGTATTATTTTTTAATTTTGTATGAAATATTAAGAATTTAATTCTTGTGTCGAGACTCGTTTCGGCTGCTCGTTTCGTGGAAAATCAAAATTACCATAGATGCCCAGATTATTTAAACATCTTTACGTCTACTTCTACAGTTTTGTTAATTATGGAAGCAAAATTTTCCGAAATTATTTATACGTCATGCAAAAGTCAAATTAATTTGTAACTACACGATAGTTCGTCATTCGAGCTAAGAAAAGAATACACAGTTCGTGAAAAAAAGGAAATCGACGATTATTGGAAAAGTATAAACATCTTTGTTATCGACATATTAATTAAATACATTTCCAAATGATTTACATTTGTACCATACAATCTTTCCCAATTTTCATAACGCACGCTCCTTTTCGTTTTATTAAATTCACGCGGCTCATTTTCCGTTCCATGGTTTTCACGCATCTGCTTTAAACGTTTGTTAATTATTATCCTGTCAGGATCACTTTACAAGACATTAGAACCTCTCAAGAATTCCTATATCATGAATTAAATATCACACGTTTAGATAGCTTTAAATGCACACATAAATTAATTCTGAGAATTTCAAGCGTTTGATCCTGTCGCTTGGTCGAATTCATTTTCAAAGATTTCAGATAATAACGATTTTCAGGTAGATATCGCGCTAATGAAGGAATTAAGATCAATTAGCAATTTCATTTGTAACACAGAAGGATCGGCCGAGTAAATTGCTCTATTCAGGCAATCGCCTGTTTCCTTTTTCCTAGCATTAGCATCGAAGAATGGTTAATGCCAATGGCACAGGTATCCTCACAAATATGGCCTCGAGGTAAACGTAGAAATTCGAAAGAACGCAGAGCCAAGGTATGCGAACACAGTTTTTAACGTATGATTTCGTCAGACATCTGGCTCAATGAATTAAGTTATCCAGGCTGATGGATCCTACCTTCTTAAACATAATACTTAGAAATGGCTACTTGGTCTACCTACAGTCTGTCAGACAATAGAAAATATTCAACGTAAATTCGTCCAGTTTGTCTCCTTAACCGACTGAAACGTTGTATACAAACATCGTTAAAAAACAGTGGACTGTACTAAATCGAAGACCGCGAAGAATTTTAATCGACGATTCCTTAATTTCTGAATTGAACTACTTCGAGTTAAATTTCAAGTAAATTTGCATTTGCAAACTGAAATTGAAATTTTCCTGTTCAACTATTTCCCGATCGAAATTTCCTCTGAAGGATTTAGTATGTAATACGCGAGAACTTACAGACGGAATAAGACGTGGAATCAGCAGATAGTCATGCATAAGGTCAGCGATCGAAACTTCACAATGGTCTATTTCAGTCCGTTCTACGACTTTCTATCATTCGTCATGCACTCAACCGCAGGAGAGTTGTACACGCGGGAACACATGTTTGCCAAGATTCCTCCGCCCTTCTCGAAACCGCCACGTCCGCACTGAATTGATCGGTATATTTTCGAATTGGCCCGGTGTATTTAACGGACACACACGTCTGCTGAATTTCATACGCGTTGTTCACAGTTGTGCACAGTGAACCAGCCTATTGCCCTCTCTCGCCGTATTTATAGACCATGTTTTGTCTATTTTCTATGTATTTTACAGGCAGTCGGTGGACGTTCAACCGTGGCGTTTGCATCTCGTTCGATTTTACTCGACGCGTGACACGCCAGTTACCTCTGCTATCCCCCGGTTCAAATATTTTTAACCCCTTCTCTGGCCGAAAGGATTTTCCAAAGTTACAGTCGCGCCGGATATTTATGTATCGTAAATTCGGAACGCCTTCCACCCCAAACGCTCCAAGACACGCAGGCTCCTTCTTCTTCCCCATTCCGAATTACCCCGAAACTAGATACAAGTCACCCCTTCGGAACGCGGTAGCCTTCCTCCGTAATTATCCTACCAAATGGTCACATTGTTTCGCATGCCTGACCTGCTTAAATTAAGCGAAACTGCGTTTCGTGCGGCTCAAAAAATTACGCCCCATTTAATACGCCCAATGATAAGGTCGAATTGAATACAAAAAAATGCTTGTCAATTTCTACGCCAGAGCAGAAGAGTACTTTGGTACCTTTTACCTCTGCTCCATGTGTTTCAATTTTTTGAAACAAAATATCTGCGTATCTTGAACTATATGGAATTATATAAACTACGACGTGAAGATTTTTGGCCAACAGTTTCAGTGCTCATTAACACGTTGACTGCCATGGGGGTCTCACCGATGACCGGCACTCGATTTGGCTATAACGCCGTGGTGGCCGGCGACGCAGCAAATGTTAAGAATACGATTGTTTGGAGAAAGGAAAATCGTAATAATTGTCTACAACGCCGTGAGGGCCACCGGTGACCGGCACTCGATTTGACTATAGCAACGTGGGGGCCACCGGTGACCGGCGACGCAGCAAATGTTAGAAGTACGATTGTTTGAAAAAAGGACAATCGTAATAAGTCTGCAACGCCGTGGGGGTCACCGGTGACCGGCACTCGATTTGGCTCTAGCACCGTGGTGACCGGCGACGCAGCAAATGTTAAGAATACGATTGTTTGAAAAAAGGACAATCGTAATAATTGTCTACAACGCCGTGGGGGTCACCGGTGACCGGCACTCGATTTGGCTATAGCGCCGTGGTGGCCGGCGACGCAGCAAATGTTAAGAATACGATTGTTTGGAAAAAGGACAATCGTAACAATTGTCTACAACGCTGTCGAGGTCACCGGTGACCGGCACTCGATTTGGCTATAGCGCCGTGGTGACAGGCGACGCAGCAAATATTAAAAGTTCGATTGTTTGGAAAAAGGACAATCGTAACAATTGTCTACAACGCCATGAGGGCCACCGGTGACCGGCACTCGATTTGGCTATAGCGACGTGGGGGCCACCGGTGAGCGGCGACGTAGCAAATATTAAAAGTACGATTGTTTGGAAAAAGGACAATCGTAATAATTGTCTACAACGCCGTGGGGGTCACCGGTGGCCCCCACCACGGAAAATGCTTCAAGCATAATTTTATAACTCATTTTATTTGCTGCAAATAATATTTCAACGTAATATGCATCGCATAATGAAAAGTTCACGTCGGCGCCTTGGGAAAACCATGGGAAATTCGTCTGGCAGTCAACGTGTTAAATAACTGAAGGTGTAGTTACGTCAATGATTATTTTATGTCAATATAGCATTATATTCCTAATTAAGCAACTTATAGATCTAAATTGTTCGTTTCATGAGAAGATACGTGTGTATTATTTATAATTATTGTGTTAAATAAGTACACGTTAAATGAGCGTACACGATAACGCTATGACTGAACACTTGTAGGCTTAATTTTCATTTTTACCGATCCTACCATCTTTCGAATTTCTGATTCTATTAGGCTTTGTTCTTTTTTATTTGAAAGTAGTTTACAACCAATTCGCATTGAGAATTACAAGTAAATTATTCTGGCGTGGTACTATAACGTGAATAATAAATGATTATGTTTGGTTCTAGCCGAATCTAATGTTTAAATCTTCGACTATTAGGTCGTGCGAAAAGTTCCTTTTTATTTTATCGAATTACGTACGATCCATTTTGTTCTAGCAAAATAAAGATCACAACGTTCGACAGATTATGTTTGTACAAAGATAAACACGCGTTTCTAAAAGAAAGACACTTTTCCGACAACCTAACAGAATGCGTTATTGCCAAAAAGACCGAAAAATTTGACAATCTTGGTCTTTGTCGTGTCCCCCCAATTACCAAGTGCAATTTATTAGGAAGAGAAAAAGATTACAAGTTTAATCGCGACCTCGATCAACGATTTCAAATCTCGCGATTCAAAAGCTATCTGCTGTTCGTTCCACGATCCGGTAGCTTCTTCCTTTACATGGCTTGGCACGTTCAATGGCATTTCGATATCGTGCCAAAGGGAGAGAGAGAAACAGAGAGGTGGAGAGTAGTCGCGCGATACGAATCGAAAGTTGCGGAATATCGAGCGACGATCTTAAAAATAAAGCCACACGCTATTTCCGATAGTCCGTCGCATCGAGCGCAGATTACGTTTCCATCGAAAAGGTATAAAACAAGAGAAACGTGTGATTCGAGCGTACGACGAATTTACCAACTTCATCCTTCCAGTTTCTCCGTCTATGTTTGCTGGAAGTTTGTCAGGACAGTCTTAAAAATACAGAGAAGTCGATCTGTAGCAATGGCGAACGGTTAGTTCCGAATGGAAAACGCTAAGCTGGTTCGTTCGTTCGTGCATCTAAAGGGAGGGTTTAATTCCCTTGAAGCATTGTCCACGTTAGCCACCATTACACTCACATGGCCGTGCAATTAGCAATGTAAATGCCGGTTAGTTAGTTAGCGTGTTCGTAAAGCAAACGAAGGTGGGCACTGGGACTAGATAACGGACCTCCCAGGCGAGTGATCATCTCAATTAACCTTTGATAACGCCACGGTTATCAATTGCTTTTTGCATACCAATCATTGTCTCCGTTTTTTCGCCCCGATTTACTACGCCGCTAATTCGCCCATCTTTTCGCCAGCTTGCAATTTTCGGTTAATGGTAAAACGTCTCTAGCGTATCCTATTCGCAGTTCAAAGGCAAAGCTATGATTTACTCGAATTGTGTATATTTAGTTGCAGCATGTTCGTCAAATCGAACACTTTGAATTGGAACGTTCGTGGTGAAAGTTTTAGACGTAAATTTTCGAATTCAGGTATTTACTATGGAATTTCTAAATTTCAACGTTTAAAGAGAAACAGCGATCACAAATCATTTTACCTAATACAATCCTTCAACCAGCGGAATATTTCCTTGCAACGAAATTCAAGGCTGTGGACTATACGTATCAGGTCGTCCTGAAAGTTTCTTTTGTTTCGTAAGGTGACAAATGGATGAACAATTTCTCTTTTGTATTATTTTATTGAATCAGGTGTGATCCATTTCGTTCTATTTCTGTTACCATGTTCCTGCATAATTCAGTAAATTAATATAAAAGAAAAAAGCATTGTGCGTCTATTATTTCCTCATAAAACGAAAGAAACTGATAGAAAAAAAATAAAATCCGCGAGCGTCGATAAAAATAAATAAGGAAACTCTTTCATCGTTGTTCTATAACAAAATAATTAATTTCTTAGTATAGTTATAAAGTATGCAGAATCAAAGTATTCCTTCCACGCTTAGAGTATAATAGACGAACAACAATTTCTCTTCTATATTATTTTATTGAATAAAGTATCATCCATTTCCTTCCATTTCTATTACCATGTCCCTGCGTAATTCAATAGATTAATATAAAAGAAAAAACCTTCCTCATAAAACGAAAGAAACATGTCGGGCAACCTAACCTATAATCCGCTGATGCATGCAGGACGTACACTATAAAATTCGGAATACCTCATAGATGCGCAGAGAGTCACTGAAACGCACGATCCTCTAATTAGTTCGATCGTTCGAGAGCTTCCATGCCGTCGAACTGTGAAACGCGGCTCACTCGTAAATAACAGCTCATGAATGAAGAGGATACGTTGTGGAAGCCGGACGAAGGAGACGTAGCGCGGATGCGGCCCCAAGATCCGCTGTAACGAACGCGCTCGGTAATCGCGACCGAGAGTCGCATGACGACCGTTGAACCTTACTAATGGAACGCTCGCGATAGTCGATCACACCACTTAACATGTACGGGTATAAATCTGGTGTCGTGGCCAGCCGAGGCAAAACAAGCCACCTAACGAAGCGCCGTGTCGATTCCTCGCGTGGCAAGGCGCGACTACCTCTCCTCTCTCACCTCTCTCGAATTCCAACGGTTCCCCGTTCCGTTCCTTTCCGTGTGCCTACATTCTCATCCTGCAAGCTAGAGCTATCATCATCTTTTCTAAGGCCACGATTCTGTGTGAGTTGTGCCAGCCAGTGAATACACAGAGCACGCACAGCCGAAATACAACACACCCGAAGAAGGAAGGAGCCATACTGCCATCGGCTATGGCCGCAAGGGTGTTTCCCACGGACGAAGGACCAGCCCCCTGTCCCAAATTTTTCTGCTACTCGCTATGATGACCCCGTTACGAGCCACCATAATGGCCTGGCCCGACCCCTACTTTCTTCCTCGGGGTCCCGTAGTCAGCTGCATCTGTTTCGTAGAAATAGAGTAACCTGATCTGGCAGGCCCGAGACTGAGCGGTGAAACGAGAGGGGGAAACGGGCGACGCAGATTTTCGGGGAAAGTGTAAATAGAGAAAGTGAAATTAATATTTGATAAGAGAAAGTAATATTGGAAGTAGTTTGCTAACCGGAAATAGAATCGCAAGAATTTCTAATTCCTCTTGAACATGTTCAATAATATTTTTATTTATAAAGATGTTTCGTGTAATTATTGCGTTATTATATTAATTCTGATTAAGAGTGTAGCCCGCTAAATGCGAAATTCTTACGTTTGATAGATCGTTTGAGATTAGACGATTGTTTTACGATATCTAACTTGGAAAAAGAAATTTGAAATATATAGGAACGTGGACGAAAGGGCGCAGGCATTTTGTCCCCGTTTTCAAATACTGTGTTACAGCGATAGCATTCACGACGCGAGCGATTGCGCGCGAACTAATTTTATAGCTTGACGAAAAGCGCGTCAAACGCGTCGTATAACGTTGCCACAAATTTCCGAGGATTTCGTATCGAGCCCATTAAATCTTCCGGTCGAGCACCGGTTGAAAATGAAAATTAAGCGATTCTCGATTGTTTACAGAAACGCCGTGACTATTGCGCATCCCGATCTTTCGACTCTTTTCGCTCTTTGTTCTCGACACAGGTGAGGTAACCGAGGCGAGCTACGTTACCGACAGACGTAGTGGGACATTTAAGCTCGCACAGTTGCGGTACGTGGTCGAACGATGGCGTTCGCATCTTTATGCCACACCCGAGATGCTTCGCCGCTCGCAGAGAGCGTCGTGGAGAGCCCTTCACGGCTGACAACCAGTAGCCACGTGCCGTTCGTTTCTCGGGTACGGTTAGGACGTGCCTCTCGTTTGCCAAATTCTCTAATTGTCCCGGACGAAATTTTCAAGCGTTATAACATCGGTAAACTCATACTCGGTACACGTGGATTCTTCTAAAGATACAATATGAAGTCGTTCCTTGGAATTTGGGTATAAAAGTAAATACGTAAGATATATAGAAATCAAGTTAATTTATTAACGCAAAAATGTATGCGACGAATTTACAGCGAACGTATAGAATTGCTACGAACATTCATCGGTATGCGGCAACGAATCTGAAACGCTCGGAACAAAGGAATGCCCTTTAAAAGTGGTTGGCGAGAAAGGTCGAGCGATTAACACACGGAATTTCTATAGTCAAAATTATCGCGTTTCCTAGCTAAACTCGTCATCCTTTTCAAGCGTCAGCCATTTAAAAAACACGGTTAAGGGAAAAGGCGGAGTAGAAAGAAGACGCTCGGACGATTTTCGCTTGCGTCGATCAACCATTACGAAACTCATTCTATCACGTAAGAGGGCTGCCGCGAGATTCTTTGAACGTCTTCCGGTGGTCGATTACGGTAGCTAGAATCGGGCTAGCGGATGTTGTTAACGGCGATCGGTGGGCTCGTGAAAGCGGCCGCCGATAACAAACTGCCGGTCTCGCGGAGGCCCACCACCTTGCGACGAAATTAGGCTGTCTGTAAAATGTAATATTATTTTTAGTTGGCTGCCCTTCCCCGTTCACCGGCGGCAGTAACCATAATTTTTCGTGGGCCCGCGTGGCGTGACGCCGGCTATCCGCTCGGCCAGAGCTCTCACGCATACCAAACTCCATCCACAACACACTAATTCTCTCCTCTATCCACCCACGTGCTCGTCCTCTCTCTCTCTCTCTCTCTCTCTCTCTCTCTCTCTCTCTCTCTCTCTTCTGTCCACCCTTCCTTCTTTTCCTTCTTGTTGCTTCGTCCACGGCCTGCTCCCCACCAGAAACGACCGCATCTTTTTCGGCCGCTCAGCTCTCTCTAGCGTTCGAATCCGCTTCTTCTTCTATCGCCATCGTCGTTTCGAACGTTCGCCATTCCAGCTGGTCGCCACGTCTTCTCTTTCGTGTACCGACCTTCAAGGTTGAATCGAAATTCTAGCGGACTATTCCGATCCACTCGAACCAAGGTCCTCGCCCTCGTTCCTGACCTTCCGCACCTTTAACTACCGGTTCGAATAATACCCGTGTCGATTTCATTTTCTTCCTTCTGGCCCATGCCACCGATGTCTATCTGTGTCTCGCAATTCCATTTTCGTTTTCTCCCTATGTAGCAATTATTCGAGCGGAGACTCCCATCTAGGTAGCTTGTTCGTCTTAGACTGTGACTGTTTATCTAATGGCGATCGCGTTGACGCTTCTATGTACAGGGCTATGATCGTTCTCTTGATCATTCGTTGGCACAAGGAATGGTATAGCAGCGGTGTAGCTTACGAAAATTCAAACTATTCCAGAAATCACGCCATCGTGTCATGAATATGAATATCTATCGGTAATACGATAATTGTAATTCGTTTAACCGCCGTCTAAAAATTTCTAGATGTCCGTGAAAGAGTTGCGGTTGCGTGCAAAATTCGACATTTTATATCGAACGATTCGGTTCTCAATAAGATGCTCAAGATATTCATATTTTTGTAACTAACATCCTATTTACTTTGAAATATTTCGATGAAATCATGTTACAACGCAAAAGAACGCTATGAAGGAAGGTAAAGGAATGAGATGAAACAGGTTAACTACTCCTTCGCAAACGGTTAACCTCCGCTTCTACCCGATCTTTATATTTCCTTCCAACTTTACAATCTTCTTCGACCGAGCAGCATGTTCGTGAGACAAATTACGTAAAATACAAAATGCTACGAGATTTCTCTGGAATATTCGCGAAGCCGTGGAACAGGAGAGAAACGATTCAGACACGAGCAAGAACTCGAGATCGCGTCGGCGGATCAGCGATCCTTCCGCTGCCCAGTCCTTGACTTCCTCCGCGGATTTCACCGGAATATCAGGACCGCGAATCATTTCAACGGCTTTCTCCTCGGCATTTTCTGTCACGCAATTAACGTTCGCGCGCGACCAACCGCGCTCGTACCGAAGGGACCGAGCCGCGGAGATAAATCGCTCGCTTGGGTTCACGCGGGCTCCGGGCAAATTTAAAAACATTCGCGGTCGTTAGATTCCGTGTCGTTTGAAGGCGCGTCACACGGGGTCAGCATCGTCAATCCAAAACAGAGATCGCGTCGATTATTCCACGCTGGGATTTATTTCCGTTGTTCGTTTCGATCGATGGTATCAGACGTTTCTTTCCCACCATTTTCTTTCTGATTATCTTCTATTTTTGAATAAAATTGTATTCTTAACCCTTCGCACCGCGAATTTTATTTCAATTTCGTTACCAACAGCTGCTAATGCTTTCGAGTGTTTTATTTGAAATTTTAATTTATTTCTGGTAATTAAATTTTTCCATTAATACCTATTTATTGCTTCGTTTTCTGTTTATTATTCAAATAATTTAGGAAAATAATTCTATTGCGAAATAATTTCTAACCATTCGCACTGCGAATTTTATTTCAATTTCGTTAGCGGCAGCTGCCAACGCCTTTAAGTGTTTCATTTGAAATTTACTTTAACTAAAAAATAAGAGAATTTAGATAAAGAAAGGAAGAAAGAAATTCACTTAAATACCAGTTTTATTCACACTATTGTTGTGTTTCCTAATTTTTAAGCGTATGATATATCTTGAAACAATTTCCAAAATGCACGCTTCACAAAAGAAGCTGGGACTCGACAAAGGAGCTGCTGAGACCTGCTGAGGAAACTGATATCACACTCGACACAGGACAGCAAACGATTGATAATTATCAATGACAGATATAACGATTCTATGCAGCATTCTAACATAATACGCTGAAACCCAAGTTCTATTTTACTGACAATATTTATCCTTCAACTAATTAATAAAAGGTGACTGAAAGTCACAGTCGATATAGCAGTGTAAACGGTTAAATCGAATGAAAATTCAGTGAAATTTGTTGAATTACTTCAAGAAAATCTCCACATCGTCCTGGAGACCGCTGTTACGAAGAGAATATAATTCAGCCAGAGAAGTTCAAAATAAACGGAGGTCCATATTATTGTGTCCTTGAAGATAAATGTCGTGTTGGGTTACAAGGTTTAGAAACAAAACAGCTATAAGCAGAACTCTGTTGCTGTTTCTTATAGCCTTCAGCTACAGCCACACAATTTTAACATTTTGGTGATGTCCTTTGCTAGAAAAATATGAACCTGCTCCCTAATTACATTCTCTCGTATCGCAACACTGAAAGAGCCCCAGGATCAGGATCAGCATACACTATACCTGCACTTATGCTTGCGTCAATATACTTTTCTACTACAAATTCATCCACTCGTTCCTCTATCAGTCAACCTCGACAAAATTATATAATAAAATGTTGTTAAAATATATTTCTTTCTTTCGAGGAGTACTAAGTTAGAAGGATTGAAATTATTTCAAATATCGTTATTATTATGGAAGATGGGGATCGAAGATACGGTCGCAGTGTTTATCGTTCCTTCATTTACGACCGGACATATTTTTGCGAATTTCTTACGTCTCATATTCTACGCTACGTTCCTTGACAGTTATTGAAAACTTATCGCAAATGCATCGTGAAGATCGCCCGCTTGGACGAACGAAGCAGCCGACGAAAAGTAGCAATTAACTGCAGGAGCCAGCCTCTATGGAGCCACGAGTCTTTGCACCTTTTATCCTCCGCCGTGCCACTCGCGGTGGCGATGGGCGTTCCGTTTGACATTTCGCGCGATGCATCATAATACAAACAAAATTGCCAGGCGAAGCCTATAATTCTGATAAGCGAAATTCATCCAGCTGATATGCAAGACAATGTCTCCGAATCTGGCCAGCTACCACCTATCGCCTACGTCTCTTGTCTCTCACCTACGAACTCTATTCCCTTGAAAAAGAATCGAACAGGATAATATCCTTTTATTTTTTTTTGTAACACCTGCACAAGAAACCGTCACTAACGCTGCAACGAGTGCAGCCGCGGTGGCAAACTCTGTACACACAACAATGGCCACACGCGCGACAATTAAAGTGATTTACGGAACAGAGACATTTTTCAGTTGCTCGTAAAAGTTTAACACCTGTGTCGGGATTCAAACGGCGCCACCGAAACGGTATCGGTGCCATTAATCCCGGGATCGATTAACGGCGTTTCGTCGGGAATCGACGCTACCCGAGGGTAAACAACAGCGGGTCGCGGCCATCCCGACGACATCGTCGGTAATAACTTGCCATTACGGCCAACGATAGGCGCACGAGCGCGAAGAAAAAGAACCGCCAACCCGGCGCGGTGTGTACCTCGCCTCCGATGCTCCCTGTATACCTGAAATCACTTCTCCAGCCGTCGTTTAAAAGAAGAAGAACAGCAGACAGGGTGGAGGAAGTGGAAGACGAGGAAGAAGCACGAAGGAGGGTGAGAGGTGGGTTACGCATCGAAGGCGGCCCTATGGATGGCTCGCAAATCATCCGAATGCATCATACCGCAATTACACGGCCAGAGTTCATTTAAATGCGATAAATAATACGCCACTCATTGTACCGTGCCATCTGGCGAGTACCTTCTCTTCTCTAATGCCCTGCGCGAATACCACGCGTGCTATGTGCACGGGCCCGAACTGGGCCTGCAGCTTTTCTCCCGTGCCAGCCGGCTTTTCAACCGTCTCAGTTCCCTTCTTCTCGCCAGAGACATCGCCGTGACTCGTTCGCGACTCGTTCAAATTTGCCGGCTGTCGGCGCACGCCATCCTCCCAAATTAGACATCCGCGGGTTCCAGCCAAGCATCATGCCGATCCTCGCTGTTACACGGGTCTTACGTGTCTTTCGCTTGTTCGTTAAAAACAGGGTCAATTCGTATTTATGAATAATTCAAGGAAAATGACGTGCTTTCGCAACGAATCCCCTACGCTCGTTTAATTCACCTGATAAACAATAAAACACTTTCCCCTCGAGCACGTCGGTTTTATCTACGCTTCCCTCTGCCACGAGTTCACCAATCAACCAACTATAACACGAACGGGAAAAAGATGAAGAGAGAGAGAGAGAGAGAAACAAGAAGAGAATCGAAACGTCAAAGTGAAATCGATGCTAGGAATCGAGTGGCGGAAGGAAACGTGGCATACGTTAGATGAGTCGCACTGGATGCAACGATAGTTTGTCCGGTGTATTTATCGTTCTAAATCTCGACTGGCTTAATGCGGCCATAAATCGAAAAGGCGCGGTCCCCGGCCATCCCATCGAAAAAGAGAAGGTCGCCGCGTCGTGTCCCGGTGAAATATTGCAAGTTGCAGTTGGCCGGGGGTAAACGATGCCGCGGTGGCCACGGGAACGGCCAACAGCGACGACGCCCGCTATCACGATAATTCGACGTGGAATTTGCACATTCCTCGAAAGCGATGTACGTTGGGCGTGAAAAAGCCGGTGACAGAACGAGCGTCTTCGTCCATCGAGATCCGGTTAAAGGCGGACACACAGGAGACGCGGGAGAAGAGCATGGCGAGTCCCTTTGATGTCACGACATATCTGCCGGTCGATCGGCCGACGCACCCTTATAAACAAGGGTTACTCGAAAGAAATCGCAATAATTTATACCCTAAGGGCTTGGGCAGCGATCGCGTGTCGTTGGGTTGCTACCTACCGGCCGTGCGCTTCACGTATGCATACACACGTGTTCGTGGCGCTGTCACGTGACCCGAGCATTTTCGTTCCACGCGAACACGAGGTGTATGTTGCTCTGTGTGCCTTCTGCGCTCTGCTTTTGAGGAATCAATCGACCGCGGCTGGCCGCCTCGACCGCCGTTGTCTCTCTTCCTCTTTGTTCCCCCTTCGACCATCGTGGTGCTTGCGGCTTCCTTCGCGATGCCAAGGAAACACCGTTGTAGTGGTCGAGAGCAGCGAGGTTTCGCTTAATTTCAATTACAAACGGCCTTTATTTATTTTATTCGTTTTATTTCATTTCAGGCGGATATGCCGTGTTAATTGTGATAGTAGTTCCTGGCGGTAGATGTCACTGCTGAGGTACTGTCCTACTTTCTTCAGATTTAAGTATCGTGGAAGAAAAATATCGCACTACGGACCACGGGACTCGAACCCGGGTCCCGAACGTTCGTAACCTACGCCTCTAACCACTGCGCTATCGTCGTTCGGTGTTAATCAGTGTCGAAATGGTGGTATTTGGGCTGTCGAGTGCGGCCACAAATTTGTAATTCAGCGCTTTTCCTCTCGAGTGCGAAAGAACGAGTACGTAAAAATAATTCTAGCTATCTATAAATAATTTTTCCTGGTTTATCTAAAGAGCCGAACAAAGTGTCGACAAGTACAGCTGATCGCGAACTGCGAAAAGTTAATGGGAAACGTAACAGTGTGGCGTTGTGCTTGAGCGAAACGCAGCGGAGCGAGGCGACAGCGACGGCGTTGATCTGTGTTCGTTAAAGGGATTTGCCGGGAGTAGTTTGAAATTCCAGCGTTAATAAACGTTAACCGAGTGTCGGCATTAATTACGCGCACAGGTTCGAGACGCGATCGACACCGTGATAGGCGTTCGAATGTCCAGTAATTAGCGAAATCTCGCGATCGTAATGCAATAAATATTCTGGTCACGTGAGCCATCTCGCGAGGAAGAACGATGCGCTGCCGGTCGCCAGAGTAAACGTATTAGAATGTAAATGCGATGCAAGCTTACGTATATTGCCTCTATTCGATGTAAAATAGAAAGATATTTCTTTTTCAACTTCGTGTCCTTCGAAGCGAACCGACACGCGTAAATTAAACGCAGGCGAAAGAATCGGTAAAGAGAACCGTGTGCACATTGGGCAAGTTTGTTCGTGTGGGTAGATAAAGAATCTGTGCGCGATTCTGTTTTTTCTTATCGCTGACACGTCTCGATACACCGACTAACGCGATTCCATCGTTCGGCTCACGATATCTAGCGAACGTAATTAAACGTCTAATGTTACCGTAGCGCATTTCGTTTCGTTGCTAAATTGCCTTCATCTACGAATGTATGCATAATTGAAATGCCTCGATGCATGGAGAAACCATTGTTCTACGGAAGAGTCACGATCGATCCAATTACGTGTCACTTCCGATTTCTCGGCTTCGAAATTTTCTCATAAATCGTAATTTCCCGCGAATAAACTCCGGTTTCTTAGCACCAGGCACCGAATCTTCGTTGTTACGTGGTTCGGTCTGTAAACGGTGATCGGAATTTGACCCATTAGCGTCCAAGCGCGGATTATTACGCGCGCTGCGACTGCTTTTTATCTCAGTCGCCAAGTATTCCTCAAATGTGAGAGATCACGTTTCATGGTAGTATCGGGTAAATTTAGATATAAATCTTTTCCTGACTATTTACAATTTATTTGCAGTAGAATGAGACAGAAAACGATGGTTGTTTAACTGGAACTAAATACAAAAAATCACACTCTATCTCAAACAACTCTCGCAACTCAACAACGCTAACAATTCTATCTTTCAACAACGCTAATAATTCTCGCAACTCGACAACGCTAACAACTCTACCTCTCAACAACACTAACAATTCTCGCAATTCGACAACACTAACAACTCTCGCAACTCGACAACGTTAACAACTCTATCTCTCAACAACACTAACAATTCTCGCAATTCGACAACGCTAACAACTCTCGCAACTCGACAACGTTAACAACTCTATCTCTCAACAACACTAACAATTCTCGCAATTCGACAACGTTAACAACTCTATCTCTCAACAACGCTAACAATTCTCGCAATTCGACAACGCTAACAACTCTCGCAACTCAACAACACTAACAACTCTCGCAACTCGACAACGTTAACAACTCTATCTTTCAACAACGCTAACAATTCTCGCAACTCGACAACGCTAACAACTCTCGCAACTCAACAACACTAACAACTCTCGCAATGCGGCAACGCTAACAATTCTATCTTTCAACAACACTAACAATTCTCGCAATTCGACAACACTAACAGCTCTATCTTTCAAGAACACTAACAACTCTATCTTTCAACAACACTAACAATTTTCGCAATTCGACAACGCTAACAACTCTCGCAACTCGACAACGTTAACAACTCTCGCAACTCGACAACGTTAATAACTCTATCTTTCAACAACACTAACAATTCTCGCAACTCGACAACGCTAACAACTCTACTCTTCGACTTCTAGACTAACACTGACTTTCAACGCTCCTTGAACCCAAAATCGTCCTTCTCCTCTAGCGTTCATTTCCTTTTTTTTTTATCTCACTACGTTCATGCTCCGCAAAAACTAGGTGACCTTAGTCACATAGGCTTTCTTCGATGTAAACTAACAACTGAAGGGCAAACAACACTGTTCTTATGATTTGATCGATCTCTACTTAGGCCCTTTTTCACCATACGACACTATATCAGTTTATTATTTTCTAAACAAGTCTCACTTTTGTTGTGAAAATCTTTTTAACTGCCACTATATGAGTAAGCACTGTCGATCTTAATTAAATTTAACGAATTCAAATTTCAAAAATATTCTGATTTTATAATGTAAACTAAAATTTAGTTTGCCCAATAGATTTTTACTTTAAATGCCACATTTCCCATGTGCCATTATGTATTGACCATATTAAACAATTCCACCAGAAACGATATGATTTAATTTCCATTTTAATCTAAACAATTTTTACCTTTTTCCCCTGTTCCAAAGAATGTAAGACGCGATGTTTGCCAAGTAACTCGTTTTGAACAGTAAATTTCGGACGAACTCCATGAAGAATTCGCGTGTCATTTACTGCACCTACGACCGACCGCGCATGGTCATAAGGACCATTCCTCTTAAGTAGGGCCATTATACAAATGTGTTAAAATAGAAATGGGACGTGACAGAAAGAAGAAAGGAATTCGTCGTTTCCTTGTCGGTGCAAAAGTAACGTTTTCGCCAGTAGTTCACTGCATTATTTCTTAACATTTAAACTCATTCTTCAACGTTTAAAATTCCACCATGTATTTTTAACGACGTTTAGTATATTTCTTCTGTACATAGATACCCGGCGATGGAATTAGAAATTGTGTGTAGAAATTCGAATGAAAGTGAAGAAGATCAAAATATGATCTACAAGCTGCTATAAGCTGTGCACATCCGTGTCACAAATTTACAAATTTGTGTAATTGTATAAATCCATCGTTTGTCTTATATATATATATATATATGTCGGATTAGCGTTAGGTTTAGCAATCGTTCTTCTACAAAGATTGATATTCTTTCTTTATTAATATTCATCTTCTATAAAGATTAACATTTACTGGTATAAATATGATTTTTACAGAGCCTGACAAATAGCCCTGGTGATCAGGCACTCGAGATATTAAAGACGATGTTCCTAGCTTCGATAACGAATCCACGGTCAACGGGCCAACTCTTCGTTAAACGTGGAATATATTTTGAAGCGCCAAGCAACGTTTGCTGTGACGCTCAGTACGACACTGCGCGTAAAGACAATGTGAAAACTGTCCAACGTGATCGCAAGAATAAAAGACTGATGGAAGCTTTCCTCTCCTTACGACCGCGTTTCTTCGTCGCATATTGGCGGGGGATACCAACAAAATTCCAGCAACCGTTGCTAGGCAGACCAGCGTACAGCGGTTCGATTGTTAATACAACGTGTGTCCCACAATATTGGCGCCTCTCTGTTAGGTAGAAACGTTCATCCCGTGACCGTGGCTACGTTCGGCGACCAGTTGTGTCACTTGAAGCCCAAGCCCACTGTCGGAAATCTCGGGCAAACGTAATCGGATCGAACCGTAACAACTGCTTCTAAGTTTCATTATTTAAGTACAGCTAGAACAAATAGCGCGGACTAAAGTACCGGGGATGTTGGCAAAAATTCGGAAATTCCTTTCATCTCCCACGTATATATAGTTTTATAGCGAAACATATTTCAAGCGCATAACAGGCGAGCGCGATATTAGCAACACTTTGTTTAGCAACCGAAGATCATACTCCTTCGCGTATATACTTTTGCACGGACTTTTACAGATCTTCGTTACTCGGCTTTCAAAGTAATTATACAAATTGTTCCAGATTAAAAGGCTGATTTAATCTTGCATTAACGCTAAAAATACTTCCTGGGGACGAAACTTCATCACCTTTCAATTTGCCTAATTCTCAGGTAGCAAAACACACGAAACGTACAGTATGTGCGTGTAGCTGTGGTAATATTCAGCGGGTGAAACGGATAGGTTCAGGTTCGAGAAATAGGTTCGCCAGGTTCTATTTCTCCAAATGTATTCATAAGTTCGCTATACAGAACTAACTATGCATCTAGTAGCTGTATCTAATCGTATCTGCAGTCATGCCAATTTACTCGCCTGTATTCCCGTCCTATATGCAACTTGCTATTAATCGTTAATTGTTTATTCATTTATATGGTCCCTTTGCCGTACCGGAGGATGTCACCCGCGCAGGAAATATCAGATCGTCCAAAAAATGTTCCTTTCGTTTTTTAAGGAAATGATAGGCGCGCAGTGCTCTTTGTTTCATACCAGTTTCGTTGAGAATTTTGCATCGCAATAGCCGAAATAACGCTATAGGAACATTAAATTTACATTTGGTATTTCTATCAGAATAATTCTATGTTTATTTGATAAACGATCGCAAAGATATTCATCGATACAAACTTGCACGCGTCTCACCACCTTCTAACCGACTGAACCGTTTACGTCCATTTGTTTTCGAGACGCCGCGCGCACACATACTGATACTCACGTACAAGTATCACTACTACACGCAGCTAACCTAGTCCAGCACGTCAAATTATACGTATCTGAATAAGTTTATTGAATTATGCAGGAACGTAATAAGAGAGATAGAAATGGATCGTACCTTGTTCGATGAAACGACACAAAAGAAATTGTTGTTCATCTATCATCATCTTACGAAACGAGGGAAACATTTCCGACGGTCTAATAAATAAACAAATGCATAAAAGATCAGATAAGAGCTGTTGATATTTACCAAATATAAATTCAGTGTTTCCACTACTTTTGTTTCCCGCTTACTCTACAACGTTGTTAAGGTATCCCGATAAATGTAAAGTATGGTTGTTCAATGTATCGTAACGCAGGCACCTCGCACTAACAATAAACTTCGACGTACAAAGTCTGCGTCGAAAGGGGCTACAAAAGTAAAATATAATTTAACGTATACTACAGAAAGTATCGTGCAGCATAGAAGATTCCGCACATTTGCCGCGATCGAACCGTTGGCATTAGCAGACAAACGATCGTAAGAATGAGGCGCAAGCGGAAGTCCGTGCGAACGGTCGCAGACGAATGACATCTTTACGTCAACCAAATAAACCCTAAATTATACCGGAATTGGAGTAATTCCAAGTCAGTTGGACTACGTCCAAGGCCCTTGCCTCCGTCCTCTACTTCGATCGCGCGATCCTCACTGCGGCGAATTCCCGTTGGTCGTTGAAGATCGAAAAGAAGAGGTGTAACGTTTTAAAAAACACATTATCTTGGCGCGGCGGAGGATTGCGGGCACACGCGTGCCCGAGGAAAATGCATATTAAAGCTTATCTGGGCGAATGAAGCGAGTCAGAAACGAGGATCGTGCGGAACCAGGCGACTGAACTACCGAGTAAGCGCGTTGCACTCGCGATACAAGGAAAATACACGTAGAAATAACGTGGACTATTTTCATTTTCTCGTTGGCGTGGATCCTCGTTCGTAGGAATAGGAAATCCAATGGTGGATTATTAATAAATCGAGCAGGCAAGGGCACGCGTTTCATCGGCCAGAAGATGGAACGGTGTGGAACGAAGGATCCGAAACACCTAAGCAGTCGATAAAAGACGGATGGCAGCCGCGTTGAAGCCCCATGGGTGCCGCACTAGCCGTACGGTTCAGGGTGGTCCGGCAACTTTCCGTCGCAGGAATGCAACAACATAACAGAAATCGTCCCTCTTCTCTCTAGTCCTCCCTCTATTTCTCTCGTCCAGAGTTTTTTGCTTTCATAAAAAGATGCCCCTTTCCTTTTTGCTTGCGCCGTTTTATTTTCATCGTTATTATCATCGTTATTATTTTTCGACGGCTGCGGCTCGATCTTGCGAGGATCCAGGTTCCAAGGTGGAGTCGCACTGATGCCGGATAGCAGAGCGAAAAGGAGCACGACTTGGGACGAAGCGAAGGGGGCAGCGGAGGACGCAGCAAACCAAGGGATATACGCGTGTATCGCCATGCATCATCCTTCGTTCGTTGGAGAAACCAAAGGCCACCGCGGGGTGCGTTACCTTTGCTGCTTTGCCTATGGGCGCCTAAAAACGATCCGTTGCTCGCAACCTGGAATATCCACGATAATACATCGAAAGGAATTCCGCCATTCCAACCAATTTGTACGTTCACCTAACGATACACGTTCGAAATGTTCGTCATTGCGAAACGATATTTCTTACTATCCGTACATAAGTAGGCAACTGTAACTACTTCTAATCCAAGACTTTGGCAAAAACGTTCAGACGTTCTTGGATACAGGTTCGTACGTCGATTGAATTTCACTGGGAACGGTCAGGTATGAAAGCGATGTAATCTATTTAAGGATAAATCACAGGCAAAAAGGCATTTTCGACGGGATGGTCGAGCGGTGGAACACGAGTTCCTTCCGGCTGCTCGAGCATGGTCGCACGAGCGTCGTTTGCCGGTTATCGAAACCGTACACACCGACCTATACTTGGAATACGAATATAATGCGAGTCCGACTATAGGGGGGCTTTGCGAGCTCGCAGCGTGGTACCATCGGAGCACGGGTAATGAGACGGCCCCCGACCAAGAGGAGTTGATATGCCCGCGCCCGCTCTGCCTATAGTCCCTTTACCATAGAACAACCGTCTTGCCCTATACGTCGTCCACCAACTAACAAACATTCGCCGGTCGACCTCGATGCTCGCGGGCTTATCGATGCGCTCCCCTTGCCACGCTGTTTGCCGCGCGACCAGGACACCGGTGCACTTCACACACAACATGCATACGTAACGTGTGTAACGTGGTATGGTTAAAAGAGCCTCCTGTAATTTCTCGATTGGCCGCCAACTAAATTATGTAATCGTGCACACACGCGTTTCGTGCTGTTCGCGCGCTATGTAAATTACGCGCGAACCCGCTTAATTTCGACGACGACGACGACAAGGAGGACGACGATGACCGCGAGTAATGAGCCGAGCTGCACAGAATCGCTCAAGACGAGTGGATGTAAACTCCGTGTAAATTACGGTGCTGCCATTTCCATCGGTCTTTAAGAAGATGATTAAAGCCTGTTAAATACCACGGCTGAGTCGATCAACCCATAAAGCAAAAACTAGAAGCCCGAAGCTCGTTTCCGTGGGTGGAAAGGAAACGAGAACGCTCGTGGATTGTGCGTGCACGTAGCGAATTCGAAAAATCGTGATACGAAACCGTGCTGGACCGTTAGCGGACCAACCTGCCTGTTAATTCGACCGATCTAACCATCGTGGGCAATCCAAGCAAATACAACGTTTCCCTGAGGATCGCAGCCTGCAAATCACGCGAACGCTCGGCTTTCCGTGACCGGCCGCCGTATTTCCTCGAAACGGCGATTTTTGCATAGCTGTTAGTGAATTTTCATAAATTATCTGCGCGATAAGACGCGTCTATCCGCGGCAAATGCCCAGCCGTGAATTAACGTAATCGACCAACTTAACGGAAATCGCCGGGAAAACCAACCGCACATATCCGGCCAGAGAAAACCGGCGCGAATCAGCTTCGGTTGCCTGCTATTCTCCATAACTGTTTCTCTCCTTCTCGTGCTACGTATTAACCAGGTCTTAACCACGCACCTGTCCACGAGCAAAGGAATTCGGTTTCCACGCAAACGAAGCAACACGCCACCAAACACACGCGGCCGATTTTCCAAACGTGGAATATACATGCTTACTGCACGGAGATAATGCAAAGGTTCGCGAAGCCGCTGGCACTCTATAATCATTAAACGATGACTGAATTAAATTATCTGTAATCGGCCGGTCGTATCGGTCCGGTCGGTGGCTCGCGATCGAAGAACGTGACCTCGTACGTAAGACTACCTACTTCTCAGTGGGTCTCATCTCGATATTGCTATCGATCACGAATCAGGACAAAAGTGTGGGAAGGGAGGAGGGGAGAGAAAATGAAAAAGAAGAGAATACGAATCACGCCCTATCCTACGTATCTGGAGGATTTTTCGTTCGAACGGACAACTGGCTTTTATCAGAGAAGCAATTGCCGCCAGCTAATCGAGCAGAACCCGAGTTTCTGTAATTTCTACGCTTCGTAACAGAGAAGAGCACAAGAGCTACGTTGGCGGATAGAAAACGCCGTCTAAATGAATCAAGCGTTTACCACTGGTCTTTCGATGTATTACACGCGACGTTTGAGCAAAGAACATTGATGAATCTCGCGGCAGTTTCCAGAGGACGAAGATGGTAGGAACGCGCTGCTGGTATGAAGAGAACACAAAGTTAGTCCGAAAACCGCAGCTCGTGTAGTAATTTCAGGCGCATTTAACCGCAAAAATGATTGTTATCGAAGAAGCAATGGGGCAGGAGTACGCGATGGGATCTCGTATTAGCTGTTCCTGTCCGGCCCAAGTAATCTTCTCGGCGTTCACAATTCGACAGCGTATGGAGCAATGATTACGTCGATGGGAGAGCGAATCGCTCGTGCCGTGTTCCAGCCTTTATGAACGAAAATCACTCGATGAAATCAATGAAGGATCATCGTTTGTATAGGATAGGTAGAGGGCGTCTTACGTAGATACACAGAGGAACTTTAATGATATCGAGCGTACAAGGATTCGACATTGTTCGTCAAAGGTGACTCGGTGAAAGTCAACTTTGCGACCTTTAAGATGCGAGAAGAGTGAAAGATCCGAGTAATCTATGCTCCTACAGATTTAGATCAAACGATATAAATCAAGATGGAATTTAATTACGCGTCGTTTGTATTTTATTTGAACGATAAATAATCTTTGTAAAACGTTTATGGGAAAATATTTGAAGCTGTTACTGTTCACGGAAGTGAAAAACTGTCACGCCCCGAATAAAACTGGCGAATAAAAGACTGACAGGCTAATAAAGTCGGCATCGATTTAAACGTATTTAAGGGGAGACCCTGTGCAGTCTATAGCACCGTAGGCAAGCAGCCATTTATCCACCCTTTTCCCCTTCCATGGACACCAAGGTCACCTAAATCTCAACGAGGCAGGAGTTGCACTCAATATTGTGACCGAAGGTGTAAGCTATCGCGTTTCATTCTTCTCCTTTTGCGTTGTTCGCCTCTCTTTCTCGCCGTTTTCGTTTCGTTCTACCGGCGCACGTTACCATTACCGCCGCCGACATCGACACCACTGCCGACGCCGCATCCTGATCGTTCCCGGGCGGCGCAGTTCTCTATATCCAAGGCGCTGATTTGATCCACGTTTTAGATACGAGCATCGACCAACCAGACACGAAGATAACGAACTGCTAATACTAAACTTGAAAGTTACACGCCGCAGAGTATTGAAACTTTTCTTTCTTTTTTCTCCGCTGCCGTCCAAAAGAGAAAGAGAAAAAGAGAGAGAGAGAGAGAGTCGCGCGTGTGTGTTATATATGCACGAATACACATGGAGGAAAGGACGCGTGTAGCGTGTGTGGTGAACACGCGCGAGCCATGAGAACTGGAGGACGCGAGGAGGTGAAGCGAGGCGCCAACCGCTTTACCTTTTTCAAACTAATTATCGGTAGTTTGCGCTTCCGTGTCTCGTTAATCTTATCGTACACCTCCCCCTCGCCTTTTTTCAGAACACCGTGGAAATTGAATAGCATTACGCGTAACGAAATTCTCCCGTTGAATCTTATGAATTTCATTAGTACAACGTCTTCTTCGGTCCACTACTCGCCTTGTATCCCACTTATTCTCTTTGCTTATTTAATTTTTTCCTCGACTTTTTAGATGCAATGTTACGGGATCCAAGTACGGGATGACGATCGCTTCTCCATGCGCGGGAAAGAGAGCGAGCGAGCGAGCGAGCGAGAGAGAGAGAGAGAGAGAGGGAGGTCGTTACATGCCGACCGAAGGATGAGCAGGTTAAGTACGTATACGCGTATTCCGGCAGTTATTTCGCAAATTTAGTGGGCACACAAGGGTCGGCGCGTGCTGATAATACCGCCTCAGTTCCCACCCCTGCCATTTTCGACCTTAAAACAGGGGGAGGAGAACGCGTCCTGCCTCCGACTGCCTTTCCGGCCAAAAGTGATTTTTCCAAATTCCCTGGCAAATTAGATGCTTCGACCTTTGCGCCGGATAATGCTGCAGCCACCCTAAACGGGGTTAACGGGAAATCTGAAACGGAAGAATAAGCAACCGGGGACGCATTTAACCGCACGAATTTCATTAACTGGCAATTTCGCGTATCTGTCCCACCGCGAGTTATTTCGGCAATGCAAAGGCGAATTCTCCGGCGCGGCATGTCCTTTATATTTAATTATTTTAATCCCGTAGCGGTCTATCGAGGAATAAGAATCCCTCGAGCGCCACACTTTATTTCCCTCCTCCCCATTTTTCACTCTTCTCGTTCTTCTTCTTCTTCTTCATCATCATCTTCCACCTCCTTTCAGTACTATTCCTACCTCCTCTTGTTCTCCTTCACTTCGTTTTATCCTCTTTTCATTTCACAAACTTACATAAAATTTTAAACGCAATCCACACTTGCGCAACGGACGGCGCGCACTTCGCGCGGAGGTACAATTATGCAAAAATCGAGCATATTCCCTTAGATTAAGGGGTAGGTTAACCACACCTGCATGCAGAGCCAGACATACGATTAAATCCATGGGCATGGATAATGAGATGCGTGTTCGACTTTAAGTGGTGAGCCACGAGTGAGGAGATCTCCGCAACCGGTCTCTGAATCGCTCATACCTACGCGGTTCTCTCTCCTTTCCTTCTTCTTCCTTTCTCCTTGCTTTCGTTGCAAAACTCGCGAGCTGACACAATAAACGAAAAAAAGTGGACATCGATGAAAAGCCACGAAATTTCTCTGCATATTAATCAGACTTATTGGCTTACTTACAACGACCTGTTATTTCTGCTAATGCTAAGTAGCTGTCGTACAAAATACTTCCTCTCCCACTTTTTTTTAAAAACGACACCGGTTCCGTTCGAGTCCGCGTCATTTAAAATCGTCCTTATCTTTCGGCGACTTTCGTCACGTGTAATTACGATCCAACGAACGCGAAGACCGATACCCGACTAGGTAATCTAATAAAAGGATGAAGGAATTTAAACATAGGAAGAAATACCATGCCAATAATGATAGCGTTACGTCGGTCGTCATAGTCCGAGCCGAAGGACGAATGGAAAAAACGAACGATCGCGGCGCGCGGTGGTTATGTCGAGAGATGGCTGTGGTCGAGGGAACAGGGTTCTGTGGGCCTATGGGCCAGTGGAGAAAGGGTCGGTACAATTGACGAAGTGGGGGAAGAGCAGTGATGGACGGACTCGCTGCTCCCCTGGACGGTTCGGGCCGCACCAATAACTTTCCGAGACTAAAAATGGCACTCGAGTCGCGTGCTTTTCACTCTACTGTTGTTTCACTCCACACGTTCAAATACCGTCTTTTTAAATATTTTTCACGATACTCGGAACACAATCGTACTGTGACGCTGTAGATTAAAATTCTATTTATCAAATTCTATTGATCAATTTTGTAAGGTTAAAAAAGAAAGAACATGAAAATGACGACCATTGTGCGAATACTGGAGAAACCGTACGAAGTTGCGTAGTTTGTTGACTCCTAGGAAAGCGTACGAACCCCATTGGAAGGTAGTAGGTAGCATGGACGCGCTTGCAGGACTCTTGACCCATAAAGCATAGGAACAAGTTCCTATGACGGCACTCTCTCTCTCGTATAAGAAGAGAGAAAGAGAAAAAGTGAGGGCGAGGAGGCATAGAAGCGAGCCGAAGGCCGTCTGGGCGTCGTACATCAAAAAATCGTTTCCCACAGCTGAACTTTGCACTCGAAGCCGAAGATAGAACGCGATCGTCTTACATCCGCGATAATTAGTGTACCCGGACAAGCAAACATGGCAGAAAAAAGTGATTAATTTATCAGGAATCGTCGGCGGAAGACGTTCCTTTTTAGCAATTTCTTTCCTTGTCTCTTTCGCACCGCCCCCACCACCCTCCCCTCCCCTTTTCTGCTCAGCCTCTTCCTCTCCTACGACCTTGCGAGCTGCTCGCAATGATATAACTCTAATAATTTGTCCCGTCAAAGGAAGAAAGCAGGTATGTATATAATAGAGGTCGTGACCCGATGTAACGCGATACGTAGCCAGTTGCTGCGTTCGCTGTATACCGTGCCGCGCTCTCGCGCTATGCATTAGATGCACGTCCACGCGTTTTGCAAGATTACCATCCTCGTCTCGTCTTGCCTGGTCTCGTCGCGTATCTAGAAAAATGATCCGCCCGAACTATATACCGCGGTGAACACGATGGAAGTGGAACAATGCTTCTGTTGCTCCCTTTGTTCCAACGCAAGTCCCTTTAACACGTGGGCTGATTGTCTGAGATGGAAAGAACGGCAATTTCACTGGCGTTCTGAAATGTCAGCATTCGTTGCGTCGAATACGAGCAACAACGCGAAATGCCACTTCTTCCTACATTCTATTCTAATGGATTATTTTGAATGGCGTAAAAAGATCGAAGCGTGTCACGCGTTCGCACGAAGCGTCTCCAAACGTATCCACACGAGTTCCATCGTGGTGAAGAATAGCCGCACGACAAAACATACACCGACTACTTCCTCCAACCAGAAAAAGAGCAACCCGAAGGTGACTTTATTAGCATACGATTGGCACCGTCCATCTTAATGCCCCTCCGCCGTGGCCCTCTTCCCTTTCTGCGCTTCTTTGTCCCCCTTTCCGCGCGTATCTTCCAACAATGTTTATGCCCGTGTTCCCCGATGTTTAGTCGGTGCTCGCGCGATTCCGAGGCCACCGCGTATCTTTCTGCCAAATTCGATTTCTTTCGTCCGCTCCTTCGCACACTGCTAAAGTCTCCGACAAGCGCGTTCGAACCTTCCATACACTTTTACGCACGATGACTAAAACAAGCATTAACACGCTATTTATTATATATTATTTATTCATTATTTAATCTGCTAATTAATTAATCAGATTCAACTATATCGAGTTTAGTATTAGTGGCTAATTATTTCCACAGATTTGATACTCTTAAAATGAAACGTGCAATCTGATAAATAGACAAGTTTAATGTCATTGAAGAATGAAATATAAGCAAAGACCTGTTTCACTCACTGGATGTCGCAAACATCTTTTACACTGTTTATCGTTTTCGCACCTTCAGATTTCGCATGAATGCGCAAAAATATGCAATGTACTAGCAAAAGGAAAAATGTTTCCTTAGATAACAAGAGTGAGCCAGTACTTTTTGTAGCCGTTGTATATCGATACGAACCTTTACACGCCAAGAGGTGAAAGAGCAGACGATCAGACGCGTTTTAACACGCATTGAGCGCGCGCGCATCTTTATAAATTCACCTTGTTTCAGCTTGTCGAAAGTTCAACGCGTTCGATGTAAATTATTCGAGCGCAGTTCCGCATCGTTGCATTATCCCAGGCTCTAGAATTTTTCTTCGTCACGAAACGCGTACACGACGTAGCATTAGAAAGATCGCGGAGCGAATCGATCGGTCGCGGATGCGCTCAAGTTCGCGGCTAAAAGCGAGAAAGCTTTTACTTGACGATGGCTCGTCGAGGACGTCTTAAACAAAAGCGCGGTGTGTACCGGCGTCGGAACGTATTATTATTGTTCGCGTAGTTACCGTAATGATCGTCATTATTGTCATCAGCAGTGTTGCTAGGACATTCCTTCACGGTAACGAATTTAGCGAAGCTTTGCCTCGGACGAACAGGATCTTGAGGGGAAAGAGAGCCCGGCCAGACGTGGCCCGAGGGCCGCGTCCATTATTCAATAATCTCGCGAGCCAGCGCTTTTCGTTTTAACTGCAACCTTTTTTTGCCATTGCAATTGTCGGCAATTGTGCATCTTGTTAACCGAAATAATGTTATAGGAACGCTAAATTTACGCTTGTAAATAATATTACAACGATTCTATATTTATTTTGTGGACGATTTCTAAGATATTCATCGATACACGCTTGCACGCGTCTCACCACTTTTTTCCATAACTGAACTGTTTACATTCGTCTGTTTTCGAGACGCAGCGCGCACACAACTTCCACACACTGATACTCGCATACGAGTATCTTTATTACGCATCTAACCTAGTCCAGCACGTAACATTATACGTATCTCAATAGCAATATTGTTTTTGTTCGCGATCGATACGCCTCGAGTAAACCGTTCGATGCCTGGGTTCTCGAAGACAGTGAGGATTTGTCGTGCACAAAGGGGCACGGAAATTTACGAACGAGCTGGCAGTGCTGGAGGATGAAGATCGATAAAAAAGTGAGCAGTTTTTACAAAGGAGTCTACACAGTTGCCAATGGTATCCAAGCTGAACATTATCGTAATAGAAACGGCGTGCTAACGTCGAAGATTCGTCACTGCGATACCGCGTCAACTTAATTCTTCTTTGTTTTAATTATAATCCGTTTAAGGCACGAATACGTAACTTTTAATGATCGTTACATCGCACGAAGAATCGATGGACATAGGGGAAACTGATAGCAAAACGGAAATATGATCCTTAAAGAGACCACGATAAAGAATACCATACTAGCGAAGAATGATTTTGCTCGGATGGAAAGCGGAAAGAGGAAGAACCGCTGATGTTAATTTGGCCTCTCTTCCGCTCTGTGCACTCCTCACCCTCCCTTTTCTTGTAGCAATTTCCATAGCCTTGTGCGAATAAAACGCATTAAGATAGTCATCATTGGCTATTAATTTATGGCTGCGCGTATTTAGATCGACGCGATAGTATCGACTCGTTAACGCTCTGTTCCGCACCTTGTACCGAACAGATCTGTTCAAATCGAAGACGACTCGAATGAAACGGTCGACGATTTCACGAATCTGCCTATTCCCCGAACGAGAAATTCTTCCACTTGTTTTCAACATCATAGCGAAACCATCGAAAGTGTTGGCAGCCTAGTTCTTGCGCGAGAAACTCGGAAGACATTCGCGGCGGCTGGATTAAAGCAATGATTCTTAGGTGTGCGCGATTTACGCCCGCTATCTCACCTTCTAGGATGAAGAAGAGCCACTGTCGGCAGTTTGTCCTGTCTTCCGCCACGCACTCTTTATTACCCCGTTCTTCGCCGTCTTTCCCCCTCTCTCTCTCTCTCTCTCTCTCTTTCTCTCTGTTTCTCCGCGTGCACCCGCGCGCTCGCGCGATTCTGTACAAGTTCAACACATTTAGGGGGTTATCGTATTATGTCGAGTCACGAACTCGTTATAGCACGGCAAGACGGATCGGCGCTATAAAACCACTTGGTTTCAGTTTAACCAAAGGGTGCACGGTATAACTGGTTTACATTTTGCCGCCTTTCTTGCTGCCTGCCCCCTTCTACCAGAGCGAGCGCGTCTCCCTACGGTTGCACGGGAAATTTTTCACGATACCGTGTGGCCTCCAGTCTCTCTCTGTTCGCCTGCTCGAAGATACGATCGTTGGAACGGTGCAACGGGTCCACAGGAAAACGTGGATACAAGATACGACGAGAGTGTGGCAAGAGAGAGGCTCGATGAAAAAAAGCACGAGGGCGAAGAAAATAATAAACGTGCACGAAGGAATCCACGCTAATACCACGTTTGTGTGTGTGTGTGTGTGTGTGTGTGTGTGTGTGTGTGTGTGTGTGTGTGTGTGTGTGTTGTAGAAGAGAGAGTAAACGGGAGAAAAGCGTTCAACGACAGAGCAAAAGGGGAAAAGAGAAGAACGAAAGGCGGCCGAGGGCGAACGAGAGACGAGAAACGACGAATCGAAAAGGCACGGGGGATGCACGAAAAGGGGCAAGAACCTTCTCGACAGAGATACACCTACCACAACCGCGCGCTTCCTATCGAAACCGGCACTTTCGTTTCACGCAAATTTTAAGTTTCGCGAATAAATTGCTAGGCTGTCGGTCCGAACGAAACGACGCCGAAGCGAAGCGAGCCGAGCGGCCGCGCGAGTCGACGAGGAAAGGCATTACCCTGGAGGTGGTACGAGGGGCCGAAGCAAGCGGCAACTAGTCGATCCACGTGCTCGTTATCACGGTAATAATATCGACGATGTTGTCTTCGTCGTCGGCGTCTTCTTGCCGCTGACTCTCGACCGGTCAGCACGAACCAATGAAAAATACTGAAAAATTCACGATAGGATCGTGTGCACGCGCGTTTTACGTTTTTGCCGCCGAGAACGCGTGCGCGCTCGCGTGTGAATCGGCGCGCTTCGACGCGAAATCGAGCGCGGCAAGATCGGCCGTATCGAACGGGGAACGTGGGAGACGATGCCGACGAAAGGTGTAATTTTAGTTAGGAAGAGTAAGTAATGAGCAATCGACAGGCTGAACGGCAATTTCGTGGCGGCCTGCCTTCTCCGTCCGCCACGGACCAGCTATCTGCCGACTTTGTAGCTTCACTATAGGCTACGTGCATTTTTCCCATCTACACGCCACATGGAATTTGTCCCGCGTGAAAGTACCTGTACAACTGGAAGCTATCGAACGTGACGAAACAAATCGAAATGTAGAATTCTAACGAAGCAATTTATTCGAAAAATTACGAAACTGTGGTCGGAAGGCGGCGCGAGAGCGTCCGACGGGAAACGTTGTTCCACTTCTGGGTAATCGCGTTACGAAGAAATCTACTGAAATCTACAATTATTGCAATTGAATGCACCTTGGCGCGCGGTTAATCAATAAGCAGCGACTCGTCCGAAGGAATGTCACGAATCGGCCACAGGAATTTCGTGTGGTTTCGCGCGGCCATGGAAGGGCAGGGCTAATGAAGAGAGTTTCTCATTTTAAGTCAAACTATAATATTCCAAGACTAACGATATTCAAGTATGGATCATGGAATGACGCGGACGAGAAAAAGGAACTGGAAGAGAGAAATTCTTCCCGGGGGCTATGGACCATCCAGTCCTCTTACGTAAGGCTGGCGAGAATCGTTTGCTCGCGACGGATATATTCGGAAATTTAGTTTCAAGACAAATGAAATATATGGCGAATATTTGGCAGCGGTTGGTCTACTGGTGTCGAGAATGAAACAAGGCTGATCAACGTGGAATATCGTACGATAGATGGACCGAGCCGATTCCAATCTCTGGTGCGCGGAACCCGTTCCTCAGCATCGGTCGCGGGGTCGCTCTCCTCTTTCGCGCATGTGACGCGAAGCATCGCTGCGTTTCCCGGCTGCTCTGCTCGCTACCGCACACCGTGTCAGCGTTCTCTCGTAAATCCTCGTGGGCGGGGCGTGAACGCAGGCGTTTGCGTTGATGCTGTCCAAGAATAGCGTACAAAGTGTATCGAATTTGTACGATTCACCTCCCGGCTCTTCCCGGGCCCTGTTTCACCCCTTTCGTTACACCATCCGCCTGATGATATCCTTTTTTCTTTTTTCTTGTGGCCGGAATCAACTTGGCTGGACGATGCTTCAAGTAGAGTTTCTTACTCGCCGACACTCGCGGCAAATTTTCGTCGGACACACTGGCACGATAGTCGATCGGTGAACCGTTCTTTCTACAACTATCCCCCCGTTCTTTATCCTAAAACGCTGTTAAAGATCGTCCGCCACCGGAAACGAGGGAAATGTATGCACGAAATATGTCAGCGTAATAAAAATCAACGAGGTCGGATCTAAGCCGAGATAAGTGGAATTTACGATTACGAAACACGATTGAGAAGGGAACGTGGCCGACGCAAGGCGACTAGGTATCGACGACTGATCGAGCTCGACTGGTCGACGCGACGTCGCTGGAACCCGGAAGAGCCGGTCGGTTTCGGTTTAAAAGAAGGTAAAAGTAACAGTTATGTTCATTGTCGCGCCTGCCTCGTCCGGACGTTTTATGACTGTCCCTCGTAAAAAAAAGAAAAAGCTAACGGTCCGCTCTCGTTTCGTCGCTATACAAACCCTGTTTATTGGCTTGTGCAACACGGCGGAGCAACGTGGATCAAGAAGCCTTACAGGGGGCTTAGTCCTCAGGTCCGCGTAGCTGCTCTTTTCCGTGCAAAGTGTCGTGTTGGAGGACGAACGTGACTACGCGACCGTTTGCCAGTTTTATTGCCAGGTCCAGGCAAATTACGACGCCGTCCAACGACTTTTACGTCTATTCGCCGTGGCGTCCCTTCACCCTGACTACACCGTAGCGTTTTTCCCTCGGCCGGCAAAACCAACGTGCTACGTAATAAAGATGGAACAGGCTGGCCTATCAAAAACGTTTTTCGGATCGTCGTAGCTTCACGAGGATTTTCTTTTTCTCAGTCAATCGCACCAGGCTGATCGAAATAGAACGCGCGTGTGTTAAATGAGTAGTGTTCGAACGTGTTAACGTAAAATATTACACCAATTTGTTACGGAGTATCAAGCTAATGGATATATATTCGTAGGAATATAAGAAAATAGATAAAACAATTAAAATATTCCGCATACTGTCGTTCTAAAATAGACGGCCGAAGAACCAGTTTAGAAACACAGCGATAAGTATCGCGCGGCAGACAGGTACGAGGTATCGCGTCAAACCGATCCGTTTCGCCCGATGAATTATTAACTCGAAGAATAGCCAGATTTTGAAGGTTCTAGCCGATGCGTGGAATTTGCTTTCCGCGAATAATCGAAGATAAGCTGCGACTATGAGCCGTTTACGCGATAAACATAGCGAGGGTTACAGCAGCTATTCTGGCGTGCGTCGAGGAATAGAACACGATGCCCGGAAACGGTGTTTCCTCCGCATCGATACATGGATTTCCATTAAAAGTAAATACGTGGTAAGGTCGGCGCAGCTCCGGTCTAAGGCTCGCTTCGTGTGTAATATATAATATGCGGTTAGATGCAAGACTACTTTTAACCACGGCCATAAATCAAACAACCGACTCTGCGTGCATTCCTAGAGAAAACCTGCTCCGGCCCGAGAAAAAAGTCCCGGAGACCCCGCTCGAGATCTCGCCGCGTCTAATGAACGTGCCTCGTTCGTTTCCTTTTGCAAAACGAGAAACGATAGCCTATTACATTTTCCTGTGTCCGTTCGAACACCTTCCGTCAAATCAACGCTTCTCTGTTATCTGCATACTCTCGTTTCCCCTTCTATGTCTCGCATGGCGGACGCTGCGTTAATTCTAACCGGCACGTACCTCACGTGTATTACATTCGCGCGTATGAAACCGCATAAACGAATCATATTTTTCACGTAAGTCTTATTATCGTATAGGAGTAGACTTTACTTCATTTCATTAGCGTACAGGAAAAAGTTCGTTTCCTTTCGCTGTGCGCTCTATCAGCGTGGCAGCGATGATCAAATCAAGCAAGGGTTAAGGTTAAATGGTCAGCCGAATCCGTGATTGAATACACGCTAGTTGCAAGTGAAACGTAAAAGAGGAAAATTTATCCCTTCGGTCAATTAGACCTCGCGAGCGGAATACGGTGCAATTTTTAACGCGTTGACTGCCATGGGCGTCTCACCGGTGACCGGCACTCGATTTGGCTATAGCGCCGTGGTGACCGGCGACGCAACAAATATTAAAAGTACATAGCAGGATTCTTTGAAAAAAGGAAAATCGTAATAATTGTCCGCAACGCCGTGGAGGTCACCGGTGACCGGCACTCGATTTGGCTATAGCGCCGTGGTGATCGGCGACGCAACAAATATTAAAAGTACATAGCAGGATTCTTTGAAAAAAGGAAAATCGTAATAATTGTCTACAACGCCGTGGGGGCCACCGGTGACCGGCACTCGATTTGGCTATAGCGCCGTGGTGACCGGCGACGCAGCAAATATTAAAAATATGATTGTTTGAAAAAAGGACAATTGTAATAATTGTCTACAATACCGTGGGGGTCACCGGTGACCGGCACTCGATTTGGCTATAGCGCCGTGGTGACCGGCGACGCAGCAAATATTAAAAGTGCGATTGTTTGAAAAAAGGACAATCGTAATAAGTCTGCAACGCCGTCGAGGTCACCGGTGACCGGCACTCGATTTGGCTATAACGCCGTGGTAACCGGCGACGCAGCAAATGTTAAAAAAGTACGATTGTTTGAAAAAAGGACAATCGTAATAATTGTCTGCAACGCCGTGGGGGCCACCGGTGCCCGGCGACGCAGCAAATATCAAAAGTACGCTTATTTGAAAAAAGGACAATCGTAATAATTGTCTACAACGCCGTGGGGGTCACCACGGGGCCCTCGCCACGAAAAATGCCACAAGCGTGATTTTATAACTCATTTTATTAGCTGCAAATGATATTTCAACGTAATATGCATGGCACAATGGAAAGTTCACGTCGGCGCCTTGGGCAAACCATGGAAAATTCGTCTGGCAGTCAACGTGTTGAAAAGCAGATATCGGTATGATCTGTGTGTCATAACGAAAGCAGCGTTGCAACGAAGCTCGGCGATCTTTGTATCATTGTACGCCGCGAGCAGATTGTTTCGCTCGTCGTCGACGTTTTCTGCGAACTTTCAATTTAACGGCCAGATCCGGGCCTTTTTCTCCGAAATCACCATCTCGCGCAAGAAGGGCCTGTAAAAATGACTCGGAGGGCCCCTCTCGGACGGCTCGAGCCTTCGGCTACTCTCCAATTAACCCATATATAGATCCCCTCCCTTTCTCTCTCTCTCTCTCTCTCTCTCTTTCTTGCTCTTCCACTCTCTCCGTATAGGTTGGGTAAAAGGAAATCGAGCTGGGCTCGTTTGATCGATCCTTTCCGCGACTTGCATCGGCGCTGCCGCCACGATTTCCCTTGCACGGGAACCACAGATCGAACACGACGCACTCGTCGAAACCGAGTATCCCAGATCGAGATTTCGAAATCGCGATACCAATGCGCATATAAGAGAAGGAGAGGAGGAGAGTTGGCCTCTCGAAAGGCACGCGCGAGCTCCTCGAACCACCGCTATTATTACGACGTTACGTGGAATTACGGACGCCACACGATCGTCTGCATGCACCATCTTATTACAAGATCCTCAAGGTCTTCGTCAAATAATCCGCGTTTTCCGCGACAAGCTTGGTCGTCTGCAAAAATCGTGGTCGCGATCCTGCAAAGTTGTTTGCCTCGAAAAAGAAAGAACGCGATAGAAGAAGAAACAGCTTTCACAGGGTTGGTATGTCGCTATAGGTAGAGGAAGCGGATTGAAAAAGGGACAGGGTGCGTGTGTGAGGGGAAAGCGAGAGAAAAGAAAAATCGCAGCAAGCCGAGAGCGACAGCGTTACGGTAGCCGTAAATTTCTTCGGCTAATGGTGCACAACAAACGCTTGTCCGTACCTAAGCTCATAATGTCCGTTCACGCCGGCCTAATATCGTTCCCGGCGTTTAATAAATATGTCGCGCAGGTAATACGTCATAACTTTTCCACGCGTCGCGATCTCGTGCAAGCGGTCGCGCTCGCGCAACACCGTATACCCACACGCACGAAACGGCCGTATACACGCGAGTCTACACGAGCGGCGACCGCACGAGCGATGTATTACGTTGATATTCGTTGAACGGTTACCGCGTAATGTCACTGAGTTATACGCTTCTTAACCGAGACTCTTAATCGCGGGATAATGTTGTCCCAGCTCTTTCTTTCGCTCCTTTTGCTCCTCTTTCTCCTCCCCCCCTCCCCTCCTACCCCATTCGCTGTCCCCTTTTCTCTTAACCCTGTCTCCGTCTTTCTTTTTCACTCTATTCGCCGGTTGATACACACGACGCCGCGCCATGTACGCATACCGATAAAACATACGCGCAGTGTCTCGCGCACGTGACGAATGCGTAATTTCGCCACGGACGAATGATTGTCCGTACGTTTTTAGTAGCACAAAAAGGACTCCATGGTTAGATACTCGCCCCCTCCCGTACGGCGACCATGCACCGCCGCCGTGTAAAGCATTCATTGAGTGGAAGTGCAGTGTCGATGGCGTGATTCACGCATCTGGAATTCGGTGGCGCTTCGAGAAAATTAATTAAATCCCACTGATTAATCCGCTCCATCTCTCTTTATCCTCTTCTTTCTACTTTGCTCTCGACTTGATCTCTTTCTCTCATCGGACGCTGATCGACGGCACGTACGTTCCTGACTATTTCTAGGTTACGGAGATACAGAGGAGACCGCCGCCGAATGTTTATACTATTAATCGCGTTGTTCGCACAACACGATTAATATGGCCGGCAGGTAGTAACGGTTGTACCGAGAGCCCGAAGGATAAGCGGCCGACGAGTCGTTTATGCGCGTCCGCTTAAAAACGCCAGATAGAATCGTACATCATGGAGCGTACGACGGGAAAGAGGCGGTAAAATTAAGAAATTTTCGTTCCGGCGCACAGCGACGATCAAGCAATTATTTTAAAAGGTCAAGAGGTTTCAGCTGGATAAATTATGTCCGTCGTCCTTTCCCACCCGCGTCGGCGGTCAATAGCTACGAAATAAACGTTTCGATTCAGTTCCCGCAGTTCACGGGACTAACTTATGCCCCGTTAAAACGACGGCAGATCGTACGCGTGAAATTGAGGAAAATGCGGAAAGCAGCGTACATTTACCGGCTGATCGATGTAACGAAGGAAACGACAAGGAAATAATACGAAGTAAACGTATACATAAAGAGTTTGTTACGTAAACACACGTACAAGGCGACAACCGATAGCTGGAGAATCAAAAAGGAGAAAAAGCGTGTTAAAATGCGCATATTACGACTGCGTTGTTCGTACGTTCTGCCTACGGTAAAATTCACGAATGCTGGCTACACCACGTGTCCCGGTTCGCTCGAGATAAAGTGTATCGATGTCACTGGCAATTAGCCGCCGCTCGATATTCATAACTTTTTTACGCTCGTACCTTTGGGATTGGTAGAACCTGACCGGAATGGAGAAGGCAAGGAGCAACGGATACAAAAGCATTTTACGGTCAGATCGCAGAGAGAGCTTAGGCTGGCAGGTGGTGTTTGTAATGGCCGGCCATCGGCAGACCAGGCGGCAGTGCTATAGGCAGGTTTGCCGTGGTAAAAACTGTTGCGTGAGTTACGAACGTCCGAGTCTATTTGCGGTATCGACGGGTCCCGATTACATCGACGCGTATTAATTGAATACGCGCCACAACGACGACAGTGCAGATGGCGCCGAAACGCTGCAAGAAATCGGGACACCGAGGAGAGAAACGGCGAAGAAACCGATCGAATATTCTTTCCAGTACGCACGATCGCGCCACATTGCCACGCCATACGCCTGCTCTCCTCTCCTCTCTTCTCTTCTCGGCGATCCGTTCGTTGATAGAAACGGTACGATACAGTCGCGCGATGCGGCGCGATCATCGATTTCAACGAGTTCCACGTACGCCGAAGCACCGTGTCGAATCCCTAAGTAACGCAACGATGGAAGATCGATGGGAAGAAGAAACGTTTAGCCAACTCGATGTATGTAAATTGTTTCTTTTATCCACGAATCCACCATTTCTCTATCCTCCTCTAATAAATAACGCGCAATCGTGTTTTTGTAGTCCGTGTGAAAGTATTCGAACGATTCGCGTGACGCTTTACGACAACTTTGTAGGATGCCGATGCGTCTTTCCCTCTTCGGACGTTCATTTCTACATGGTAATTTTATTTTCGTCCTTTGAACGGCGAACGCTGCTCATGCACGTGGTACGTCTTCATCTGCAAGAGCAGAGGCAAGTATTCCGCAAAAACGTGAGCAGGAACACTTTTTGATTCAATTATTTTACCTTGTATCCTTCTTTGCTTGCGGGCACACAGGTATACATATCCTTTGTCTGGCGGTGTAGTCGTTCCGATCGTCGAGCACCTAAACACGTTCTTCGTGCCTACGAAGCGCGGCCGATCCAAAGTATGCATTATCTCAGCCTGCAGCAGTGAAATGGCAGTCTGCTATATAGACGAGCAAGAAGCCGAACCAATCAAAAGCGCGGCGTTTCTGTCGTCAGCAGCCTTGAAATCTCCAGCCGGCGATCAAACGAATTTCCCTTTTTCCATCGTGTCCTTCTATTTAGCGTTCCACCCACCGGAACGCTTCCTGCTTTTTCTCGTTTAACGTCCTGCACAATGAAATACGTCTCGTCGACGTGGTTTACAGGCGTTTTCTTTCGTGCCAAAACACACGGGTCCATTAGTCTAGCCGCTAGCGCGATATAATGATCGATAGAGATCGAACTGAGGCAAGAGCCTAACTACTCGGCAGCCTGTCTTCCTCTGTTCTTTGCGGAAACAACAATCTGAGAAACACGGGGTAATTGATGAATAGCCATTGACAACAAACGGCACGCTGTGAGAGAGGATTAATCCCGGGCCACGACGGCGATAACTCCTCCCGCATGAAATTTGCAAAACAGTCGGATAGCGTATGAGCTGTTGCCGGTGTGTAAAAGCTAGCCAGCGCACACGAGTTCGTACATGCGAACAGCTCGTCCATCAAATTGAGAACCCTGGTAGGCAGCCGCTATACGCTGCCGGCTGAACGTGCGGCGATCAGCACCTATGCTTTGCGCGCGCGTTACGCGCCACTCACGTTCCTTCGCTTCTTTTCTTCCACACAGCTCGTAGGCACCGATAAACCATTCCTATTGTTTACCATCGAGTCCTGTGTCGTTTACTGTCGTGGAACGACGGCGATCTCTCGCCGCCTCTCGATAAAGACGTAACCAGAGACCATCGTCGTCTTCCAAGCCGTCGTTTGTTGCCCTGCCTATTCACCTCCTCTACCGCAACACATGTACGTGTGTCCTTCTCTCGATCCTCGAACGAGATACCGGTGTAGCGTTCATACACTAATATCGCTCTGTTTATCTTATAATCGTGCTCGCATACATTTCCTGTCCCTGTCGCGATGTAAACATACTGCTGCGTCCTACCTTTGTTTCCATGTTTATAGCGTGTTCGATCATTTGTTTTGCTTTATGGGAAACGAACTTTACTTCAGTGGCGTTCGCATCGTCTTCATCGTCGGTGTCCCAATGAAGGAGAGATAGGTTGGAGCAAACATCACGCTAGTCTTTTCTATACGAAGAGAAATAGAGATAATCGGCGCAATAATATTCTTACGTGTTACGGTAAGTGATTGAAATAATCTTCAGCGGTAACTGGCGGTAGATCGTATCGAAACGGAATCGCGATTATTCCGCGCATGTTAAGTTCCGGTGAACGTTGACCAGCGCGTTACCAATTGCGTGAAATAATATTACGGACTTTTATAAGTGGCAAAGCACGTTGTCGGTAAGAGAAAAACGTGGGACAGGATGTAAGTGATTCGACCGATCAGAAATTACGCTTTCATGCGGTGAATCTGCAACGCCCGTGATTAATACTCTTGAAAATTTTCACGTTATAACGCAGCAAAATATAAAAGTTGATCGACGATACTCGGGGTTCAGGGTGAAATTATGCGGTGGGGCATATGCAAATTGCGAATATCCCGATACATTTTGATCGATGTTTACAATTACTTTTAATGACACGCTTCTACGGCATTTTGTCTCACTATGGCCGACTATGGCCTTTTTTCGCAACAATGAGCGCACTGCCGCACGGCATGTTAATGAACGCGAATTAAAAATCAATCAACGAAATGTTACGTACGGAGAATATCGAACAACAGCTTGTAATCTCGCGCGATTTAAAACTATTTTCACGAACATCTTTGCCCTATCCTTTATTTTCTCCCGAGTAAAACACCAACAATTTCAATTTTTCTGCCTAGTGTAAAAAGGAAATTTACAACAAAAATGTTACTACCCTCGTTCGTGACGAGATGCAGGCACAAACGTTACACGTTCGATGACGCAAAGAAACGACTTTTTTCCGGCTACGTTAACCACAACCTTCGCATTTAACTCTCGTTGAATATATAAAACAGACTACATAGCTTTCTTCTTCCAATCACGAATTCGCAGAAAATATGCTCCTTTCGCGTGTCCAACGTATGTACGTGGTTTCAGGAAGTCTGGGTAACGTTACAAAATTTCAACGACAATTATTACGTAATACTTGCAACGAAAGGAAGAATACTTACAAGAGCGAGAAATTGTTCGCTATTCTTCAGTCGTATCATTGGCAAAAGTGGCGTTTGAGGAATTCAACGAGGCAAGAGCAGGATGGAATCCCGATCAAATGTGAAGAGCCACGTAATTTTCAGAGACCCGAATGTTTTTTGAGCGAACAGTACGCAGAAGCGGCGGGCGTGGAGAAGGGAAAAGGGCGTAGTAAGTCATACGGAGAGGCTCGTACGTCATCCTCCATCCGGGCCAACGGAGCAACACATGGAAAGGGGCTGCGGAGCCTCCATACACGACGAACGCACCTACTTGGCTTGCCTCTTTAGGTCGAGGTTCGCTAGTGTTCGCGTACCACCACACACGTTCATAACACGCACTCACACGCTGGTCACTCGTGTGCCTCGATATGTAGGAGAGGCTGAACCACTTGGTCACGGGCGTGCAACACGCACGCCTATATTCGACGCAAAGTCCACGATCCGATCTTTTCAATTTTCCAATTGTAAATTAGCGCCTTAAATGGTTGGTAAAAAAGAAGGCGTCGTAGAAGCGTGAGTATACGGGAACGAAGCGACCGGAAACATCGACCACTCATCAAGAGGGAAGTTCTCTCAGCCATGTTTGTCAGCCATTGAGGTATACAATTTTGAAAGATACGAAACAACTACGCGTATGTTTATGCCCGTATGATTATTAATTATTAAACATTTTTCAGGCTCCTATCGAGGATAAACGTTAGAAATAAACGACCAACGAGGGAAAATTATAGTGGAAACATAAGGAAAGAAAGTGAGTCGATTATTGTTATTTACGAGACGATTCGGCAGCAAACGATAATTAGCCGGTCGCGTGAAACGAATCCGTAAAAATCTTCCGCCCATAAATGATTTGTACAATGAACTTGCCCGTGTTTCTGTTCCAGCAAAACATTCCTACCACACACGAAGACGCGGAACGATCTTGGTCGATACACACAAAGATATGTGCTCTGTATTACCGACGAGCCTCGCAGCGACGATAGCGGTAAGCGCGGAGGCACATAAGAGGGAGGGGTAAACGAGCCGAGCCACGATTTCGTCGTCGTAAACGTCAACGTTACGGTTACAGCGTTGTTCCTAGCTGGTTTATATTGAACGAGGTTGCTCCCCGAGGTACGTAACACCTACTGGCAACCGTCGTATCGTCGAGTAGCACCATACTCGTTTCCAACCCGACAGAGAAAGAGAGAAAGAGAGAGAGAGAGAGAGAAAGAGACAGAGAGAGTGAGAAAGAAAGAGGAAGAGAGAAGCGGGTGAGACCACGTGGCTTTTACGCGGGAATCCCACTGCTTCGGCACAAGAGTTCAAGGTTTGTTAGCTCTCTATCCGTTCGTACACGGTGCCGAGACTAGACGAACCGCCCAATAAAGACCGCCATAACCACCACGCGATATCGATGCGCGTAAATCAAAAAAAGAACACGGATATACAATACCGGTTCGTTGGACTTCTAACACGTATTTTGCATTTTTTTAATCAATTTCGGAGGGTCAGCCTTACGAGGGAGCAGAGTTGGATTATCGAACGATTTGATCTTCACGGTACGTTTCTGCCAAGAACGTTGATATTTCTTTTTCTTATATTTTTTACCGTTCAGTCCATAATGAGAAACACCTATGCCTTATTTATGAAATTAGCATTATGCTTAACATTCATAAAATCGAACTTGTGAGAAACGTGAGAAGCAGAGTCTAAACAAGGCTAATGAAAACAATTAAATAATCGAATCGATGTTTTCCTTTTTTCTTTTCTTTTTATCACATCGATGGATTATCGACCTCTCTGAATTACCGTGAAGACGGAATAACAGCTGAAATTAACGTTGGCAGGAAGAACGCCGTCGGAAGACGAGGCAGTTTTACAGAAAATAAATGAACCGTGGGGATGTACAGAGATAGTATTCGAAGCTCCGTCTTCACGCCCTCTAATTACCTCGTAGACGCGGGCCAGACCCTTCAATGAGGGGCCATAAATTTTCCTTGCATTTGGAAACAGCCCCAGAAACTGATACCGCCGGACAGAAAAGCCTTTTGTGAATCGAGTCTATGCGTCTTGTAAAATTGCCATCCAGTGGAAGAGGAACGTGCTCGATAAATGTAACTAACCGTTCAATCTTACGGCGCGATAATTGTCAGATAGATATGAGCGATTCTCCTCTCTCTTTTCATCTTTTCTCTCTTTTTTCCTCCGTAAAACGTTATCTAAGTAAACGTTGTCTATACAAATAAAAGCATGGCTCTATATCTACGACGATTCATTATACACCCGATAGCATATTATGTTGCTTCATTACCGCAACATTAATAAGAGAGACATTTACATCTGAAAACGGTGGCGATACGGACGCTTCGCCGGCACCCATAAATCACAATGAATTTCAAGCGCGTGTACCCTTTGATGTTTATCACGGCCAATGATACAAATGCATTCCGTGCAATCAAGTTTCTTCGGCCGATCGTGAGGCGTACGCGGCGCGGTAGTTCTCTCAAGAGCGTTAATGTTGTCCCGAGATCGTGTTCCCGTAACACCAATCCGCAATAAAACGAACTTAATGATACCGTGTCTATCGTTACTGATTTGTGCGATTTGGGCGGTATAATCACTTCTTCAATCACTTATCGCATACTAACCAATGACGTTTAACGTGGATACCGTTAGAAGATCGATAAATCATCCTATAAGATATATCATCTTACGTGTTTGTCGTACGACCACCACCACCACCACACTCATATTCCTCGTACAATACTTAGAAAAACTATCACCTTGTAAAGAAGGGGCCATATTTCTCTCACGTCTTAAACTTTCAGACGAGATATTCGAAAGTTAGAGACAGGAGAGGTGAAAAGTAGTTTCTTGTTTTTTTTTTTTTTTTTTTTTTTTTTTTTTTTTTTTTTTTTTTTTTTTTTTTTTTTTTTTTTTTTTGGTAAAAACACGGAGACAGAAATCTTTATAGATATAAAGATAGTAAATAGTTGTCCTCCGTCGTTTCTAGAATCGGTGTTTTTACCATGTTTGGCAAACCGACAGCAATAACCCTCGTGGACGGATCGGTTCCTTAGGTGCGTGTCGATAAAGCTAAATTATTTATTGTGTAGGCCGTAGCAACGAACACCGGTGGAGGACATTGATGGCTCTATATTTACCAGGAGACTTTAATCTACGACGAAATAATCCATAATCCTGTATCGATAAATTTTGCTACGCGTGTATCGATTGTAGCCGGCGATGTTGAAGAGCACTTGCCGGCTAGTGCTAAATGAGTCAACGACTTTCGATTCGCGAGAGCATAGAGAAACCTGTTCGACGAGAGTGCCTAGCCGATCAATCGCCTTTTACCATTCCTACGATTCCTCCTACGATCGCCGCATTCCGTCGTATCGTCGACCCGATTTGCACACTCTCTAATCGCACGATTAAATCTTCCGTGTCTCCTCCGCGATAAACGCAAAAAGGTAATGGCAAACCGTTTTCCGGCTTTGTCGATCGAAGAGGCGAAAAACGAGCGTGTGCGCGCGCGCGCGCGCTAGCCGCACGATTCATCGACTATAAATCTTGTTGCAGTTATTGAATGGAAGACGCCGAGTTGATTCAGGAATACGCGAGCAAAACGACGCCCGGTTGAGAGGATTCTTTGCTCCGGGCCGTGAGCCGGTACCGTGGCCGAAACTTGACGTTAGATGGAACGAGAACGATGCAACACCGCCGCCTCCTTGAATATTAAATTCTTTCTGCCGTTGAATTTAGTATTTATAGAAGGACGTAAAGAATAAGGTTCGTTCAATAAAATCCCGTTTCTTGTCTTTGAATAAGCACGCGCCTACGTCACGAAAGCTCATAAAATAATCTGTACACCTTTTGTATGCATAAAGAGAGAGGTTCTCCTCTCGCGTGGTTCTCCTGCGGGAGGAGGAAATAAAATAAAAAAAAAAAGACAGAAAAGGGAGGAAGAGTACAACGGCGGGGCCTTAAACCGGACCAAAGGGCGCGAGAAGGAGGCTAGGAGAAGAAGATCGTAGGTAAGAGTGAAACAGGACGGCGAAGAATGAGAGGTAACGGGGGTAAGAAGAGAGGACCAAACTACGAAAGACGAACGGTCTAAGACCCAGCTGAGTTGGTGTAGAGAATAGGCGGTGTCGAAAAAGCGAGATAGAGTTGGAGAGGTCTGGATCTGCCTACGACAAAGCGAGACCCAGCTAGGGAACCTCTCGGCAAGGGGGACAAAGACATCGCTAGAAACAGCTGACTACCGGAATTCGTGGTTCCGGAGGGGTGAGTACGACGAGGAAGGCACTTGAACCCCAATTGGACGAGGGCTTCCCCATTATACTCGACGTGCCCAACGATTTTACACGCACTTGACTCCATTCTATCTATCCACCAGACGTAACTTTATCGCTGTACGACCGAGTTTCCACGATCTGACGTTCGTTTTCAACGTTCGAACGCGAACTGCACGAGAATACGCGACGTACGGGCAAACGTACGACGGCCGAACGTACATGATACGTAGAGCAAACTACGATTCGCTCTGGCTTTCTCAGAGATCGGAAATAGATCTTCTACTTTTAGCAAATACTTAACAGCGAACGTAACGAGTATTCTAGCTAACATACTGTATTAATCGAAAAACCCATTTGGCTTGCCTCGTACGTCTCACGGTCGAGTCTACGAATTGATACGCGAAACTAAGAGGCGCTCGAGATCGATGGAAGATGCGGGGAAGATTAATTTTAGCGAGAGACGAAATTCTCGAATGTGAAATGGAGACCGTGTGCGCGCGCTTTTTTTACCAACGACCCCGGGGGGGTGGAAAGAAGGCGCGCGCTCGAGAGAGGCGCCTCCTCGGACAAAGAGGCAGACGCGCACGCATTAATGATAACTCCAAGTGACACTTTGCGCGTCGCTTTCACGCGGATGAGTTAGTTATTACCGATACCCCCGTCCCCCCTGGCACGCGGTGCATTCATTCGCGCAGAAGGCAACGGAATATTTTTAGTTGGCTGCCAACTATAAATCCGTTATCTCGGCTACGCTTCATGACGGATACGTCGTATTTCAATCGACACACAAATAGACTCGACCGAAAAAAATTACGACCAGTTTCGACGTAACAACACAACAGCAACTTACATTCGACAATAGTATACAGCTCGTGTCTTCTATTTTTCAGAACGGAACCAAGGGGTGGAATGATTTGTTTAGATATGTATCGGGTTAGCGAACATAGAGCGGGGTTTTCGCGTTGAAACCCGTGTCGCTCCCGCTCCCGGTTTTCCCTCCTACACGAGATACAATGGAAGGACGCGAGACGAAAATATCATGAAGAAAATCGAGGAGAGACGCGATACGAACTATCGGATGCGTAAGTTTCACGCGATTCGAACGTTGACCGTGAAACGTTCGACGAGGGCGATTTAGCCTGGCGTATAATGGAGCTGGGTAAACTCGATCCACCACGCCTTTCCCGACCACGTGGCCTTCTCTACACACTACCGACCCGTTGCTGTTCTCTCTCCCCTAAGCATCGTATGGTCGCTTCTCTATATTTCATCACGGTTGTTATGATAATCGTTGGACGAGAGAGAGAGAGAGAGAGAGAGAGAGACATTTAGAGAGACAGAGAGAGAGAGAGAGAGAGAACTTATGAATGTAAACTCACCTGCTATAGCCATCCAGGGGTAGAAGGTATGGTTGGTGGGTTGCTGATGTAGTTGCGTGGCAACCGGTTGGCTCGCGGACGAGTTCAAACTGCAGGTGTTCCAGGACGACGTGAGGGACCTCGAGGAACTGTTGTTACCAGGACTCGATGCCGGGTCGCCGCCTACGAGACCACCGTAGCTACCAACCCTCGTCCCTTCTGGAGTGCACGCCGAAGGACGGACCACCGAATTGCTCTGACTGTTCGACCCCGAGGTCGCTGACTGCCAAACGTCCTTGACGGCCGCGGCTGCCATCACCGCAGCGTAACCATTCTGATGCGCCGATGCCTGATCTTGTTGCTTACAGTCCTTGGTTGCTGTGGTCGAATAGGAAGAGGTGGTGTGTCCGGTCGCCTCCGGTGTCGTGGAGTAAAGTTTGCAGGCCGTCGCGACGCTCGCGTCGTACGGCGAATCTTGAGGTGGTCTCGTGTTCGTACCTCCGCCTGGATGTATGCCCAACGACGAGGACGTGTGATGATGATGCTGCGTAGATGCGTAAGGTGACATACCCAGGCCGAGAGGGAAACCTCGATAGGCCGCGGCTGTGGCGGGATCGTGATGTTGACTGGCGGCTCCTGTCTGATGGTGGTGACTTCCGTAGAAGCCACCCGCAGTCTGCTCAAAGTACGAGTTCATTATCCCGGGTATTTTGAATCACTTGCACTGAAACACCGCCACTCGAGAAACAAAAAAAAATAACACGCGAGGGCGAGCAGGCGAAAAGGCAAGGGCCTCGTGTTCGCGAGACGACTGTTCTCCGTAGAGATCTCTTCGAATCCTTCGAGAGGACGGAAAAAGGAGGGCCGCCGAGTACACGATCGTGTGTTTTGTTGCGTGGCCAGTCACGAGCGATGTTAAGAGTCCATGCTCCGCGCGACCCGTTATCTCGTTCGCGTTCTCCGAGTTGGTGGAAAAGGTCCGTTCACCGTTCGAAAGGCACCCCGACGATCGTTGGACGAGAGGCGAGAATTGTCGAGGCGATGTGGTCGTGGTGGTCGCTGTCGTTCCTACTCCGTGTGTGTCCGGTGGTGGTTCGCGCCAAAAGGCGTGAGGTAGGCGCGTCGCGTCGAGCACCGATACGCTGTTTGACGCGGCTGGCGACAGGTGACAGCGTCGACGAGGGACAAGCAAACGGGCATTAAACCGTTTTAAGAGGTCATAAAAGTCATCGGTAGGTATAAGCGGTTGCACCCAAGAGTGTCAATGTCAGTAGGCCGTAGATGTATAATTCCGAATGGGACTCATGGCAGCGGCGGGGGCTTTTATGGGCTTGTTATGGTTACCGCTACCGGCAAGTGTGTAAACCGGCGGTCTAGGTGGTGGAAACGAGCGATGATCGTTAAACCGTTACGACGCAATAAACCGGGGTAATAAGACGGGCTATAAAACTGGCTGTGGGTCTCTCTACCGCGTGCGCGCCCGTCGACGGTTCGGTCGGCCGGCACGCGACGATCTCTCCCTCGCGAAAGACCTCTCTCTTTCTCCTCTGTGCGTCTGTCGTATCGAAATGATTTCTGTGCGATATGATATTTCTCGCTGTGTTATCGGTGACACAGGCCCGGGGCCCCGTGGCGTGTCTCGTAAACGTTGGTCGTACTTTTTAAAAGGACCGAAGCGACCGCTCCGACTCTGTCCGCACTGCACTAGCACTAGCCGAAATGTGACTTCGCTGATGACTGCGAGGTTCGGTACGAAGCGACGTACGAAGGGGATCGTAACGAACCACGGTATGCCAGTGCGGTGGTCCACGGCACACTACCGCTTTTCTCGCGCCCCGTGTACCGCCACTCTGTACCGTCCTCCGTCTCTTACTCGCTCGTTCGCCTCCTTTCCTCTCTCTCTTTCACCGTCGACCTCTCTTCCTTCCACCACCGACTTTCCCGTCTCTCTTCTCTCGCTCTACCTCGCTCTTTCTCTCTCCGTCACTCGTCCGCCAGCCCCAGCGTTTCTCCTCTTTCTCTTTTCCACTATCATTCCCTCTCTTCGTTCGTGAGCCGCGACCGTCTCACTCGCGCGCGCACACTCTTCACGGTTAACTCTATTGTGCGAACGAGGAACGCGCGCTGCTTTTCCTCCTTGTCTTTCACGCGTCGTTCCCCTCTCCGACGCGATAACCGACTTCTCTCGCTTGCTCCGTCGTCGCTCGGCTCCCCCTCCCCCCCACGCTACGCCCCCTCCACGCTTATCCACTCGCCCTCTCGATCCGTCTCGCTCCACCTCTCGACAACGCGTCGCGTTTCGTCTTGTCTCTGCCGCGCTCTCTATCACACACCGGTTCCTCTCTCTTTCCTTTCCTCTCGATTAGACTACGCAGCGCCCCCTGTTGATCGTTCGAGTAACTCAACGACGTGCCGCGAGATTAAATTCGTACACGTTGCTGGTGTGCTCCGCCTGGTATTGTACGTACGCGTTTTCGCGTCTCAGCCACCAAAACTAGATAACAGGGCGAAGAAAAGATCGACCAGATCGGAAGAAGCGCGAAGAGAAGCCGATGGGAGAGGATCGCCGGGACGCGAGAAAATAAAAGGGTCGGAAACGGCGGATAACCGATGGCATCGAAAAGAGACGAATACATGTTGCCGCTACGTTGGGGTGTAAGAGGTACGCGAGAGTATCGAAGCGAAGGTAAAGAGAAAGAGAAAGGCAGGGGAACGGCGAAGGAGCGGCAGAAAGAGAGAGAAAAAGAGAGAGACGGAATAAGATGCGAAATTGCGGCAGCTAAGAGGGAGACGAGAGGTGCTAGCCCGCGTAGATCGGACTGCGAGGAGGAGGGGGAAGAAAACAGGGTGCCAAGGGAGGAGGTTATGCTTAAGGACCAATCAGAATTGAATTCGTCACGAGTACCACGCCGGCACAGCACGAAAATTCCTACGCCATGTGAAAGTAGTTCCAAGTTGGAACGACGCCCATGACTGGTTAGGCGCCGCCCCGCGTTACCCCCACCAGTGAAAACACGCGAGCAGCCGCGGATACGGACACCGCCGGCCACCGTACGGTAGAGCGAAAGCTGCACGCCACGCGCGTCACGCAACGTTTCCTTTCCTCTCCGCTCCGCTCCGTCCCTCCGGCCCTCACCGCGCCCCCACAGCTTCTAGGGATACGTGCACCGCCACCTCTGTGTTTCGTCGCGAACTAACGCTGCCAGATCCATTCAGACGTTCAAACGACCAACATCAACGAGGCACCTTGCGATTATCGTCATTGCCGAAAACGATCTTTGCGAATCGACTTTTACGACGGAAGATTGTTTGATCGACGTGCGATTTGCCAAAGCCAGACGAACGGAGAAACGAATGGAAAGAGAAAGAGAGAGAGAGAGCGAGAGAGACAGACAGACAGACAGAAAGAGAATGAGAGAAAGAGACGGTGGAAATATTTTGAAGCGAAAGGAACGCCGTGTTTCCCTCTCGTACGGATTCGTGGATTTCAGGTCGAACCGGTCCGAGGTTTCCCAAGTCTGTCCGTGGATTCGATGATGACGCGATTGCGAGTACGAACGACAAGAATGTTATCATAAACGTCTTTTACGAGATACTCGGACGTTTTACGAACCAATTAGACTACGGCCGTACAATTAAAACGCCGTAAAAGTGAGGTTCGTGAGGGAAGCGGGCAAGCGCCGTGGCGCGCGCCGCCACCAGTATCGGGAATGTTTATTGGGATGTAAATGTCGCTGGATTATCGCCCCCGCGGTTCGCACCTCGTAAATTATTCCGTAACGAGCCGAGTAATGCCCATCATAAGCTGCTCTCAGGGGCCGGACCGGACTATTTGCTCGTTCACTTTCGCCATTATGGATGTTTAGGATATAACCCATCGACTTCGCTACCAGCCTCCAGAAAAAAGATTTGGATTTTTGCTATTCATCGAACGATGCCTGACCACGAGCAATTATTCGTACATTGTCTACTGCGCTCTCGCTGCTACGTCTAACGCCGATATTTGTCGACTTTCGTAATTATTTACGACGATACGCATGTTTAGTCTGCGATTTCATTTTCTCTTTCTACGATCGTCTATATCCAACTTGATCCAATCATAATAAATAGAGTAGGTTCGTAATTTAGAAACATCTTAGATATAATTTTTCAACGCGATGTTACGGAAATTATGTTTCGAGATTGTAAATTGTCAGGCGTATGTGTCAAAGAAATTGCGTTAACTATTAGATGAACGACAGTGGAAGCGATAAATTGAAATGGAAATGCCAGAGAATGAGAGAACACGTAGAGTTTTCGAGGTTACGATTGTTAGGATTTCAATGGATTATTACGAGCTGGCGGGACAATCATCAAATAGCCGAATTGATAGAGCCCTTGATGAAGAGACTTGATGCAGTTTTCGCTTTTGTGGGACTCCGACAGGTGGCAGCCCGTTTGCTTGAAAATCATGACGGCAATAAACTCCGGTTTTATGACCACTTGAACAGAATCGTAAAAGTCAGGGCCTTTAAGCTTATGGCATGGTAGGACGCGTGTCGAATATGGTGGGGGCGTGAAGAGAGCCACCATAACGCGGAAGAAGGGGAAGGGTACCAGGGGCTGTGTGGGTAGCCAAAATGGGCCTAAATGCCCCTTTTAAAACACCATTGAAGATAACCAGCCACCACTAAAAGGGGTTTATTTAATGACCAAGGTTGTTCTCACAAAACCGGACGCTCTGTGGCTACCGACGACAGTTACCTGATGGCTTCATGATTATTACGAGTTTCTTTTCTTTTTCTTTGTTTTTTCTCTTCACACCAAGTGTTGCATGTTCGAACAGTGTCCACCTGCGTTACAAACACTCGCGCCTGATTGTCCTCCCATAGAATAAGAAGAAACAACAGTTAACAACACGGCAGACAGTCTTCTCAGACGATCCTCGTGTAACGAGAGACGAGTTAAAGCGTTCTCGAGTTAATCTCCGCTGTTCAAAAATATTGCTATTGCCGGTTTTCAAACAGACTCATTTTAAATGCCGTACGTACACGTATACATATGATCGGACGCACGGTAAGACATTCGTTAATTTTCGCGACCAAATATTAGTTGCGATAAATCTGGGCACGTATCAGAGAGTATCATCAAGGAGGAAGGATCGCATGTACGCCAAAATGGATGATGGACATTCTCCTCTTATGGATTTAAAATAAAAAGAAAATGGAGAACACAGGCGTTCGAAGGTAGTGGGAGGTATTAGACAGCGTAGCTATAGCAACGAGAAGATGGACACGAAAGTAAAGGGGCCGTTGCACCCGACTCGAGCAAATCTGCACTCTTGCTAAACCAGCATCCATTCTTCATCGCTCTGGTGGCTTTGGCTCTTCTGGTCTCCTTCGGTATGGTTCAACGCACTGCTCGGACTCTCATTTTGGCTGGTCTTTCTTCTTTCCTCCTCCGACTCTTCGCCGTACTCTCCCCCAAACTTCGTTTTCTCCTCTTTTGCCTTCTTATACCGCCTCCCTCTACCTCCCCGGGGAGACCCAGGATGAATATTCGATCATGAACGAGCGTCAGAATTTCAGATAAGCGCGATTCTCGTCGTCGTTATTCGCGCGGATCGAAACTCCTGGGGATCAACCTGTGATATAAGGCCACTTGCGCCGCTAGATGATAATGGCGAGCTGGGCGGTGCATTGAAACGGACCGTGTTTTATATTAAATAAAGGAGGGAATTAGTTTGTAAGGAACTAATCGGGGGAAAAAAATGAAGATTTAGAGAGAATATTGGTCAGAAAGCGTATCGACACGCCAATCGTGCGTCCAGAGATACGGAATAAATTATTCGCTGTGAATCCAGAATATATTCCAGTAGAACTGAAATATGTGTTACATATTTATAAAAATCGAGGAGCGGGGAAAAAGGCAATCGCTATGTATTTCGATGTAATGTTGATGCATATTTGAAATTTCTACATCGAGCGACAAGAGGTAAGAGATTCTGTAGCGTGAAAATGGAATTTTTTCGCTAAAAATTTATATCCATTTACAATGCACGACGACGGGCATTCGTATAAATCGAGACAGAAAATTGTGAATGAGAAAATGTTCTGTAACGAAAGAGAGCCTATCTACCGTGTTCGTTGAAATGCAGAGTTTCATTTAATTTAATCAACAATTGATACAAATATAAAAATGACGGAAAGGAAGAATCGGTATGCATATTGATCTGCAGTATATCAGGAAGGGAGGCAGGATCGCTCACCAAGGACACGGAAGAAGTCCTCTTTGCCATCTGGCGGTTTCCTGCAGTATCACCTGACTGCAAAATATCTTTTCTGCAGCTCTCTACAGTTCTCGGCTGCCGATATTTCGATAGAGCGAAAAATGCAGTTCGCGACTCAACACTTACACGGTACATAAATATTTTCTGACCCCGTTTCGTATCTAAATAGAAATTCTAAATGGCGGTTTCCCGCGGGATTCTGTTGCCGAGAAGCGTTAAGGGGAAAATGAAACGTTTACGGTTGCCAATCCTCCCTGCGCAGCTGCACTCGTAAATCGCGAGGTGGAACGTGAATGTTCAAATAGCTGAACAGATTAATATACGCGGGGCAGTTTCGCGTCTTTGGTTAGCTAATCTTAACGATAATTTTACACGCGGGCAATCTCCTTGGTGAACTGCGAAAACGCGTTGTTAAAACACGTAGTTTGAAAAACGGGCAGAAATGGTCAAAGAGGAGAGGAAAAAGGGCACAGGCGAAGACAGCACCTACGTCCACGTAATTGCTAACCAATTTATTTAAACACAAGCTGAACAGTCGTTAAACTTGATGGGGGCCTACCTTACCGGTCGAGGAACCTGTTCAGCAACGAAACGTAATATTAAGGAGCGTTCACACGAGTTTCGATCGCGAGACTTTGCGCGGCCAGTCTTAGAACTACGGCAGAGTAGGACAAAATTTCGAAATTATTAGCTCGAAACCTATATTTAATGCCATCGTTCGAATCGTTTCGTTTCGATCGAAATCGATTTCGGCCATGAAGTAAATAAATCGACGCGAAGATAATTGCTGAAGCCAGCTGCTCGCTTAAATCCGGTCCCTACTTCAAATATTAATATTAATATGTAACACACACACACATATATATATATATATATATATTCAGCGCAATGCAACGTTAGATCATAAACTCGAGCGTCAAGATGCCATTGTCGATTTAGCAGCTTCTATTATAGCACGATGAAACGCACGACCATTTGCATAATTTCTATTAAAATTACGTTATGAATTATTAATTTTCGTATCATTTTACTCGCGAAAATAGCCCGACTATCATTTTCCTGTTTTTCCTTTTCCGTGGATAGTATATATCGATATCGTTTCGTATCCTTGAACCGATCAAAGTCAATAAGATTGGAAATGTGCGGTGAACACGTGCGCGCGAGAAATACCCCAGTCGGTGTCGTTCACCCATGCGTATATTTCATAGCGTTTCAAAGTTATGCAACCGCGAGTATAAACATGAAAAGATACGATTCATTAGCGTGTTATCAAGATAGCAATGAGTAGTAAGTAATACGTAATGATAGGATACAGAACTGGCGTGGATAATGAAGAAAGTGTGTTTGCGACGACAAAGGGGATAATAACGGTTGGTTAGAAGCAGCCGACCAGGCCGAATGAATGACTGGCAGCTTACACGTAAACAAACAAGTATCAATGCGTCCAAATTGAAACATAAAACGAAATGAATGAGCCCATAAATACTTAGACCTAATGGTAGGGTGCGGGTAAGCTATTGCTCGAAGATCGTTACTTATGCGAACGTTGTAAGAGAACGTGCCCGATACCTTTGTAAATATTGGCGTCGCGTCGCTTCGCTTTAAATGCTAACTTTTCATCGAAATTCTAATGGCATTATTTTTATCCTTTTATTATTTTATCTCGATGGATATAGAGGGCGCAACTTATTAAAAAATACGTTATCATCAAACGTTCGTAACCTTAGATAGTTGAACAGTGTAATTAACTTTTCCTTTTTAATTTCAAGGTTTGCCCGCTAGGTCGTTCCTTCAACCTGATACATTTAAATCAGATTGTTCGTCACGTCGCGTTAACATCATCGGTAGATACCTAACGATTATCATGGCAATCAAACGTGCCTTTTCTTGCGCAAACGTAGCCGCTTAATTTGTAGAATGCAAATAGTAGCAGGCGAAATAAAATGTGTATTCTATTAATTGAACGTTAACTCACCCCATCGTCCTGCAGACGTTGATCCTGTTTATCATCTAACGGCGCCTACGCGAATCTGCCTCTGCATTCTGAAACGAAAGGAGACTACGATTAAGGAAATCTTCCAAAATTACAAGCCGCGTTTAACTAGATTCTACGTGGAACTATGGACTTCTACTTTGTATAAATGCTGCTATTGAAGAGAATCAGTATAAGCAGCCCCGATATTCATCCGGGACGAATAATGAACGATTGAGTATCGAGTTTACAATGATTTTCTGTTTCACGGGGACACTGATGGTCTTTGTGCGCGACCGGGCTATCGTGACATTAAGATTCCAAGAGGGAGGCCTGACAGACGGCCGTGCAACGCCATATTCGCTTTGCTTTCGTCCACGAACTTTAGCTTCTCTGTCACGCAACTAATTCCCCTTTGCTTTTCTTGCGGGATTGAAAAAAAAAAAAAAGAATATGAAAAAATGCCGACTTCCAAGAGCACACCGGCGTAACTGATAGCGCTTCAACGACGGTATTGATATTGCTGAACGATCTTTTGGTTTTTCATCGCGTCGGAATTTTTTGCCAACCGCCACCCATGGCCCGAGACGTTCGAGACGATCTAACAACCGATCCTCGTTTATTTCTGTGTTCCACTTTGTTTTATCCTTGCAGAAACATCGGATAGCGCGTGAAGAATTCGAAGCACAGTTTATTTTACAGACTGCGAAGGTTTAAAACCAGTTCTGACGAGCTGACGAGGCGCGAGACGCTCGAGAATGGAAGGATTCACTGTCGCAAGGTAATTGAACGTGTCTCGCTCTCGTTGCATCTATGCCAGCCATATAACGAGAAGGAGACTTAGACGATCCGTGAGCTTGCAATCAGCGAGTCTATCGGGCCAGATTATGCCAGTTAAGTGTTACGTAACGAAAGACATCGACCGTATGTATTAATACCTCGCGTCGTTGAACCAGCGACGATAGTGCCAGCAATAACAATAATGCATTTCTCCGTAGCTTAGCCCGGTGCTGTACACGCGACTTCACGACATGGATTTGCAATTCGAACGTCTATAGGCGTAATATGTATAAGTCGAGAGGCTACTCGGCGTGTCCGCGCGAACGGATAAACGTGGTTAGAAGAGAGAAAGTAGGTGGAAAGGGAAACTAGACATTTCTGGACGAACAGATGAAACTAGATGGATCGAACGGTGTAGAAATAAGAGGAACAATACAAGTTAAGAATATCGCGGTATCTTCCTTTTTTCTTCTCAAGATCCAGAGGATAACAGCGTCGTTATACCGCAACATGGATGCAACAGCTGCAACACAAGTCACGTTTGTTTGGCTTAAGGCGATTCCCCGTCATTTCGTATGTGAGCTCTTTCAAGAAATTTTTTCTGTAAACGTTCGTCGAAGAATAAAGAATCCATTATGTGGTGTTAATGCACGTTTGAAGAAACGAAATCTGCATACTTGTTTATACAGGGACCGTGCCAAAACTTACGTATTTCCATTTTCCATAGCTTTAATTTATATATTCTGAGCGTAACACTGGCTTAATACGTAGCGCCATCTTTGAGAAGAATCTTAAAACAGCGCAATTAGGACCTATATATCATGCCACTTCCTCTTATTATGTAGACAACAATCATCTTCCTATATCTTTTCCTCCGTATCGCGCTAACAGTTTCCAGTGTACAATACACAATTATACGCAATTATGTATTAATCATTTTCATCCAATCTATTGTAATTAGAAATTATTTAATAGACCTATTTTTACAGCATTTCAAACAGCCACATCATTAGACTATAAACACCTGAGTGGTTACATAAATATGTAACGGTACAACGATTCTTTCTTCTTTATTTTCCCCATCTACCGGCTAAATTGCTAAGCCTCGATCCTACTCCGTGTTGCGTTAAATGTTATCTAGCTTGTGTCTCAGTGTAGGCTCGTCTATTTATCTAATATCATGTTTCTATGATATCGGATTTCTTTTTACTTTTTATCGTAGCTGGTGTATTTTAACCGCATAGACCGTAAGCAAGAAGGAACGAAAAAACGGAAGAAAGAGAAGAAGGAAAAAAGAAAGAAAGGAATAAGAGGCAACTTTTTATATCTCACATTATCGTTACTTCGCTCTAAATCTGTTCCACCAAAAAGCAATCAACAGTTTTAATCGTGAACGTTCTGTGTATCTTGTTTGGGGTTTTTCCATCTTTCTGACCGTTCAAATACTCCACCAATTTTAACCAATTAAATCAATTACGTCTAACAACTGCTCCCAGTATTAATTAATTCGACGCAGATCTCAGTCAAGGTACGCCGCAACACTTTATTTTCAATATGAAAAGATGGATACCTAGGTCAAGTTTCTCCGTGCGTGACTTCTCTACAAAGATACGCTTTCTAACTCGAAAGAAAACAATGAAGTCTCTCCTTTTTTATTTTCCTTGCTCATCGATTACTCTTACTATTATCGATTCGCCGTCGCACGATGTTTCCCAACCAATACACGGCACATTCGTTCGCGTGCTTCGCGCATGGTCATGCATTCCATAGTTCTATGATTTCACTGCTTGCTCTCCTGAATTCCCATCGAACTGTCTCTGTCCAATCTGTGTGCTCAAAAATTGCTCAAAGATGAAGGAATATGTAATTCCTCTCTAAAATATCGTTATAAACCCTTCGTCATTTTCTTACGGCAAAGGCCTACATCGAGCTAATTTTGGATCTCGTAATTGGGCGATGTAAAGTGGAATTTAATTTTATCCCTCAACTAGTAGACTGGACTGCTATAATAGTCTGAATTAGGACAGAGTCAAGTTACTTAATTTCAATTTATTTCAATTATATTAAGAATGCTATCGTGACAGTCTTCGTCGCATAAAACACGGAATACTGTAGGATCTTTCCTACGATTGGTTTATTTGCAATAAATGGATTAGACAGATGTTGGTTAAACAGGAGACGATCACGTATTATAATTAAGACAAATTGATAGTTAATTTGCAACTCTCCTCACCACGGAGCAATTTAGACTCTATGGCTTCTCAGTTCACACTGCTGTTAATTCGTTTGCGTCACTTAGCAACCCCTCGTCTTTTGTCTTAGACTCGTGTCTTTTGTCTTAGCCCCACCACGCACATGTTCCGCAACCGCTTGTTTATAATCCGCCCGACACCCCCAGGCCCCTCGTCAACGGTACTACAATACAAATAAAAGTTAAGAAATACTGTGAAACAGTATAATATTTTTTTTTTTTATTTGGTAGACTATTTACGATCAATTCTCATTGAGAACTATAGGTAAATTATTTTGGCGTGGTACTGTAACTTGGATTATAATAGTTTATAGTATGTTTGATTCTAGTTGAACCTAATTCTTCAATCTAGAGAGTATTGTCCTTTTAGTCTGCGGATCTGATCCGTCGTGTCAAATAATTGGGTTTTGCTGGTTGTTAACTCTTATATTATATCTGTTACTGAATTTTCATATTTCTTCTTTAACTGTGGGTATCTCAAGGTCGCGATGTATCGTTTCCTTGGTAACATACCAAGGTGCATCTATCGAGGATCTTAGAGTTTTCGATTGGAATCGTTGGAGAATTTCTATGTTGGTACTACTGGCTGTTCCCCATAGTTGCCAATGTTTAATCCAAATCGTCGTGGATCGTCTACTGTTCAACGATATCGATTAATTTTTAGGTTATTTTTTAAAATCGATATATATATATATGTAATTTATCTATTCAGAGAAACGAGCATATTTCCCAGTACGTGAAGAGAAAAGTGACCATCGCTTGGTGATACTGGATCGCCAGAAGGGTCCTACGACCAATGTATGAGACTCCTATGTAAAGACCCATTGTAGGGAGATCGCAGCCTATCTCTCTTTACATGAGCCTACAGGCCAAGTAGAGTCAGAAGTTGGCATTCTCGTTGGCAATATCTCGAATGGCAAGACTTATATAATGCAAAAGTTGTGATTAATGCAAATCTTATGTTTCTGCTGTAGGCATGTAATCTTGATGAGATTTTATAATTCGTGTCGTTTATCAAAGCAAAATTAGTTTGCAAAGTGAGGTTAAGTTAAGAATTATGTTCATGGCTTAAGGATATTGCCACAATTCGTTTTAAGTAGCAAAAATTTCTTCTCGATCTATAAATTCTGAAGAATATATTATGCATACCGGTATATTAATGCATGTACATAAATTAAGATAGATTAAGTTGACGTTTAAACAATTTCAATGGTAAAATTAACTCAGTGTATGTTCCGTCGCATGGATGTTGAACTTTAGATCGACACACTATATCTTCTTTATGAAATAACTTTATTATTCTAATGTTCGTAATAAAGAAATTTAACGATCAATAAGAAATGGATTGGAATATTAGTTAAGAAATAAAATGATTAATGTCCTTCATAAAATGTATCTCACAGAGATAGATAAGTACCTCAGATATTAAATAAAATTTCGATATCGGAAACGATATATAAATTAATAAACAGATAATCGAGATATTTCCATCAACTGTAATACGATTTTTAAAATATTACTTGCTGTTAGCATTGTTTCACACAATTTCAAACACTTCTCCTACTTCGATCTATCACGAAACGATCAATCCATACATAATATATACGAGTGTTCATAAATATTCAGTAACTAACTACCGACGGAATATTTTAAATTTACTGCATATTTACTGCAACAAAAAAAAAGGAGTGATTTTTTTAAAGAAGCAAGCGACGCATGACAGTAAGAAACTGTAAGCGATGTACATATAACCAATGGCTTTGAAATAGGAAGAAAATGGGGAAAAGAAAATGAAAAGTGTCTTTATTAAAGACGACCCGTGCCGAATTTGGGCGAGTGTCTTTCTTCCCAATGATCGTTTCGGGTCCACCATCATGATCTTCTTCATGGTGGTCGATCAGATGGGGGCGAGGACTGGATTTAAAGATGTTCTAGGAAGGGGACGTGTTTGAAAGAAAAGGGGAGGACTCGTAGCCTTTGTGGCCGGGTTACCTCCACTGACAACTCCGCCTTTAAAATAGCACCGGTTCCGCTTGGTTTGTTTCAGAGTCAAACGAAACTGCAGAAAAACTGTTCCATCGAATTATCTCTTCCGTTTTCCTTCTAAAATTAATTACCGCTATTCTCCAGACATTCTTCCTTTTATTGTTCATAAAAAATCCGTACCGAAATAGTGACCTTCAAACTAAGGTACCGAGGCGACGCAATTTTTAAATTCTCATGACATTCTCTAGTAAAAGTAATAAACTAAATTTCAACATTTTTGACTTTTCTGACAATATCAATAATCTATCATGGAAATTTCTTTCAAACTGAGCTGCCTACTATAAAACTTTTAAAGTTTAGTTTTCAAGTTAATTAAGTTTCGTAAGGAAACGATAGATGTCCATCCTTTTTATTATTATAATATATAATATATAACAGACGAGTGTTTTATATTGTGTTTATATTATGATAAAATATAATATAAAACAAAAAGCGTCGTGCATCTATTATTTCCTTATAAAACGAAAGAAACTTTTGAAACGAACTAATGCATTTACTTAGTAAAGTAAAGTAAAAATAATAAGTGAAATTTTAAAGGCGCGATTACAAAATTGGTATGTGTATAAAGAATGAAGAAAAATATGAAATTGTTACAGAAAATGTAGGAGTGGCTTGGAGGTTCCATAAGGAAAGTACCTGCTACCCCGGCAACTCCGCCCTCGAAATACTCGTAGGCTTTCTTGGCCCGACATTCCTTTCATCGCCATCAAGGTCAAGGTAGGTTAGAAAAATTTAGAATGGCCAGACTTCTAAAAACCTGACATTCCGTTCGTAGACGTCAAAGACAATCTTTCTGTTGATACAGCGACTGCCACCAGAATAAATTGCTTCCGTCCAGTTAGAAATAATTCGTCGAAAATAAATAAATAAAAAAAGAAGATCCTCGGCCATTTTATCCTTTAGGCAATTGAATTTTCTCGTACCCCTATGTCGCCTCCATAAATCTTTGGAATCTCCCAAGCAAGGCTACATTAAAAAATGAAAGGAAAAATAAATAAAAAGATTTACAGTTACACAAGAAAAAGTAACTCATCTTACATCCATTTTTCTTTCCGCGAATGAAATATTCGTTGTGCAATACGAAAGTACATAAGTTCACGATACTTGAGAGGAATCGAACGAAACGACAAGTCGAAAGATATACAACTTCGTTTAAATTGTCGGAAAGAAAAGTCAGAGTTTTAACAATAGCGGCATCAGCAGCTAATTAAAAGGAACGGTAATGCAGAAAAATCTGTGTCGCAACGGAAGATTTAAGAGGAGAATGCGCGAAGGGTGCGCAAGTCAACGGGCGGGAGACTGTACGGAGGCCAGAGAAGTGGGTGATGAATAATGGATGGTACGACGTGGCTATCTCGTGCCCAGTATAGCCTGTAGGACTTTGCGGTAATGGTCCGTAAATTGCTGAACCGTAGGGATAATGAAATCGCCGCGGTTGGCTCTGTAAACGCTTCGTTATTACGCGTTTCTGTATCCCTGCGGTCGCGCTTTGCGTTATCAAACCGTTCCGATATTTCGCCCAATTAGAAATACATAAGTATAGTTTTCTCTAATAGGTACGTAACATTTCTTCGACGAAAATAAACTCACGCTTTGTGTACTATTTTGCTACGACGATGACATATCGTTACTGTGATATTTATTAGCACGCCCTAAAAGTTTCCTTCGTTTTATGAGGAAACAATAGACGCACGACGTTTTCTGCTTCATATTATTTTATCGAATTACGTACGATCGATTCTGTTCTACCAAAATAAAGAGTACAACGTTCGACAGATTAGGTTTCATGTTTGTATATAGATGCGTCGTTGTTGAAGGACACTTCCCGGACTACCTAATACTTGCGAGAGTATACATATTAAGGTATCGAAGTATCTTTTGTTATATTTATGCATTAGAGAACTAGATCTTTTTTCCAAGTTCTTACAGAAGTAGTCTTTCTAAATTGTCCATTGTGTCCATCTTATCTCGTACTATTCGTACAATTTTCGTGCTTCGAGAATATTTACTTTCGCGTGTAGCTTTCGTTACAAGACACGACTGGTATTAAGGAGTTTTCGAGGTTAGTAACGGTATCGAGAAATTGATTCCGACGAGCGTAACGTGGACGGAAACACGAGCACCGTGGAAAAATGTCTCTCATTGCAAAGACAATAGGAATGCATCTCCTATTACAACGAAAGCATATCTAGTCAAAGCACTTGTGACCTGAATCGTGAGGGCAAATAAGCGATATCCTATAATCGTTCCTTTGATGACCTTAAAGTAAGTGCAAGCAGGTAGGTAAGCCAAGCAAAGGTAAATAGGCGTGCCGCAATGTTTGGACAGAACTACCACCAGGTGGCACGCCCACCTAATTTCCCTAATCTGCCATGCAAATCGGCCACATTAAGACTTCTCTTTACTCTGGTCACTAGAAATTTCATAACAGGTAAAGATCCCGCTGGGGCCTCGCTATACGAGCCATTCATCCTGAAGTATTCCTATCAAATACACAATAAAAGGGAAGCTTATCTTAAATAAGATCGTTGTACAAGGAGCTGTAACAAAGAGACGATGGCAAATAATTTCACTTTCCGTGTTAGAACGTCTGGGTAATTACCAATCTGTCAGTCGTTTAAACCAGTTTAAGGCGAAACAGATTTTAACTGTCGCTATCTTTTTATTGCTCGACATTGCTAGCGAACTTCAACGTGCAATTATTCAAAATTACTAAGGCAGCGAGTTGTAGGAAAGTGAAACGAGAACGAGAACACGGCCAGATGAAAAAAGCATCGCGATTCTTCGCATGGTGTTCTTGTAATTATTTCACGTAGCTCGGTGTCTACCTACTTAATGCACTGGCGTGATATGCACATTAATGGCGTCATACACGATAACCCTAGGCGCTAACAAGAAGTGACTGACGCCTGAACGTTTTAGATTAACCAGATAGGTTACTACATAAACGAACTTCCGGTGCGCGTGTGAATAATGTGCTGCTAGCAAAAAATATTGCATTTTTGATAGCGCGCGGGAAACTTCTGCATCGATACTCCCATGTTCCTCGTTAAACTCAACAAGGTTACTCTTTGCCGATCACGTGATATCGCGTCGTAGGTTCCATTCAATGGTCCATCATACTGTCATACTAATTTAATGACTTCAATTCGTTCCGCCTTATCCGGCGGACTATGAGGATCGTGCGAAACCACGTTCGACTCGTGCATCAAAATTATAAGTTGGAAACTAAGATATCTGGAGTAAATCGGAATGCAACAGATTCGTACAAACGGCAGAGGAATGGTCGGTATTGTACCTACCGAGTCGGTTTTTATCGAACGTAAATTATGCCGGTAAAAAGAATGATGCGGCGGTTCTACTTCTTTAGAATGTACATTCAATTCCGAAAGTAGACAGATACTGCATAAGGTTACTTGATCCATACAGCTTGCGTTCGTAGTAAAAAGCTGCAGGTTGAAACTTGCTCGATCGAAGAAAGAACTGCACGTCGGCAGCACCTATAAGTCGGACCTATAAATAGGTATAGTATAAAACTATGGTATAGAACGTTTGATAAAAATATCGAGGAAATTTAAGGCATCCACTACTAGTTGGTAGTTCGGAAGAAGCAACGATGCATATCGCTAAACCGTCCAGTTTAGACTTTGTAATATTACATACGACTTGTACGGTTAACTGTACGTACGATCATAGAAACAATAGAAGTGAGATAGGATCGCGAAACAGAAGTCGTGGATTATCGGGTAGACCAATACTCCTAGATATCCAGCGCGTAGGCTTGGACAGGGTCGTGCAGGATACTTGGTGTACATAAGAGTGGCGACGTGGGCTGGTAAGCTTTTCATCAAGTGGGTTCATCGGGGCCAAGAAGAGCCTTTTGGAATGTGCTTGATCTAAAGAAGTGGTGGGAGAGCCCGGTGAATTAAGCCGAAAAGAGACAGAGAAGATACACGCTAAGCGGAGAAACGGCAAAAACATGATCCCCCCATTAATACTATCTTCCCGTCTCCTCATTTTATTCCTTCTATTTTGGCTGCTTCTTGCTTCCATCTCCACGGATATTATAATATTTTTACGCATTTTTGCCGTATTATTTTTCTACGTCTGTTTGCTGATTTACATTGTCATTGGAGATATACGTACAATTCTACTTGGCTGATTCTGTCGAAAAACAAAAATTATGAATCAACTTTTTCACCGGCTACTCTGACTATATTCTAATTCTATTGCCGTTTCTCTCTCGTTCTCACTTACATTTTCATATTCATTTTTATCTTTGTTTATTGATCGATAGACAAGCTAACCGCATGAGATCGTTCACGGTTGAATAAAGTCATTCAAGCTTTTTCTGACGGTAACGCGTATCGGTACAATTTATCGATTTAAATTATATTTTTATAATGACGTATCGAAATATGGAGTATAATTGTGAAGATAAGAAGGAAGAGTCGTGTGTAGGATTATAGAATGTATGAAACAATCGTAAAATCAGTAAGTTTATCAGAATTTTACCGATGAGTTTATCTAAGATCGAGGAATATTTACTAGTCTTACTTTCTGCTACTTGCGAGCAAACACGACGGTGGCTGCGCAAGGGGAAACATTTATCTGATATATAACACGTTTATAAGTTCCGCGGAGACGAGAGAGGCAACATGAAACTCAAGCTAAAGTACTCAGCTTGATAGGCAATGAAGTGTAAGTGGATATGTTTCGTCGTCTGCTAAAACGCGATGATATCGGGATTCTCTTCTGCAGGCCGGTGAAAATAAATGGGTAAATCAACAAATGTAACCCTACTTAACACCCGTGATCATTTTGTTTCTGTTCTTGTTAGAAAGAAACCGCAAATGCATTTATTTTTGTGAGCCACGTCGCGTCGTTCCGCGCCATAAGGATAAAGAAATGGTTAAAAATACAATCGAAAAAATAGCTTAAGAATGCTTTTTCACCACGGTCGAAAAATAAATTGAACATGTAATATCCATAAATACGTTTTTGCTATTGTTCCAAACGCGACAACGGTCGCTGCAGCATAATCAACAACGGGATAACGTTACATTATAAAATATTAACGGCCATGCGGTTGAAAGAGGAACGCAATATCCAAAGCGAGACCGGAACGAGTCAAAGAAATGGTTGAAAAAAAGAAACTGATAGAAGTACAAGGCGTATAAAAACAACCGTTTCGAAAAACCGCACTGTACCATTCGAAGCTTTATTTTTGCGTATTATTCGTTGTTTCTAGTGTTTTCGTTTTTCTACTGTCGCGTTATTTATGTAAATTAATCTCTCTGCATCCATTACATAATTATAATTATAATAATTAAATTATATATAACGTAAAAATTATCGGTTAGACTAAAAAAAAAAAAAAAAAAAAAAAAAAATAACACGGAACCTCATCTCAAACGTACAAAATTATAACGTTACAACGAAGAAAAGAATACTTAACATAAATAAAATATTCCTTCTTTTTAAGAAACTATAGGTACTTACATACTTGTAAAATATCGTCTAAGAGTCATGCACGAACAAAGGGTATCTACCTCGAGTATCTAAAGCCACAAACTATCGTTATAATTTTCAATCTAGAGTTACGACCGGCCTTAATAACGACCAAAGAAAAAAAGTGAAAATATGATAAAATGTACCTGAACAGTAGCGTCAGCCAATGTTGGTAAGGCGTACACGCAGCGTAAGTCGCGTGATGGTTGCTAAGGTTGCAACACTGACTACCGTGGTGCATCGCGCTCAGCTGACACGCAAGATGGCTGCCCGTGCCAAGGGCGTGGCCGTGCGCTGAGCTACGTTTCTGCCGGTTTACGAAAACGTTTTCAACGAAACTCGTCGACAAGAATGGAATTCACTCCCGAGAAAAATCACCGAGTTATGGCTTGCACTTCCACATCGGGCACCCGTTAGCTCACCCACGTTGTTGTTGCACGCGACGCGTACGCCGTGCACACACGGCAGCCATCTTAGGATTCTCCTTCCACCTTCCGCGCACGGTCCATCTGTCGCAGCCTCCGTCACTTTATCCTTCTTCCACCACAAACCTTTCTCTTCCACCTATCCCTAGTTTTGCCTATCCTTAGACCGCCTCTTTGACTCTCAGGTAAGAATCTCGGTTACTGCCGCGCGATTTAGGAAATCTTCCGCGAGCCTTTCGAAGCCAAGAAAACTATCCCTTCACGGTGGCTTTAACGATCGATATTGTTTGGTTTTACACACGCGCCTCTATTACCAGGATCGTTTCAGTCAGCCGAAGGAGAAACAGTCGCTTCCGTTTTTCTCCGACGTTAAGAAAGTTTTATTACGAATAATTTCTCGAAATAAGAGCCGCGATATTATTCCTTGGACATTTTTTAATGGCGTCTTACTACAGTCTCCGAAACGGCGTGCAGTCTTCGATAAAAGTATTCATTTCAGTCATACGTCTTTTCTTTATTCGACGCAGTATGATTATGTAGTTCCTTTCTGGAATTTAGATACGACGAAAGATAACATATTCTATTTTCTTTAGATTTTTCAATGAAAGAATTTAGAGACGTTTACAGACGTTTTAATGCTATAATAAAACGATGTAACAAGAAGTTTAAAATACCAATGTACAGACGTGGAAACAGAGGCATTATTTTTTACAGCGTGCACGAGATAGATCAGAAATTTCCAAGTTTCCCCCTTACATGTATCTTTCATGTAACCCGCCCTTGTCGTCGTTCCCCTCCTTCGTATTCTATTCGTCTACTCCTGCGTGTGTCGAGCAGCGCTGCGCTGCGTGAGCGTCAGCAGACGCACAGCACGATACATTTTCGTGCGTGTCTTTTCGTGGAAAATCAACGACCACGGAGAAGGATGACGACGATTCCGGAGGGCTGTACACGTCGGCAGTCAGCAGAACAACCGAAAAGCCGCGGCGGCGGACGTCGCGTCAAGAAAAAGAGGAAGAAAAGAGTGTGGAAGAAGTTTAAAAATATTTGGGGTAAGTGTAGACGAAACAGTATGCGATTGTATGTACCCGTTTCTGGCTAGCGATGTGAGCTGCGGCTTGGTTCTCCTCGAGGCAGGCGCGCCAACCGGTATAGCGATGGGAGACGCGATGGAGGGAGTAGGGCAGCCATCTTGACTATAGACGCCGTCTCGCTCGGCCACGTTCACAATCCCAGTAACTCCATCGCAGTTTACGCTTGCGCATTATTGCCCGGTCGCTGAATTTCTTCTTCTTCTTCCACCCTTTGACACGTGCCGCCGCCCGATTCCCGGAGGAGCAAAACACTTATAGATTCGAATTCGAAGCATGGTTTAATCTCTCGCTCTGTGACTTTGCAATATCCTTTTTGGCAGAGAAGTCTCCTTTCTTTTCTCTTTTTTTTTTCTATCTTTTATGTCTTCGTATTCTCTTCTCGTATGCCTGGTTCGTAACGAAAATAATAGAAACGTATAGTGGAGAATATTAGTTACCCTTTAACGTTTCTCTGCTGGTGATTTTATTTTTTATATTCTCCTTTCAAGCTTGCCGTCCACGTTAAATCGTAGGTTTATAGCTTCTATCTTGTAATTGGTGTTTCGACCATCAATTTCGTTCGATGTTATACGGTTTTCAATATGGCGGCTATATTTTATAAATTCATTAAATCCGTTGGCGTCCCGCGAACTGAAAAACTTGGCCGATTAATTGCTTCGCTCTCGTCTATATATATGTAGGGATATTGAACTAATATCCCGAATGTATGCATTCGATAACGCGGCATTTATTATGCGAACGATAGTATCGCAATAGCATCAATTTATTTCATCGCGAGTGTCATGATTGTAAATTGAATACGTGACGTATCGTTTACGAGCTTAACTAATTTGATGCGCATTTCAAACAATTAATAAGCGATATAGTGAAATTGTCGTCGGTACAATCGTTGCTCATATAACCAACGTTTATTCTACAGTTCTAAAATTTCGTTTGGCGGACATTTTTTTTTTTAGGTAGATATTATACAGTTACCACGTGAAAACTCTTTAATCCTATCTTTCCTCGCACGAATGCGTAGTTAATTTTTATAAAATTGTCATTCCGGCATTTGTCGTTCAGCGTATACGATCGCCATGATTAAATATTTACATTTATCATTTGCATTTTGAGGTACTCACTTATCTTGCCATCCACGATTTTCCATATTACGAATATCACGTTAGGGCCAGATTTCTAGCCAAATCGATCCAACCAAACTTGTTATATTTTGGTACAATGATAAGAATCAAAATTTCATTTGTTTCATTTCACGCTACATAACCAATTGAAAATTAATAAAAATTCCATTACAGACTTGAAACGAATAATTAAATCTCTAAAATTTCGCGCTCTGTCTCGTAATATTCAACGATCGCGAGTTGTTCAAACAACTTACAACCTCTCAAATTTACATTAGCTCGAGCACGCAGATTACTTACGTATATTATCTTCTGCATCGACAGTAATTTTTCATTTTTCTTCTGCATTTCGTAATTACAATTAAAATGAGCTGAATAATCACACGTAGCCGCGTACTTTTTAATTTTCTATTTACCTTCGCCAGGTTATAATCGTTAATAAATTTTGAATGCACAGGTATTCCTGGCTAGGGATAATATCAAAGTTTTTCACGCCGCGTCTCCCCCATTAGCCTCAAACGCATTGTTCAGACTTACTGCATATTGATCCCATCAATCTTCCTACTTTCTCCCTTCTGTCTTTCCTTTTCGCGCGTATAGTAACGCGCATAAATCTAAGAAGTTCTCGCTGGGTTTGCTCGGTACTCGAAATGCACGTGTGTACTATACACGCAATAAAAATCGCCTTCTTCGTGAAAGAATCTCTAATCGGATTTTTAACGATACAATTCTCTACAAATTATTATTATTTTTTTTTTTTTTCTTAACGAGAACACGCGGTGTTTTATGTTAAACGGGAACTTAATATCAGGTTTATGAAAGCAAGTCGCAGCGCATTGAAAGCATTATTCGTTCCGCAGGAAAAGCACGTTTACTGATGTTGTATCGCGACTGTATTTATGATTTCAAATGCTGCCTCAAACCTTATCCGGGTCACGCTTTATGCTGCTGATAATCTATTGTTGTTGTCGCACTAAATATTCATCATCCATTTTCTTAAGAAAACTACGCGCCGCCTTCTTATTATACTTGTCTGTATAGCCATTATTTCTTCTGCTCTTTTATCAGCCTTTTTACACCGTGAAGTCATATCGTTGACAGAAAACATTGATTTTATCAATTTTATTTCCGCGTGTTAAAAATTTATGCTTAATTCCGAATGGATTAGAAACACCGTCGTCTATTTGTATAACAATTATAAAACTATTAATGCCGCGATTATGATATAATTATTCTCGATAACATTCGGTTATCGTTAGCTAGTAATAATACAAAGCAGAAACGCTTGTGAATAATTGATTTTTAATCGATCGAATATGAAGCATATGCTAGGAAACACGATATATATAATTTACCATGCGAGTGGTAGGAAGAAACAAACAGAATAAAACGTACCGTGGTGTGGAAGAATTAATGGCGAATCCACCAGTGAATAGTTTCTGAGTTGGCTCGGAGGTGTGAAATTTTAAGAATAATCCGTAACGCGGTAACGAGGAGAACGAGCAATCTGCTTGCACTTTTATGCGCCGTTTGGCACACGAGACGCACGTCGCACCTATAAAACGCATAAAACGTCAGGTATAAATGGCCGCCGCGCACTCCTTCGACCGAACCTTTTAAAACGCGCGCCTCCGCCTCGGTTGGATTCAGTAAAAGTTGCCTTTTGTTTGATAGCCAACTAAATCGGCCCGGCAACCCCCTAATGCGTCATTACTGTCGGGTTTTACGACTGCCTCGTATCATTTCACTTAAGTATATTGATATGGCAACGAGTTCTTGACCTGCCTCAACGCCAACGATCCTACCATACTTATGCTATGTACAAACGCGTTTGTCACGGGCTGTGCTTCATGCAGTTTTTGGCACTTGACTGTAAGAGAAATTATCGTTTGCAGGAAACGTGGAACCCACCGCTTTCGGTGAGATACAGCCCGGAAACTGAGTTATAAACGAGACCGAGTTACGAGCTCTGCATATATTTCGAAATTTCTTTTACATCATTTCTTTTATATAATCCTAACATTTCGCCAGTATTGGTGTTTCTGATTTCCATCATGTGCTTTCTGTTCGATGACGAAACTTTTTAAAATACCCTAACTATCTGGCCGAACGAGAAACACTTTACGGAAGCAAATTCTCGGCAAGGCGTCGTTTCGTCGACTGATAATGACAGCTTATCTTTGTACTGTCATCAGCACAATTCCAACTATGTTCATCTTCCAGAATATTCGTCGAGACACGGTCGGTTAATGAATGAAAAATGGTTTCATTCGTGATAACCCTCGTGACATTTCACCAATGCAACCCAATCAACTTGTTTTTCTCGTACTTTCATCGAAAGGAACTTCCTCCTTAGTTTCACAACTTCCTATTCGCTTACTAATTTTCTAAAGAAGCTGAACAAATTTTTCGTTACATACTTGTTATCTAGTTGCGTCGAATTTTCTGTGCAAAGATCCTCTTCAACTTCTTGTTGCATTCCAAGCACAGATACAAAGTACACGCCATAAGTGGATGGAAAAGAAGATGTCGGCTGTGCACCAGAGAGCACCTACCTGCTCATTATCAGCAAACATGTTATCACAGAAACAAGGGCTCATCTTTATCTGGAGAGAACAACCACCGCATTCCTTGCACATTCAAACTTACAACTTCAAATTCATATAACACTCGAGCCTCTAAGCAAAATGTACACCGCCGACCATAACTATCGCAACACCTATTCATTATGTTCATTGAAAAATTCGAATAAACACCTTACTTTATTTGATACTTTATATCACAAGACACGCACGATATAAATAAAATAACAACTTTACAATAAAATACCTGACAAGTATTCAATTTGCACTAAATATCACTAGGCGTCCGAATAGTTTTGGTAGGCAGCGTAACTCTTTCTATGATATCACAGTACACGCGCGACTTTTTTGATGGAACAGACGAAAGGATGGTGTTAGAGGCGCGTAGGTCGAAGTGGAACTAACTCTTGTCCGCTTAACCCCATGGATTCTGTTGGTCGTCAAACGGCCGTCCTTGGCTCCTACGAAAAAAAAAAAAAAAAAAACGCTAGGTTTCAATGAGGGGTTCACGAAAAAAAAAAAGCAGAAACTCTGAAATGAGCAATTGTAGGGTTTACGAGGCCGTGGCAGGCATAAACGTTTAGTTTCAGTCACGGGCCAGATCCGACGGGTCGACATGACCACTTCCGACGGATTGGTCTTGTACACTTTACCTGTTACCCTAAGCCTGTGACCCTTTATAGGTTTCTTTCCTCATAAAACATGCTTTCCGAAGACAGTCTGCTTCTTTTATTCTCTTTTTTACTAAGAAAATGTAATTCCGCCTTTTGGAGACACTTTATCGTTGCGACATGTATTTTGATTATGTAACGTCAAATGTATTTGAAAGAAATGGTAATACTTTCTCTATATTTATTTTTTTAAATGGATGATCAACGTAAAGGATTGACTGGACTAAAAGAACACATTGGTAGAATGAATATTGGGTTTGAGGTTAGATATGGTTTTATCCCGACGAATTTCGAATTGCAATATCTGGTAAAAAACACCAGCATTCTTCAATATTTTTCTCGAACTTGATGCTTTTTATTCTTATTAATTATTCTGCAAATTCGCAATATTTAACGAACAGAAATTTTAATACGTAGCCAAATTATTTATAAATAAATACCAGCTACGGTATTTAATCAATGACGAACTTTCCATATAATATTTTCTATCGAATAGAACTGTGTAGTGTGTTTGGATGAAGAAGCAAAAAAAAAGGTGATCGTTGTATCGGAAAGAAGGAAAAAGTTGGGTCATTACTGTTGGAATCTCGAAGGTTTACGAGGTCGAGCGGATCGCGGAACGACTGATTTGAACGAGTCAAAGCGCAACGACCTTGCAGGTTTACCTTTTTTACTAGCCATCCCCGAGTCAACGTCGACTGTGACCCTTTATGGGTATTCCTGCTATAAACACCCTCTCTGTCACCCCGTTAAATGCTTTTTTAGCCAAAGCGGCCGTTTTTAACAACCCTTGAGAGACCTCGGGCCCATCTACCGTTCGCTCCCTTTTCAGCCAGTCGGCGGCCGTGGAGAAAAAAGCCGCACTATTGCAGGAAACGCGGCACCTCGACTATTCTTTTCCGAGGTTTTTACGAGCAGCCTTGAAATTCCTTGCAATTTCGTAACTGCCTTCCTGACTAGCTGAGTTACGTATACTTTTTTAAGATCTTTTTGTGGCCACGTTTGAGAAAAAAGATAGCAGGGAGAATAAGGTGGAAGGAGTTCGTAAAAAACCAAGGCCAGTCCTTGAGGCGACAACATTACCGTGTTTGGACAATTACGTTGGCCGTGAGAATTATTCTAGACAATTTTCGGGAAGTCAGGTAAAAAGAGTGATTTTAAAAAAGTAGCCACGGACTGACGCTGATTCCCTCAAGTTCTCAAGTTTGCTCTCTGATGCGAAGGTGTTCAGTCGGTCGGTAAAAGTACAGTATCAGCTTTTTAGCAGGTTCGTGCAGTCCATTCGGAATATTAACGGTATATCGGTTGTAAGTTACACGGTGGAGTCGGGTGACAGTCCTCTGAATCCTGATCGGTCGTCCACTATTTCGGTAAGATCGTTCAATCTTTTACAAAATATCTAGATCGATCGTTAAGCCTGTTACAATATAGATAGATAGATAGTTTCTCCTATATATACAGTTTATTAGTATTTTACCGTAATTAAATTACCTTTAGATCTATCATTCGTCGTTGGTAGCTACTGGGGCGCGAATAATTTCCCGATGCATAATACGATTGCTTTTTCTGCCTACGTACCGTTGCAAATTGCCTTGAACCCTCCCCGTTGTTCATCGGATTAAGACATCTACGCGAGACTGACATGCATACGATGCAGATCATACAAGGTTGGGAACGTGACAGGAATTATTGGTAGCTAGAGTAACTCGTTGCATAAAAGTTTAAATAAGGCAATGATCGCTTAAGATTACCCCGGCTGCCCAGCGGGACGCAGATGGTTTCTTTTGAACGTCTCTTATGCAGGCTCCTGTTTCATTGCGCAATTTCTCTCTCGGTACCACGAACAAAGCATCGCTATCTCGGTTTCCTTCTGCAACCCGATATTCAGAGAAGAACCGCGTGCCTCCATTTATTGAAAACTGGTTGTTTCGCCCGTTACGTGGACTTTTATGCGCCGTGTACCACGTTCGTTTCGGAGACATACCTCTGCGGCTTTTGCGCCTCTTTTTCTTCCCGCCACTTGGCAACAACCGCTAATGCATTCGCGTCTGCAATATCCCGCTGATAAATAATTCACGCTAACACAACAGAATTGTAACATAGCATAATGCATGCAGCGCTGCATAAATAGTAATCATTTTCATCACGTTTGCCAACCAGCTGAATGTTCGACTAGTTACACCACAACCACGGTATAACAACGCCTGTTACAAGCCCTTGTTTGTAAAATCATTCATACCGAATGCACGTACGTGCAACTTTCATACAGTCAATCTAAATGTAACGGGATAGCTACCGATTGGAACTCGTCTAGACTTATGCGCGTAATCTTCGAACGAGCCAAAACTGTGTATCTATACAAATTCACACCAACCTATATATATATATACATACATACATACATACATATATATATATATATCATAGTATACCAGAAACCTTTGGCAATCAGTATCCCGTGTGTATAAAGCGAAGCCATTACTTCATTGCGGTGTTTGCTCGAAATTGTATCCCCGTTGATTCGAAAAAGTGTTTCAACGATGGCTTACCAGCTACGCACCGTACATCCTAGGCGGCGTACATTTATTCATGGAAAATAGGAAGCATTGCTCCTGCGCGAATGGGTAAATAGGTATCGATAGATGCATAAAGCCGGTAGCAGAGAGGCCGCGGCCATTCGCATTGTACCCGTCGGCAGGGTGGAGCTTTCCACGGATATACGGAGCGAGAAAGAGACAGGGGAAGGAGAGAGAAACCGGGAGAGAGTAACCAGGAGAGAGAATCGGGAGTGCGACGGGGTTGGCAGAGCGAGAGGAGAATAGCGCGCGGCGGTCCATAACATGCGGTAGTAACTAACCGGATTCCGGTGGGCTATGCGCGGCAGCACCATCGCCCCATACGGCGTAGAATATGGGGAATCTATGGGCTCATATCCACGACCCAAACTGTACACTAGCCAAATGGACGCGGCAATAACGGCCCGTTAACGCTAATTCGCGGAATTCTGATTGACGACGGCCGCAGGGAGCGGGTGTGCCCCTCAATTTCTGTCTCTCTGCACTCTCTCACCGCGCGCTCCATCCTCTCCTCTCCCTAGAACCCTGAACACGTTCGCTCCTCACTTCCTACGTACTATACGATCTCGGCCGCGATCACTAACGCCGCACGAATTTTTTCGGCATCTATCGCCGACACTTTTGTCTCGTCAGATAAAATGTATCATCTGTAAATCAGACAGTAAACTTGTACGAGCTATATATTTTCGTTAGTTCGTTGTCTCGTTGGCACCTTTTGTCGTACCGTCGAAAGGAATAAAATACGATGTTTGTTTCTTCTTGATAGATAGTGTAGAATTTTTGGTATCGAACGATATCGATGTTGGCTATCTTGATCTTACATCTTCCACGCCAATGTCCCCTATTTCTCTTGCTCCTCTGGTCGACTACATGCACTTGGTCTCCGCCTGCTATGAGTACACCTCGAATCCCAAATGTGAACCCAAACATCGCGGCTCAACCCTACAATCCAGCGAGTTCGAACGGTGTACACAGCCACACACATACACGCGCTCATGAACAGCTGTACCGTTCTTCCTCTTTGGTTCAATTGTTAATTTATTTTAGTTACAGTCTGCTAATTTGCATCGCGTATTCGTTACGTAGAATCATGCAATCAAATTGGAACATTAATTTTTATAAGATCTTATCGTCGTCAATATTAAAATATTGCAGGCATTAAAATATTTTGATGCAACAATGTCAAAGCAGCTGTAAAGTCAGCGGGTGGTTTTCTCGATCGATTACACCACCGATTGACATCTCGGTTGGAATTACGCGCGACAGCTTTCTTCGCGTCGTGAAACGCTTTTTTTACGATTCGATGAGATCACCATTTTAATTGCATTCCTGAACGAAACCTATCGTAACAAACATTGCGTGCGTTCGAACCTTCCAATTAAAGCCGACCGTTTGCTGCATTTCACCGTTTATTTATAGACACACGGTTAGCACGCACGCTTTTGCCGCTGGATGCTCACCCTCATAAATGTGTCGACATTTCGCAAAATGCATAGTCGCCAGAATTTGCTAAGAGCGTAAAATTACGTTGCGCGCCTTCCTCGTAACTTCTGTCCATTTTGTACTGACAGTTCCGCCTAAAATTAATACAAAGAGACGGTTAAATCAACGTCAATTAAACCGAAATTTCGACATTACAACTTCCCGATCCGCGGAGACTCCGCAGTAAAGTATTACGTCTACGAACCAATTAATTGTATAAATAGCGCGAAAAAAGTTATTCGCCCTCGACCAGATTTATGGCGAACGATGAATTTTACGCGATGAAAAGTTGCCGCGATTTCTTCGACAAATAAGGAGCCGAGTTGAATGAGCGTTGGAATAAGAGAAAGAAAAAGAAACGAGGGAAGGACCAGTTGGACCAGTTCGCCATTTTGAGCTGCCGAGGAGCGCCACCATAAAGCGGTCTTTCGACCTACCGTCTGCACTTCCGTTATCATTTGCGCGCGTCCGTTTCATTTTTGTATTTCAATTAATCGGGAATAGTCGAGAACGTTTATCTCGAAATATCGATACGAGCCAGTCCAATCGATATATATCTCTGTGGGCATCCTGATTTCGCTTGCCAGCCTGGCGTAGTTTCGGCTTTTCGTTGCCCCCGATCCGTATCGGCCTGTAAATTCGAAAAATCTCCAAGAAACCCTATGAATTTGTCCACATGTGTCTCGTTAGCCAGTAGTTTTGGGTATTGCCGGTGGCTGCGGATTAGGACAACCATATGGGTAGCAGGTACGAGCCCCTAACCCTGGAATATTGCAGGATAAGAGACTGGACCCAATTAAAGCGCTAATAACAACCGTTGTCCGACCAACTTGTTCTCCCTTTCTCCTCCTCCGCAAACGTGAATTTACACGCGAATAGCTATCGCAGTTTCCGACACTCTGCCAAGCTTTAATGTTCGTTCACAATCATGCGAATTCTCTTGTTTCTTCCTCTAAATTTCTCCGAAGAGTTTTAACGTTTCGAAAATGGAAATTTCCTTCGTTCAGTGTGTTTAAAAGTTCGCAATATTACGAGATGTTGATAGATATATCGCGTAGATATAAAATTGTTTACGACGCCACCTGTTTGAACTGAAGAAATTAGAATAGGAGACAGTTGGGAAGCGTTTCTCAACATTGTTACAAGATGATCTTCTTCCTCTGACATAGTCCTTTGTTAACAATTTCATAGTACATTGTACATATATATATATAATTTTAAGGAACATAAAGTATCTACTGGATATGTTTGTCGCGCGGGAATCTTAGATATTATTCGTGTTATTCGTATTATTCCAAATATAATTTTCTGCCACGGTCAAGTACTCATTACACCACCCCCTTTTTGAAAAACAACCCTACCGTGCTATACGATATACATATTTCATATCGTTTATCATTTCATTCAGCTTCTTTTACGTCGGCTAGGTACTGCATGAACACACTGATTAAGCCGTATCTCAATGATCGACAATTAAAACGTAGAATCGACATACGGTACACGAATCTCTCGAGACGAGGTTATCGACTGATTCATTTCCAGAGCCGTTCGCTCGGAATCGCCGCAATTACTTTGATGTGAGAACCGTGTCAAACGTGACGCTACTCTTGATCTGAACGGCCCTTTGATTCGTGAGAAAAGTGCCATTTCGAACACGCTATTCGCGTATAAATCGTTGGATAATCAGGTGTCTCCGGTCAGATCTCTTGCTCGTGCGTTTGATATTCTTCGAGACAGGTGCGATCGCTGTAGGTGGTCGGATGTACGTTTGCACCGATATTAGGAAATAACAGCCTTACGTCTTCGCCACCCTGCAAGTGAAATTAATTAATCTGACCGCGTACATACACCTAGCCTGGTAACGGCGTAATGGATCTAGTCGCCCGTTTGAATCCCTAAACGCGAGTAAAAAGTACTTGAAATTCGAGAAAATTCTCGACAACCTGTTCTTCGTGGAGAAATCGTTCGTTAGGAATCGACGTGATTATCATAGCCGTTTGGCGTTCATCGTAGTACTTCCGTTTCAATACAGTTTTACCTATGCAAATGAACGCAACTGGTTAACTAGCAACTTTATTTCCACGTCTTTGCTAATCACGATCTGCACGATCTTATTACCATATCGATTAACGTTTCTTAATTAGAGAATATCAACGAAGATTTCATTTCTGTCGTTACAATAATATCGAAATAGCATGTCCGCTACCGGACTACCAATTACAAGCTTCTTAATTACGACTTAATATTTACGAATGGTGTAGTGCAACCGTGTACGTGAAACGATCCTTAGGAAGTCGAGCTACACACATACCAATGTCTCATTAATGTTTCGTTCCTCTTAACATCGCCGATAAAGAACATCGATTACAAAGTTTCAGGAGTCAGTAGGACGCACGTGCAAACATCGCTCGACAACCGTTTCAACTAGCTACGCAATCTTTTTGCCTATACGCCATGACGTTCCTTTCTCTTCCTCTTCTTCGTTCTTTTATTTTTCTATGCTTTTCGATCCCACGATTGTGCGTATATCCAAGCGAAATTTTTTTCCTGCATTTGTAAATCTTCCACCTACGTGTCGCGTTAAACCATCGAGAGCTGTAATCGTTACTCTCAGCGACGTTAGCTTCGAAGAAAATTATTCGCGGATAGACAGACGTGGAATTTACGCGTTTCGCGTGAAACTTTATCGGTACACGCTGGACGAGCTTGATATTTCGAAACAAAAGGAAGGCGGTATAAATAAGCGGTATATTTTCGTTATGGAATTATGATACACGTCGCGCGTATTTCAATTAAGGATGATTAATACCCGGCTGGTTCGCATCTTGCCATCTCATCTTTAAAGTTCCCGAACATCTCACGATTCCTACCGCGAGAATTATTTCGCGTTTCTAGTTGCCTCGCGAGGTATCGTTTACCCAAACGCGTTCACGTTCGATAAATCAGTTCCTTCACGGGATTAAAGGCCATCGCGAGTTCATTCGACACTCGATTAAAGCGCCGTTCTTTCCCTCGGCTCCGTTTGACGGCATCTAACGTACGAGGTTGTTCGCTTCTCGGAAAGCTGTCTACAAAGCTTTTCTGTCGCTCTTTTGTTGCTTCGAATGGTCTCCAGAGAGCAGTTCTCCAGCGTCACGTAAGAACGTCCTGAAATCAGATTGTAGACATATATACACGTTGCTTCTTCTCGAGAGACGTCTGTATACGTGGAAGCACGGTTCAGATTCCCAAGAAGATGAAAGGGAGAAAATCAGCGGTGCACGTGCGCAGGTAAAACCGTGGTTTTCGTAGCTTCGCTCGTGTCTGGCCTACGTTGGCCGAATGCATTAATCACTGGAGGGGCCGCGCGCGATGCATGAACGTGCATTGCGCTCGCCTCTTCGCCTGGCCGTTGTGGGCCCAGGTTCGAAGCCCTAGCCCCGATAGTCACGCACTGCACGAAAACACAACGCTCCGGGCCGTTTTATATCCGCAGCCACTCGAAAATCCGCCAGCAACCTCGCGCCGCCTTAGTTCGTTCGGATAAGGCGCATCCAGGGAATCGTTCGACTATATTCGTCTGTATGATAAATATTCATGGGATCTGCCAACGATTCCAGACTATTCCGCGAACATATAAATGGACGTTAAAATTTTTAACGTACCAAAAGCGTGCACGGCGAAAAGCAGAATATAAAAGAAGAAAGAAAAGAGAGAGAGAGAGAGAGAGGCAGCTATATAGGTAGAGTTACGAGTTCGTGGCAACGACTCGCATGTAATCCGCGTGGCACGTCGTCAAAGTCTATCTCAAAGAGATTCCAAGCAGAGAGGCGTACAGTAAACTCGGTTATCATAGCTTCGCGTATTATCCGTGAAATCTAATTGCTGATACCTACGTGAAACAACGCACGGTGTCTTAGGTTAATGTGACGCTGGACTCTGATATGGTACCAGCAACAAATGCAGCGGCCCCGGGATGAATAATTCAAGCCACCATGGCAGCGCACACAGCCCAGCAAGAGCTGTTTCGCGCGAGCAACGGAGAACCTCGAGCATTCCTGCACGCATTCGGCCGCTCGCGATTGTAAATCTTGACACTGTGCCCTTATGGTGGATGTTATGCGCCAATGAGCAGAGAGAATGAAATACGCGACCTTGCTTTATAGCATTAGCTTTGTCACTAGCCGTTTGTTCCTGGTTTCGCCAGTTTTTACCCTTCGCGTTTCCCGAACCGAACGATAATCTCAACAACAACAATAACGCGCTAATGTCTTTAAGATCGTTTAACAATTAATTTTTATATCAATATTTATGCTTCAATGTTATCAAAGTGCTTGCGCACATAATTAATTAACATTTAACTGGAATGAAACTGTGTGTTTAGCGGCTACGTTAAATCGTTTCGTCCATTAGGAAGTAGATGTAAATGGTGTTTTCGTGATTCATCGATGGAAATGCAAATGGGAAAGGTTAAACGTTCACGTTAAATAGATACGACGAAAGTGAACGAGGTTTATGGTTAGTCTGTTACGTGGTCGGAGTCGAAAAATAAATCATCGGAACTCCATCGTCACTCGATAAATATCGTAATTCTTCGGCGAGGAGTCGATCTCTGGCGGGTTGTAGAACTCGCGGGGCCAGCTTATCGGTATCGCAACCCAAGGCATCGGCACGATCGAGATTTAATAATTTGATAAAATTCCAACGTATTGGTGGTTGCGGTAACGCGAACGCGCTAATATTTTATGGTAATTATTATAACTTTATTTTCTTTCGATCGTTTTGCCGAAGCCGGGCTCAATAAAATGGCGAAGATTTAATAGTTGTGAAACGCGTCCGTCCGTTTCTTCCACTGCGATTTAAATTGTAAATGAAACGGCGATCAATTTGCCAGGGTTTCCAGCCCCGGCAAAAAGACAACGGGGATAAGCGCAATGGGAACGTCTAACGATATCCAGCCGCGACAATCGTAGAATTACACTTGGAATTGGAAAATCGAAAAAAAACATCTCTATCTTTAGAGCGCCGTGTGCCACGAGGGGAAGGCCATGTACGTACATCGGAAGATAGATACACCGATGCTAGTACCAACAACCCCGAGGCGTTCTTCTCTGATAAATAATCGATTCGCGATGCTCGTCCTCGAGAATAAATCTAGCGGGGCAGGCTCATCCGTCTGGGACAGCGGCCACGAAAACGTATGGAGGCGTTTGGTATATAGCGAGGAGGTGGATGCTTGTCGCTGTTTACGGTGGTTCGTTATACACTGACGAGGTGTACGAGGTTATACGAGGTGGTAGATATGCAGCACAGTATCTAAGAGGGGCAGTAGCGATCGTAATTCTCGCCGGACGACTCGGTGTGTTCCTTTGCGCCGTTCTCGAACTCGAATAAGGTTTCTTGGTGTTGGTGGTCGTGTCCGCGTTGGTCGAAGGTAAGCCCGGATCATATTCTTAACGAGAGTGTTTTACGATCAGAAGACCCTTTATCTACGGCGGTGTTGTTGGCGTTATCCAAGACCAAACCGAAAGGGAGTCAGCGTGAAAAAGGGGGGAGAGAAAAGGGGGGAAGAAAGAAGAGAGAGAAGCCGAAGCGCTTGGCCGAAGGTGGCCGTGATGTATCTCGCACTTAGCTTTGCCACGCCATGCCACACCAGGCCACACCGAGTCACACCACCCTATACCAACGCTATAACGCCACGCCATGCCGCGCCACGCCATAGTTGGTCAGGTTTTTTATGCGTTGTCACGATATCACGCATGTACCTATGGCGTGTATGTCGATCGTCCCCCGTTGTCTGTCCGAGATCTCGCTCGTTTGTAATTGTCGCCGTTCCGTGTATGTTGCACGAGAACGACGCGATAGCAATGGCTGAAGTAGAGACTCTCGTCGTGTTTGACAATGACTGCTGAGAAATAGGTTGATCTGATACCAGAAATAAGAGTATGCCGTAACTCTTTGATGGGAAGGGACACGCGGACATTGTCAATGGTATTCCCGTTTCTTATCACGATTCCATTTCCCTCCAACGATATTTCTTCATTCGACGGAAGAATTTAAGCTGTATATCGCCGGCATTCGATAGCCCTTACCGCTGCTGCTCGTATCCACGAGGCGTTTTCTATTTCTCAAACAGCCGATTCGATTGAGTAACCCACTCGACTTTATTTTAATCCGATCGACTGGATCGTTTCATTCACCCTTTTCCAACTTACGTCCCCTTTAACGTCACCGACGTTATTTATACATTCGCCGTCTGCTTATATAGATCGCCAGGTAAACTTAAAGTCGCCTTGACGCGAGTAACAACAGCTTGAGAATTTACAAGAACGTCATCCCATGATTTTAGCGCGTCGAGCGAACGATCGGCTGAAATTCGCACGAAGATCAATTAGGTTATCGACCTAGCCCACTTCCGGGTCCATCCTCCTCCGGCTACCTTAATCTCGGAGCCATCGATTTCCAAGCATCTCTACCTGGAAAAGAAGCAATCCGGAGAACCACCGTGCGTGTTATGTACGTGGAAGCGCCGATGATTTCTCCTGTACAGCCTCAGCTCGCGCGTTCAGCGCACCATTTTATAAATATACAATCATGGCGATCGCGAATCGACCGAAATTAATACATCGTAGCAGGTTACACGTTCCCGTAACAAGCGCGAGGAGGCTGCATCAGTCGCGTTATCTTTATGCTCGACGAAAGCTTTCATCAACCCTTTCGGGTGTACGATACTCGGCCACTTATTCAAATGAGACGTTCGCTCGAACCACGATACGATAAAGAGATAATTCAGTACACGTACGAGTGCATCGTTATTGCAATTATACGTAAATGAGACGATTACGTGTTCGGCCATACAAAAGACGATCGGCTGAGCATCGGCAACGCAACTCACCGCCTTTTCTTCGACAGTGTACGCGCGTCTCGTACGCTCAATGGAATGGCCAAACGCGACAGACGTTTTCGCTCGGGCCGTTAACGTTTTTTTCATAAATATCATCCACCAGCTTTCGCGAAACTGCTACTTGGCGACGCGTGGTTATTCGCCGGTAAAGAAACTCTCATAATTTAGACCAGATAGGTTTTCTGCCGCGAGTGAACCGCGAGTCTAGAAGATTTGAATTTCTCCTCCTTTCACGGGGGTAGCTCGCAGGGAGATCATTCACCCTGTACACGTGCACGCGGATAAGATCCCATGAATACATACCTAACGTTGGCTAATTTGCATACGCGAGAGGAACCTATCGGTGGATGTACGTTCCGCTTACGTACAGGGTGTCTCGAGAGCATCCTCTCATTGTCACGATGGAGGCAACTAAAAATCCCGCTCGTCTAATTTACCAAGTCTAATTCAAATACTTTGGACTAGTTATCGCACGATTTTATGACAAAATTCTCTTATCCATATGATCTAAATTCTCTGTAATTTAACAAATTGTAATTTCTATAAAATAGATATAGAAACAAGTGGTATAACAATAGAGAAAATGTATCGCGGTAATACAAGGTGTCTTTAAACATTTTCCCAGCGAATTTCTTCGAACATTTCCACCTCTAACATCGCATCTCCCGACAATGACTAAGAACATAATGAAAACGGTAATTATTTTTACAAAAGGAAGAATTTTGAAACGCACTATAGGTGCGCTTACGTAGCCATATACACGTACCATATACACATATAAGTATACGTAGTCCGAGAGTGGTGTACGTGCAAGCAGTGGACCGACAGGACATCGCTCATGGCGCTCCCTTCGTCCTAAAGCGCTATGTTACAGGGGGTTGGGGGCACTTACTTCGTTCTCGTACTCTTGTACCTTCGTTATCCACTCCCCATTTATCCTTCACGTGATCCCCGTGTACGTGTACGTACACCTTTCCTCCTCTTCTCTTCTTCTGTGTAATCGGAGAACTGCGAGCACCATTACCCGAGCGACCCGGTCGAACGCAGTCAAAGAACTGCGAAACGTCGGTGGCCGGTTCCGCGCCGGCTAGTTACGCTAGACACTTTCTGCCTTTATGAAAATTCTACAAGCTGAACCTGTTGAATATTCGCCCCAACTTTCACCCCTGTTTTTCCGTGCCCTAAACTTTTTAGTATCTTTATAACCGGCTCTTGACCGTGTAAGGAGGTCTCGTGGTTGAAAAGTATTCGCGTCATATTCTCACGAAAAGTACGGAGAAAATGTTTAACCGCGCGTTCCTCCGCTCGTTCTTATCCTAACCGCGTTCGTTTTCTGGTGTTGAAAAATTGTTTAAGTTTAAGAACAATGTGGCAGAATCTCCTGTTAGTACGTGACTTCCGGTTTACGCCGAACCCTCTTTAAAGTATCTGTTACAAATCTCTTGGTTTAATCAAATATAAACGGAATTGAGATGTAACAGTTGGAAGATCGCAGTGGAATTACAAGTACTTTTCCGTGAAATGTTGTTTTTCACTTGGCATACTGGAGTATTCAAATGAGAGGCAGGTACGGTGCAATTACAGCGATTAGAAAAACGGAGCTGTAAATACAGGCTGGCAGAAAGTTCTCTTTTTTCTCCTTTTTCCACGAGCGTGTGTTCCCAGTCGTCTGGCAATCCGTTGGTCAGCCTCGTGCGGAATGGCCGTTGCAAGAAGCCGACTTGGGCGTAGTATACTTTTACAGCAGGACCGGAACAACAGTAGCGAAAACCGCGCTGCCAGTTATTTTCTAATGCCGAGTACCGCTGCTTGGTTTACGAGGCTATAAACTGACGTCACAATACCAGGAGCTGGCTTGTACGATGGGTCGGATGTGCTACTAACGCAAACGCCACCACTTCGGATAATGGATTCATATGGTCCATAAAATTAAAGGATGCGACAAATTTATCGTCGTATTTCACCCGAACTTTCGGTTTCGGGACACGAGACACGTGCCTACGTGAAACTCCATTGCCTTTGTACCTTTTTACTTTACCGATCTTTTTACCTTTATTACCTTTGATTTACCTTTGATTTACCTTTACGAACATGCAACTTGTATTTTGCAACATTTTGTCGTTTTCTTCTTTTTTATCGTAGCCGGGCGCCACGTGGAAATGAACAGAAAGCGCGGTAAATTTGAAACGCAGCGGTGCGATGCCAAAGACATCCGCTACATCGTAGTCAGGTGCAACGCATAAAGTATCGCCAGTCGCAATTTTGCCTACAATTCGGATATAGCGTTATTCCTGCTAGCAGTTTGATTTACGAAGATAATAAGACGTCGGCTGTAAGATTAGAACAGAGTCGCTGCGTGCCTTATTAAGACTTAAATTGGAGCAAGTGAATAAGGAAGAACGGAACAGGGCTGAGAGAAAGAGAGAACGCCGACCAGGGATGGTGGTGCATCCTGGCATTATGGCCGCCGCTCCTTGAGTTTGGAGGGTCCGGGATGAACGGCTGGCAAAGATAAGGAAAGCTGGAGGGGGTTGCTCATGGTTGGGGGATTTGGGGGTCGAGGACATCCATCTTCCCCCCCTCTACACGTCCCTTCCTATCTTCCACGCTCTGCCCCGTTGCATCCTACAGGGTTCACCGTACCGACATACATCTCCTGTCGAGAGGGGAAACCTCTCTTCGTCCTGTCCTTTGCTTAAGTTAACTTTACGCTTCCTCTCTCTTCGTTCGTTCTTCTGTTCCTCCGGGCTTCCTTCTCCGTTGCCGCAGCATCGTGGTGCGTGCGTTTTCTTTCTTCGTGATGGCGAGAGAGGCATTCGAACGAGAGAAAGAGAAGACGGCGGAGCGGAGCCGAGCGGACGAACCGAGAGCCAGAGTCGAGCCACGAAACGAGCATCGCCGAAGAAAACACAAACTTAATCCTACGCGTGATTCATCTGGGCCGCCATAGATCTGGATTATCTGCCGTCATCTGCATATTTACGAGTATCTGCTTTGTCCTGATTGTGCGAGCCCCACGCGTTCTCCTACTCCAGCGTAGGAAGTAACACCGAGCACAAGATAAACCTATCCGCCGTGAATTTCTTTGTGCGCTGCGCTTTTCCTTCGTTTCGAAATTCAACACCTTTGTAAATGCTCGATCGCTAGATCCACCAACCTTTTCCTTTCCCTAGGAAATACTTTCCAGCCATCCTCAAGACAGTCGTCCCTCTTCGTTTCGTCAGAGATGAAATTCTACGTACAATAGCGTAGGCTTAAAAATAATAACGAGCTGCGACGTCCCTATCCGTGGTGAATCTTCCAGATGATGTCTCGCAACCATCGAGAAATCCAACGCGCGAATTCTATACGAATTTGTTACGTTTTCTCTTTCGCCATAATTCTAAGCGTAATCGTGCACGTTCGCTGCGATTTCCATCATGGCGTTTGAATAACGCATCGTTAAACGCGTAGCAAACATCCGTGGCTTTAACGGGGCATAAATAATTGTCGCACAAAGTGAACGCGCGGATTTAACTCATACTTCAGCGTGTCGACAATAAGCTGATAACGGGCCGGTACACGCTCGCCATGCTTCGCTGTACGCGTATATTCCTCGCTCTCGTTTCGCTGCCGATTGTGCCGCCGTTTAACAAACGATATGATGGAGACTTAATCGACGCCGAACCATCGAATTTTAATTAATCCAGCGTGCGTTTTTCTAACCGATCGAAATGCACGCGCGAAAACGCTTTTTTCACGCGTTTACGGCGATAATTCAATCGGGGCTTTTTACCCAACTCGCTAAATGCACCGTGACACGGCTATATAGAGGCGGCAATGGGGCTTCTTGGAATTTACATATAGTGGATCGTGCGCGTTTCACAGCCAAGTACGTAAAGGTCGTATTGTAACCTTTTTTTCGTCGCTCGCGGCTCTAAGTGGCGGCCAGTTTTTTGGAAAATTATTCCCCGCGCGGCTATTCGCAACGATGTATCATTTACCCGGCAAAAAACGTGATGAAATAACATGCATCACAGCCGGTGATTTATAAAAGAATCGTTCAGCGTACGTGCATTAAGGGAGCGCAGGAAACAGCTCGAACACCGTTCAAGATTGCACGAAAAATCAGCGCTCCATGGTGTGCGGTAACTTAATAACACGTCCGGCACCTCTTTACAATATCTACAGTCTGCGACCGAGAGATCGGATCGTGAAAACGGACCAATAATTCCCCTTATCGTCGATCCTTTCTTTCTTTTTTCCATTTTCTATCTGTTTCACGAAAAGCAAACGTTTCTACGTGCCGATAGATAAACGACGAGATTGAAAAATCAAAGCGTTTCCATCACCTCTGTTCATCTTGGCTACCTCCAATCTCATCTTCATCCCTTTTACCGCACCACTATACCGTGATGATGGTCTTTGATTAATTCGCGATCGGTCTCGCCGAGTTATTCGCCGATCGACGATCGGCGATCTGCAAATTACCTACTCATCCAGTAATAGCGACGACGTGCCTCCGTGCCAACCGTCCATCTTACCTTCCACTCCTCTATCTTTTACCTGCCTGCCTCTTGGCTACTCTTTCCGTCGCCACACGGCGCTCCGGTTTTCTGCCTTTTTTCTACCACCATCTTCATTTTCTTAATCTCCGGTTGCACCTGAAAAACCGATCGGCTATCCCTCGATCGTACAGCGTTTTTCAAGCATTCGGTTAACGTTTAATAACAGTCGGTCGGTCTTGAATTTTCGTTACCGGTGTTTACACCGTCCGTAGTCTACCAGTCGCCGTTAAGCATCGGCCGGGGCGCGTTTTTCCGTCGCGCGATCGCGTTTCGTTTACACGCGAAAACGTCTTTTAATTTAACAAATAGCAAAAATACTGGCTTGAACGAGCGCCCTGTCTCAGCTCTCCTCTCCAATCGATCGTTTAAACCGCTGGCTTTGTAATTTCCCCGAGCGAAGGAAGCAGCGATACTTTAAAATGAAAAAACTCGGTTAATGCGAACGGCCTGTCTATGCTAAAGATAGCGATTTCCCCTTTGAAGTGAAAGCTGTTTGCTCGCACATGCGCCCCGTAACGTGCGAACACGGTGCGGTTCATCGCGTGCTAAAATAAAATAAGAAAGAAAAAAACAGAGGGAAAGAAGAAGAAATGCTGGAAAAGCAGAAACCCGTTATCGACATTTTGAAATTCACAAACGTTCTCGTTCGGTCGTTGCACGAGCAGCACCACGAAACAAATTCTCTTCGGGATTCTCTGTGAAAATTCTTACGTAAACCGTCTCACAACTTACAGATACAACAATGCTTGACCCGTTCACGATAAAGAAAAGGGCCTCGATGCTCGTTCGGTCGAGTTTTTCTTCCGAGCCCGGAGATCTATTCTTTATGGAGATTACGTGATAGAGATACGATCGAAGCGTATCTTGTGCGCGATGCTCCGATGTTCCCGGCAAGTGATGTTGATTTAGGTCGGTTGGAGTTACGATTTCTTTCTCCATGCCAGCCGAATGTACCACGACGTTCGTATGCTAACTGAATGTAGCGAACTTATGTAATATTTTACGATACCAGTTCTAGTGAAATATCGTGCAGAATCTGCGACATTAAATCTTCCTTCGTTAAACGCTCCAGGTCGCACCTTTCTACGTTTCATCTCCGGTGGATTAAGAACAATCGTCGCGTTTAAACGAATTTACGCGAGACAGAAATTTGTGCCTCTAACAACAATTGTAATTACCTTCGTTACGATAGGGAACGTTTGTCAGTTTGAAATTGAAGTGCTTTTGTAAAGCAAGCTTTTATAAAGGAAAGCGGGAAGAACGGGTGAAATTAAATGAAAGTAAAAAGAACTTCATCCGAAAGCATAATACACGCATTATAGTAGTAGCTCATTCGTCAAATCGTGTTGTTATTTTCCAGTTGGTTTTCTACCTGCAATGGATGCAGTTTAGTCAACATTCGGAAGCCATACCATTTTATCACGGCCATTCAAACCCCATTGGCCGTGCAGTAGAGATACCGCACATATCTATATACATGTCTAGCCTGCACTCTATATGCATACAGGGTGAACCCAGCGGAACGCTCGACTCCGTTCAAATGAAGAAATAAAAAATTCAATTTAACGAATCATCGCCGTTTTTAAGGACCGGCAATCTGGTTCAATAGTCGTAAAGATGAATCCAAGATAACCGGCGCTGCAAATATTGACCTCTTAGTCCCGATATTCTTATCTCTTCGCCAGCTTTTTTTTTATCCGTTCAAATAGAAAGAGAAACGCTTGTTCGCCGTTGCAAATTGCAAAAGGTCTTGTAGAAGCAACCCTCGTTAGAAGATTCTGTTAACGAGTTATACAGCCGTCAGAGATCTTGTCAGAACTTGCTGGAACGCGAATATAACGCCACCCTCTACGCGTTTGACATTTTCCTCGTCATTTTATAAAATTCTATACAATTTTCTTTCTTATTTACATTCTCAATTTGTCCAATTTGGACACTTGGTAGAATTCCTTAACCGTTTGATTATCACGTGAGCGGCTAACCTCAACGGGATACCATGTTCGCGTTTGTTAGGTTATGTTCTTTGCGGGGTGTTTCCTTCTCATTGAAAAATTTGGAAATACGTTGGACAGCGAACGTGTCAAGCCTGACAGCTAAGAAATGTTCTAAGAAAGCGACGATTCAGCCCTGGAATTTAACATCGTTGAAACGAAAATGCATATAATTAACGGCTGCAAATCAGTACACTAGCGGAAAGTATATAGCGAATGGTTTTCAGATAAACATTATGCCAGTGAAGAAGCTTCCGGTGGATTTCGATCGCATAAAGATAAGAAACACCTGTTTCGATATCGATAACAAAATTATATACACACCACCTTATTATAACACCATATCGGTGATATTATCTTCTTTATGCGCCTTTGTACGGTGAAAGCTTGATTCCACAGTGGTTATTGGAAATCGATTACGCGCGCCGATAAATTATTATCAACTACACATCATACCGAAGGCAATAAATTTAGCGTACCTTGTCTTTAGCGATTTTTTCACCATCGTGCAAGTAGCTGAGCTATCGTTTCATTATTTTCGTATTCAAGCGGCGTTCATTTTTCGCCGCGGTTGCCGTGTACCACCGGTCATTTAATGACCTTACCATTCATTTTTTTCCTTCTCTCCCCTCCCTTTTCGTCTGCTCATTTCGCACTACGTGTAACACTTTTCATCTTACTTTACCGAGCAATTTTCTATGCGATAAAGAACACTTCGGTGTGAGACATTCTTTAATTTCCTCACGTTGGATGTTCATGGGCCGAAAACATGCCAACATTATGCCACCATTAATACGTAAGCTGGCTGGGACAAATTGCGGCCAATTTACCTACCAAGCTGATAGTTAAGATAAATCAAAGTCACCGCGATCGAAATAGGAAATTTCGCAATTCGCCGGATGATGGTCGCGCCTTTATGAAAGGATCCTGCTGATCGGCAGATCATATTCCTTTCGATCGCTCGCCATAGAAACCGTCGTAACAATCGAGCGTAACATTTGCAAGTAGCACTCCCCGTGATCAAAATCCATATCTCATTGGACCTGACAAAAAAGGAACAAGCAAAACGAAAAATATCGAACCGAGTCTTTTTTCTATTCCAAAGCAGATCCGTTGCACGGATTGAACTGCTGCGTCTGCATCCGTCGGATACGTTTCTGTTCACTTAAGCGTATGGATATTATCGATTTAACCGAGTGGTTAACGGGAAAAATTTCTACACGGTGTTAATAAAATAGTAACGACGACCTTATCGATGAGAAAAGGTTAAAAAAATTTTTTTTTCTTTTTAGGATTTAACATAGCAGAGAATATCGTTTAATCGATCTACTTGCATTTTTATTGAATCTGTTTGTGTCGTTTCTACGATCGAAGAATACGAGAGAAGAATATCGACCGCAAGGTAGAATTTTGGGTAACACGTATCTCCGATCGTAGTCACGTTGTAGCCATTTCGTGTACATTAAATACTGACTCGAGGTAATGAGTACACCTGCATGCATATCTTCATCTGGAAAGCAACGCAGCCATTCAATAGCAAAGCTATTAATCCGCGGGATATCAAGATCTAACATTGGGCAGGACTTCTGAAACGTTCGCAATGTTGCTGATAGCGAACGAAAGAGCAGTGGACCGCCGGACGTATCGTAACCGACGCTAAAGCAATGGGTGGAACTATGGTGAGATGGACGATACATTCGATTCGTTTCTACTTTTTATTCTGTTTCCTCGCAATCAAATTTTAATTTGGTTTTCATCCCGCAACCTTGGCGATAATATACGTCCGAATTCACTTTATGAGCTTCATTATTTCATTTACAATCATAATATTCGTATAATTCATTATTCAAATCTCTTTTAGAGAAAATATTGTATTGCTAAATTATTAAGGCGTTTTGCCAATAAACAAAGACCCAATATTTCTTCCCGTCATCCTTTCAATTTTCATTACAAGGAAACGAACAGGTAAATAACTTGCGTAGAGGCGAGTCTAAACTATCGTTATGAAGATATCACGGGTCGAAATTCTTCAACAATTTGATTACGTCTGTATCTGTCAGAATCTCTTTCGTTGAGTCGTTACATAACCAGCAGAATAATATTAGTAATATGGAAGTGGCTGATGGAGAAGCTTTAGCACCAGCCATGATGGTAATGGGGGCTTGGTTGGAGGAGGGTTGACCATTCAAGGCCGACTTGTTGGTCGCTTACGGGGCCCAAAGTGGGACCCTCTCATGGAGGGGGTTACACATCGTCCCTTTCCCTCGTCTTTTCTTCTGCATCAAACGATTCGAACCTACGCGGATAGCCAGAACTTCTTCCAAGAAATTTTGATCAACAACCACTCAACCCATGCGAATGATCGTCACCAACGATGTTTTTTTAATTTTCACGTCGGAAATCAACAAAGTATCGTCCTTGTCATGTTCGCGGAGAAGAAAGACTCGAAATATTTTGGCCGCGCGAAACGATAAATAGGTAAATAAATAAATACGTATACTGTGCGTTAATAGCTGACACTGGTTAATGTAACCGGTCAAAATCATTTCTAGAAATCATCGAATAAAAGTGTCATCAAGTAGGATGGTTACTTTTGGTCACGACATAGTTTGCGTACTTTCTATCAAGGCATTTCGTACGGCTATCGCTGTTCAAGACAAATGCGCGCGGCCAAAGTTGGGTTTTCACGTAGAAATTCGAAGATGGAGCTTAACACGCGGCAAATTAGTAATTTCGCGTTGTCTTCGAATCAAGGAAATCCCTGGCCACAACGTAAGAAATGCAATTTTGGCGTAGAGTCCTCAGTTGGCGCAGATGTTCCGCAGAATCTCGTTGCACGATCGTCCCAGGAGTACAACGACTGCGGTTTACGAAATAGTGCAGGATCATAAGGAGAATTAGGCGTCTGAAGTTGCAAGGCACGTAGCTTCGTAACGACGTCTCGAAAGGTTCGTGATTTTACCGAACTGCCGAAACGGTCTCTAAAAGTATTGTTCCAGCAAGCAAAGAGGAAAAAACGAAGAAAGAAGGAAAGAAACCGGGAGGAGGAAAAGGAGGAAAGAAGAACAACGGGTCTTCCTTCCGCGTTAATAATCATCCGCAGGAAAATCCCAATTCGTCTTTCGATCTTTCCCCTTTAATATCACAATTTCTCACGCGTTTCGTCCAACGAATCGGATACCCAAGGCCGGAATAAAAAATAGAGCTGTTAAAACTTGGAAATTCCGCGATCAAACTTGCTAATCTAACTTTATAATTAAACATAGGAGCGCATAGCGCGCCAAGAAGATAACGAAACTGTGGAATGTTAGCCGAGCCCGATCTCTCGCGTCTTACCGTTTTCCGACTTTAATTAATTTTGCGCGGCACACGGTCGCCATAACACGGCCACGCTCCGGCAAATTAACTGTCACGTAAATAAGGCCGGACGCTCGCATGATACAGCCCCGCAACGGCCCGTGATATACATTCGATAAATAACGAAACACCGGAGCGGCTGATGAATTGGAATAAAAAGATGGAGGTAGCATGGCTACGGAGACCGCTATATCCTTCCGGTATCTGGTGGCGAATCGTTAATTCAATACCGGCATCCTATCTCCTTTTTGGTGAACTTATCGGGAAGGGATAGAAACGCCTTATCCACGGTGGCCACTCGTCGTCGTCGGGAAAAGCAAGCAAAAGAGAGGAGAACCATTTCTCCGACCGGAAGCCGGACGCCCTCCGGGTCTCCATTTCTATGGACGAGCGACGACGTGCCACGTCAGCTACGATCGTCCACCCTTCTCTGGTTTTTCGTCAGCCCGGACGACTGTTCTGATATTTATTTTTATTGCCGTTCCTGTCAACGCTACCTCGACATATACAGGGGTGCCCTAGGTCGACGAAAGACTTGGACGATTGCCAGATGAATCGTACGAATAGATCCAAACGGTCAATATTTTATGCCGGTTCGTTGTTCGCGCCTGCGAATTCGTTCTGACGCGAGCCTCCGAATTTAAAGTGGCCGAATGCGTCTTAAGAAAACGACGATCCTCGTGTCCTTATCCTCACTGCGGATGCTTTATCGTCAGCGTCTATAGTTTTCCAACGCTGAGAAACCGCGCTGTAACGAGAGAATCGAGCAACGTTTCCGATATTGCCGCATTTTTCTATGGCTTGACCATGTTATTTCTCTGTAAAGAACAAGCCGATATCAGCAGGCATAATCGTATTTAAAATAGGAGTATGCGAGTGGCGGCTCTTCCCGCCGCTCCGGCTGCCCGTTCTTAAGCCGACGGTCGCACCGTTTACCGCGAAATTATAGTCCCAAGGTTGCATGGCCGTCACGAGTTGATCCGATGCGTTGATTAAAATCATGAACCCGCTGGGTCGCCGTGAGGGGATAAGAAATTGCTGTGGGCACCATGAGAATTCACGTCGTTTTCGATTTCCAATTCCCTTGGATCGTTCCCAAAGCAAAGAGATGATGAATTCACGCTCTTTTCTTCTCTTTTTTTCTTTTTTTTTTTTCTTCTTTTCAAGTATCGAGACTCGAACGGTTCCTCCTCCGATGCCGACCTTGGGATGTGCTGGTTCACCTCGAGAATATTCGACAGGTCCGCGTTTTTTCCCAAGACCGTACGACAAAACGCAAACGTTTAATGAATCGATAAGAGCGTGTCTGAAAACCTCGGTGAGATATCGACTGGCGCGAGCGCGCGCGTTACGGCGCATACGAAATACGAAGGTGGCATGGGCCACGAGTACAGGAAATCTAGCGTGTGGATATTTTTCAAAATTTTTTCCCAGGCCCGTGAGTCGCGGTGGAAAAGCCAGGCAAAGGCTGTGGAGTGGGTGGGTGGTGTAGGAAGGTGGTATTTGCGCGGGCCAAATAACCCAAATAAAGAACAAACAGCGAGGGTGCTGTAGAAAGGGAGGCCACACAGGGTGGCACAGGCCGATGGAGAAAGAAAAATAGAAAGGGATGAGAAAGCTGGAACGAGAGAGCGAGACCGTGTCGAAAGAGAAAGAAGCAGAAGAGGAACGGGGGTATGAGAGAAGGGAGGAAATGGCGCGCGTTACGGAGAAATGGCGCGGAAACTGGGGATAGTGACGGGCAATGGGCGCCTGCCGACTCCTCTAACCGAACGAAAACTCGTAGCCGAGGAGACCGTGGGAGGACAACCACTCCCTGGCTTTGCCGTAGCTCTACCAACGTACCATGGAACGAGGACAAAAGAGAAAACGAACTAGAATACCTTACAAACGAGAATCGCGGAAGGGATAGATAGCCGGACGACGTGTATAGTGAGAGCCGAGGAGAGCAAAATGAAGGAGAAAGATCATCGCCTTCGTTCTTTTCCTGTCTCCCAGAACCTCCCTTCATCCTTCCACCTCATCCCACGGTCCCCTTTTTCTGCCGTGAATTGCGCGTAAAGATTGCTCGTACGATTGAACGAACTGACTCGGACCAGGTTGCGCATGGCCCTCGGAATCTCTGCACCAAAGACCACTAAAGACCTCCTGCTCTTAATGGACTGCAAATAACGATCTGGAGTATTTCTGAACCGCGATCTGACCTTGAGACTAATACAGTCTAGTCTCGTTAACCAACGAGGCTCCATAGTTTTCTACCACTCGCTATATCAGCGAAAGATTAACGGTCGTTTTTAACAGCAGGTTTCAAACAGAATTGAGAGAGTGGAGGGGGCCAGAGAGCTAATTATACGAATTTCTATTTTTCCTCTATAGCATTTTGCGTCGTTGATTAATCACCAGGAGGATCTAATTGTATAATTAATCGCGTACAATCTGTTTGGTAGGTCGAGTCAGGTTGAGTAACGTTTCCCAGATAAAAAATTCATACGACAGACAGACAGACGATATCCACGGTGTGGGTAATTTTAGAGGCATGGAATGTACCAGACCACCGTCTGAAGGATCCCTCGATGGCTGGTAACTGTGCTGGCATCTAGCGGCTCACCCGAAAACCTTGCCACGGTTAATTCGATTCGACAATATCAGGCCGAAACGAACGCGGCCGAAAAAAGAAAATGGAAATCGAATCGAAATTATTCTCAAGCTTGGCAATTACGCCTACTAGCGATTGATTTACGAGATCGTGGCGCTCGCTTTTATAGCAGGCAACACGCATCGAAAGTCATTTTCATTGCGTGACGCGTTTCGAATTAACGATTCCACGCGCGCAATTTATAAAATATAAATCGATCAATATTCCGCGGAACGAGTTTTGTTAATGTCGTACGCGCAACCGTCGTCCATTTATATACGGTGTTTGAAAAATAACGGCTGCGTCCGTAGTAGTTGATAGCACTGGCGAAAAGAAAGGAAACTTGTCCGGTTATGTCGAACCATAAATCAACCTTGTCGGAATATAACGCGCGACGTTTCGATTAGCCACGCAGCCGCAACATGCTTGTCTCTTGCCATTGATCATTAGCAACTATACGGTTACGACGTTGCCATACTATTGTACGATAACGAAACTTATTTATCAACAACTTTGCGATGACAAAAATACGCGGATGAAAGATATCTGTTTAACGTAATTAGCGATACAAAGTGAAAATCATGAAATCAATCATTCGACGGCAACGAGAAAATCGTATACCTGTTACATCGACCTCCGATATAACTTATGAGTTTTGAGGTTAGGTTAGGAAATGAAGTTTGGGACTACATTTTTGAAACACCTCGTACATGCATACTGAACTATCCGCGATATTTCGCAGCTTGTTGGCCGGCAATATTGCTTTTTTCTTTCTATTGATTTTAACGCGCGTCGCAGAAGAAAAAGGCGAACGCAATTAGCGTGTAGAACAGTGAGGAGCGCGTTTTTTGATGCCCGTCACGTAGCTTATTAGCAAGATATTTATGATCTGAATTTTTATTGCCGTTAAGGGCGATGACTCAAAATTATTATTATATCGAGAATGGCGGATACGTTTTGCGTGTGTACCGGGGGGCTACGTGGCGATTCTACGCGAACGAAGGCGAGGGGCGCTCGTAACGAGGCGCCACAAATGGCGATAGATTGAATTAAGATTGCGCGACAGCCTCTTGCAAGATGAGCCAATTATGAATTAATTACGCTCCACGGTAGCTCTATGGTTTTTAATATCCGATTATGTCTTAACAGCGCATCGACGAAACTTTTCACGCAGCCACTCTGTTTACGGTCTACGACTTCGTTATACAACAAATTAACTTAATAGGATTTTTACTCTTTTCTTTTTGCCAACACCAATTTTCACCTCTGCCGTAATTATCGTAAAACTCCGTAATTAAATAAGAAACGAGACTCTGGTCTTCTTTTATATTGAAATTAACCGTGCAACGGCTGCAAAGTGAATGTTCCTGTCAACTAAACGACAGGACGCATATTACCTACGCTATATATATGTATGTTCCGCCACGAATACACACGTTTACACGATGTCACTATCTTTTCATTTTTTCCTTTCCTTTTTTTTTTTTTTTTTTTCTTCTTTTAGCGGCACGTTGACTAAATTTGTTCGGAACACCAGACCTCACGGTACTTTACTGTACACCATTTCTGCATTACGATCTTGTTCCCTTTCCCCTTCTCTTTCCTGACATTATTATCCGTGTACATGTTCCACCCACAAACGTGCTGATGTATACACGCGTGATGCTCCCTGAGAGGTTCCCTCGGACTCTACTGCGAACTACCCGGAGAAAGTAACGTACAATTTCCAAAGTTCTAATTACTCGTTACAGCGAAGTACTACGCTCCCTAAAAATTTTTCTACGGCTAATAATTACAATAATATCTCGTAACCGGTTGTAAAATACTTTCGGAGTATTAGGAAATTGTTTAACTTTCTCCTTAACCTTAAGTAACTCGGACTTACGCAGATATCGCTATCCAAGTTACGCTTAAGAGTATTATTATTTGATCGAACTACGTCGATGTTTTATTATTTAAATAAACTTTGTTATCACAGGGAAATCGAAGAGCGTATTCCAAACGGTTCTTCGCTTTATCGCTATAAAATAATTATTTTAATTTATCGCCGTAATATTCTAGACACTAAAGGCTCCTCTCGTATTCCAAAGCGCCACGAAAGCTCGGCAAATGGAAAGAAGATCTCCGACGATCCAACACCGAAATAGTTCCTCTGTCAGACCGATCTTCGGAGTATCTTTACGCGCGATCCGTAATTACTTCTCGGAAGAAACGAACGTATTACCGAATTTAGAGCGACTACTTACACTGGCATCGAGCAAGAAGTTGCCACAGCCGGAGAATGTAATGTTACACCTACGTTTGCGTAGAACCTTGTAACACCCACGTAACAGTACGTTATTCCAGAAGCATGCTCCCATTATACCTGGCTATGGGGTCTATGCGTGCGAGGTCTTGTTGCGGTTGATCTAAAACGACCATTCTGCATGGGCTATCTTATCTTATTGCAAGACAGCGGAGTAATTATAAGGCAGCCACTATAATTGGCAGGTATTCTTCGGTGCGCGTTCTTGCAATTGCACAGGGCCACACGTTTCTGCACGATTTTAGCCGCACGTTGAAAGGAGCCAACGTCGGGCTACATCGCGAAACAGTCGCGTCAAGATGGTAAAACATGCATGGGAATACGATGAACTGGGAAACGTTTTAGGCGCCTCTTAAACGTTTTCTCGCTTTATCGCGTGCAACAGCAATTCCAGCGCCTGTAGATCGAGAATCGTTAATCGGACGAAACAATTCCAGTCGAGAGATTCTACGTCTCCGGACAGAGTAGCGTTTAGCTGCAGATGCGAGCGATGAAGCGTGGAATTGTTCTTGACACAAAAAAAAAAAAAAAAAAAAAAAAAATACAGCACAGGTCCAGAGGTTGCGGTAGGATTGTAAATCATTCATCCGTTCCTCCGCTGCTAAGAACTCTTTCAAGGCTAAAAAAAAAAAAGGAATCCTTGTCCGAGATCGACAGGCAAACTTAGATTTAAAGGGTCACCGAGTCATTGTTCGTAAAAAGCAAGGTTAAAAAAGTCGAACAAAAAGACTGGCCGCGTAACGGCAATTTCAAGCTGCATTGTTATTACTGGTTTCTAACCCTCCGAGTCGACGCCAAGGCCTGCAATACCACCTCTTTTTTACAGCAATTTAGCCGGCCTAGTATTGACTCCTACGAGGGACGTTTTTACGATAGCCGCTAGTTGACCGTGGTTTCTTCCAAGGTCGGAAAATAAGGTATCAATGAACAAGGTCGATAGACTGGAGTTTCGTTTCATCGAATATACGGATAACTGCTGCGAGTTTCAATTTAACTTGATACAACTTTCTGTACTCTGTGGACGAGAAGAAAAGGAGCATGCTTCCTCGAAGCATCGTAATTCACGCTGCTTGATATTTATACGCGAGTCGGAGTGGGCTCGACGCGGATCTAAATATCCACGAAACTTGAACGCTCGATACACCCGTTATATGTACTAACACATCGATGAACTTGTATAGAAGGACGGTCATGGTAGGATGCCACGAGATGTATAGGCAATCTTGCAAATGAGAATCGTGAGTAACGGCGGACATTAGCGCCCCCTATACCACCTCTGCTCGGCCGAGCAAGAACATACGTACACATAGGTAAAAAGAGTATACGCGTTTTAGGTGTACGTATAAAGAGAAGTTCTCTCGATAACGGGCCGCCATTGATATTTTTTATACCGTCGCCTGGATGGAGAGAGTGGTTTGCATAAGATGGGACGTTCTACATCTTACAAGCTCGCCATACCAAGACTAATATGTCTGCTCTTGTTATCGTGACCGAGCTCTTGTATTGTGCTGTTTCAGGACAAAAGGACATGGGTGGACGACGCGCGAGAACCAGTCGTGTCGGTCCGCGCCAGATTTACTTCCTTTTCTTTCTTTTCATACGAACGATCCATACTTTTTTCCTCTCTCTCTCTCTCTCTCTCTCTTTCATTTTATCGTGAAAACTACTATTCATTCTTGTCGTGAAAATCTTCTTTCAGTTCTACGTTAACCCTGTCACACCCTTCCGGTTATTTTCCATTGAATCGTATTCCTCTATTGTTAGAACATTTCTTAGATAACGAGACACAGAAGGACCGTTATCGATACCTGTACTTTCTTCTTTCAATTGCGTGCTAATGATTTTTGCACGACATAGAAGTACTCCCCCAATTTGAAACTAAAACAAGATTGACACGTACAGACCATCGCCTGTAACAGTATAACGAGAGTCAGCTATTAATAGTCTTTATCTTATTTATTTATTTCTCGATTCAGATATTATTTCCACCTGTAATTTTTCGAGTTCTCAAAGTCGAATTTTCCCACGGACTAAGAAAAAGACATACGTGTATATATTTTCGGAATTATTCGTCACTTCCAGTGAAAGTTACGTAAGTAGAAACTAGCCAATCTGGCAAAATAATTTATTACGATTAATTTCCCGGCTTCGATAATAACGGATTTAAGATTGAGAGTAGATACTTGGAAATAATGGCAGGGATCGCTTAAAATCTACCAGAGGGTTCGAGGGTCGCGAAAATTAGATACGAAGTTTCAGGAGTTTCTTATCAGATACAAAGTTGTGGTAACAGCGGAAAAGTTAAAAAATACATACGGGTAATGGTTGGCCTCGTCTTTATTACGCTTAAAGGCTGTTTTATAGATCGCCTCCTTTTTTCTCGTGTCTCGCAGCAACAGAACTTTCGGTTATTTTATTTTAGCCGTAGGGTTTTCCCGCCGCGATAAAATAGTCCAGCGTTATTATACTTAAGGACGTTAACATCACGTGAGACACTACAGAACCGACCACGATAAGAACTATTTTAGCGGCGCGATAACGTGGGAATGTCAGCCGGTTATCGCGATTCGCGCCATTAATGAATTTCCACCGTAAGTCATACGCTGGCGCGATTAATCTGTTCCCTCGTGTTCTGTTCGATAACCGTTCCTTCCTTCGATTTATTTCCTCGTTTGGCGTGTGCTTAAAAATCACCTACAACGATTACCCAAGGATATTGAAAAGCATTTTCCCAGTGAAAAAAAAGCAGAAAGAACGAAAGATAAGTCTGGTATCGGTTGGCGTCCGATTGAAATTATGTCAGGCTGACTTCATCCCACAGATAACACGTGCCTCTATAAATCATCTGAATTTAAATTTTACAAAAATCCCGCTCGATCGCACGGCGCCAGCTCATCGACCGTATCTTACGCTCATTAATCATTTATTTATCGCAGCCGTGAATTCCGAGGGATTCGCGTACGATCTCGAAACTACTCTGTACAGATGAGAAGATGATTAGCGGGACAAGACACGAACAAGAAGAGTATTCTTCTCTTTCGTCCATCGTCACGTATCGCTGTACGAAGTCTCCGAGAAACCAATCCATTTGACTCCGCTTACTGTAAATTTGTTAACACAGATAATTAATATTTAATTTGCAAGCAACAAATAAGTTATTACTTCCGATATACATACGATATAAATGACAGTAAATTTTGAGGAATATTACGAAAAGTGATGCTTTATAACTTTATGGAATTGATCGGATTCTGAGCAGTTCGCGCGACGTAATTTATGCTTCTTTTCGCGATTCTGTCGATTCTGTCAAAGATCCACATTTCTATGACCCACGCGGTACACGGAAGATCAAACTCCAACACTTAGGAAAATAAGTAACCGAAGCTTCTTTACTGCCAGCTCTATCCACGTTTCGCTAAACGCTATCGGACTCTTTCGTTCGAACGTGATGAAATAAGCGTCCGTACGAGTTTCACGAGGGATCTGCATTATTTATGAACCACGTAGCTTAAGTAGGATCCGTGATTTCTGCCGTGGAAACGGAAAGGAGCGTTTATCGCCACAGATAGGATAGGCGGTTTGCACGGTGGCACGCGGCTAGCGGTACAACTTGCCTCTCAAGCAGCAAACCCTGACAGTTATCCAAAGGTTAAAACACCATATCGCACACCATACAGACGCCACGTACACCGCGTTGCTGCACAGGGATATCCCGACCTGCATACACCGATATACGTCGCCTGCAATCTATACACACGTGCTCACCATACCTTGGCACGGCTGCATTGCCCATTGGTTGTTGCAGCTATGGCCTATTTCGCTTCCAGAGTACGACCCATTCAACGCGAAAGGATCGTCCGTTTCCTCTTACCTTCTTTTTCCTTAGGATCTAAGCATTCTTTTGTAGTTTCTACAACCGAAAAACTTCAGCAACGCTTGTAAGCGTCAAGACGACCAACCCTTACGATGATTGTTTTCACCCGACAGAACGTTTTAAGCGGATGGAGACGATGCACGAGCCAAAACGATGACCAGATAGCTCGATAGACGATTTTTCTCGATAGACCATTTCCCCTTCATTTATTTCTCTATTTCAGGTAAAATACATTGTATTTGAAGGTTCGAAATACTTTGATATGAAATTGAACGACAGTTCACTACAAATTTGCAGGATATCAGAGGCTGTCAGAAGAGTAACGAAAAGCGTGAGATGTGTAGATACGCGTTGGAATGCAAAGTATTTATTTTCTGTGTAGCATCTGCTGCGAAGGTAATCAGATATGAAATGATAGAATAAGAAATTCGCTGTATCTCATAAACGAGATCAAACAGAATACACTACGATAATCTTTTCTAATGTCGAATCTGTTTCCGGAATATTGTTCACACGTGGAAAGATCTGCGCATGTTTAGCTCGTGTTTCATTTTGTCGTTCAATCGTAATAAAGACGTAACGTCGTGAAAATAATCCGGCGAACTTGCTCGGAAGTAAAATTCCAGCGCAGCTGAAAAGTAAAGCTTCGCTTCCGGCTACGGAGAACCACGTCGCGGAATATAATGCACCGATATCGTTAAGGTGAAAGTTGCATTACGCGTCTTCCCTGTACTCCAGTTAACAAGAACGCACGGAACGCGTTAAAATAATTGTACAGCATAAAAGATGTATTTTATAATAACGTTGGCCGTGTAACGTGTCCCGGAGCGGGTTTTACCTAAATTAGAAGCTCAGCGTTAATTACGAGAACGCAGCAGCGTTACGCGGAGAAGCAAAGAAGCTCGCGCGGAGAGCAAACTGGTTGCTCGTCACAGGCGTACTAAAGACGAGCTTTCGTGGTCCGCGCGCCTCATCTAGAAACATCCCTCCAACATCAGCATCTGATCGTCGATTAGCAGAATTTTTCAATTAAACTGTAACTGCTACAACCGGTTTCTCGAAACGAAGATCGTATCGTCGTCGAAAATTTGCAACAGACAGAGACGCGTGAGATTATTGCCCATTAACCTTTCGTGCGTTTACGTCACGGATGATTAAATCGAGGAGAGGAAGATTGCAGGCGCAACGAGTCACCGGTTGATGTACTCGCGAAAGTCAGCGTTTGTGAAGAGCCCGGGACGCGGTTAATTAAACGCTACCGAACGGCTGAAATCTAGCGCTCAGGACGATGAATTATTTATCCGCTGCCCCGGCAGGCTGGCTACGAAAAATTACGACGACGAGGTGCGAACGCGTCCAATTAATTCGGACACGCGCGATTAAACTTTCAAACTCGGTTCACGAAGATCGTTGCACAGGACCATCATGTCGCGTTCGTTCGAAGGCAAAGGAACATGTTCGCTGATCGACGAGCAATCGAAAGCACCGGTGCCAGCCTAGCAAACCGGCGCTACATCGACGCGTCTCTGATTCTACACGCAACGGATCGATTTTGAGCGTAACGTATGACGCGGGTGTAACGAGGTGCGTACGCGTTAGAACGGATGGCATTGTTTTCGCGGGGCCAAAACGTAGACCAGCGACACGCACACAAGCACACGGCCGCGACTAGCCACAGTTTATGCGAAACATTATTCCGGCATTACCTACCGGTCGACCATCCTCTCCTCCCCGCAAAATCCGCTATCCTGCGAGCGGAAAACCTACCAACCGCCGCAGGATCGCTTGTTTACCGGGCCAGTGGAAAATGATTAATCACCATGGCCAGGCTGCGTAACGTTGTACCGGTTAATTAATCAGATAGCCGCGAAATTAGCGGTGGAACGCTTCGATCAACCGCACGCTACGATCGAACCGGCAGGAAACACTGTTGTTACGCTCGTCGAAATACGCTTAGATTTACGATCGTTCGTGTCTCTCTACGCTCGCTCGTTTCCATTTCACGCTAGGCAGTGCTTTATTCACATTTTATTCCGGAAAAAGTTCGGTTAGATGGCTCTTTTAAGATACATTGCGGATTTTGGATTTATTCGACGCGGACCGAACAGCCTGATGCGCGTCTTTTTCAACGAAAACGCTCGCACAATGTCAGATAACGCGAGTACCTACACCTACATGCGCAACTTTTCGTTTCATATTTTTATTGTGTATTTTATTCCAATTTTATTTCAGATCTAGCGCGATATTTTCGGCCGGAACGACAAATATTTATTCAATGTATAAATAATCTTCGCCGTTTATCATGCGCCGCGGCATCGATAAAACTGTAATGGACGAGGCCGTATTTTCATACGGATTGCTGTGACACTCAATTATGAAAGAAACGCTGAAACACGATGCATTCGAAATCCATGGCTTTTTTAACGATCTCTCGTATATACCTGACGATTTACCACACCTACTTTTTGTCAAGAATTGTCAGAGCTGCGGTCGAATCTACGCTAAACCTAAAGGAATTATTCAAAAGTCCAATTATATAGTCCATTTTCGTTCACGATGAAAAGAGCGGCGTCGGGGAATTTTAAACGAAAAGCAGCGGGGAAGTCGAAGACCGAATAGAACCGAATAGACGTAACAAAAACATTATCAATATCAGCTGTTAGGGAATGGGATGAACGTACCAAGAGTCCGGCGACCCATATGATATGCTCGCGACCCATCAAAATTCAGTGTACGCTTGATTGTAACACTCGAGCGATTTACAACCACATCTTCTGCCCCCCTTGTCCAACCCATGAAAATCATGCTGGAGAGTAAATTGCCGCGAGAAGAGAAAAAAATCGCTATCGGAACACCCGGTACAGAGAGCGTATAGTCGGTGTGTATATAGTTTTAGGTGTAGTTTCAGAAAGGATGGATACGACGAGGAGGAGAGAGGTTGGAGTTGGCGCGATTCAAAGTCGCTGGAGGGTGAGGAAGAGAGTTGGAGGACGACGAAATCCGGAATGGTGGGAGGACGTCGTGCGGCGTTGGGTGCACGGGGCGCGGAAGGAAGAGGGAAGACGCGGAAGGTCGCGTGGAGAATCGAGAAAGAGAGAGGTCCGTGGTAGAAAAGGGGTGGAGGGTTGCGGGTGAATCGGCAGTACCGTCGCTCCGGGAAGGTTGCGAAGGAGGGAGGGAAGATGGGATACGGGGGTTGAGAGGTGGCGGCGGACGGCAGTAGCGACGGCAGTTGAGGCGCATGAGCACCACTTTTATTGATTCCGTAACTGCCGCCATGACTGCCGTGGCGCTTCGTAGGAGGTAGGGGGGTTGGCAAGCAATGGGTTGAGGGTAGTTCATGCCAGTAGCGGAAAGAGGAACGCGGAGAGAGGTAGAATACCGTGGGGGGATGAGGTAGGGGACAAGGGGGATGAAGGAGGTGCGGGGGTTACGAGGGTGAGCCTGATGGGGTGGAAACTTTGCGGAGATAAAAAGGAACGAGGGTTGGTGTTGCCTCGGGATCGGTTGCGAGGGGTATGAAAGAGGGAAAGAAGGGGTTAGACAGCAGGAATATCAACATATCTTATTGCGTCCAAACATACAGCCGAAGTGGGAATAAACTTAAGATTCCTCGTGATACTCTTGTAAATACACGCCGGCGAGACAGTGTACGTGATGCATAGTTGATAAGCATGAAATATTCAAATCGTCGACGAGGTTCGTTTAAAACTCATGCCGGATACGTTGCTCGCTTACGAAACGTAAGGATCGTCTTCTGACCGCATCACGATAAAATTAATGTCGCGGCTATTTAAACTCGAACGTAGATTTTTTTTCCTTCAGTTCTCTCCCTCTCCCTCTCTCTCTCTCTCTCTCTCTCTTCGTTCTTCTGTATTTGACACAAAAGCAAGCGACGATGTACGACTAGGAACGAAAACAGGGTTTGTTAACGAATCGTCGAGCACATTGAACGAGCCCTCTGTCGCGTATCTCATAATAACGAGCGCGCGCAATATATCGCGCGAGTTGTCCAGACTCGATCGAGCGGTATCAAGGCCCCGTTGCGTCCATGCATAGATTAAATTATTTCAAGGGAGGACGAAGGATCGTCACGAGAGATCGTTCGACGGACTCGGTGGAAAGGGACACGGTTTTGGATGAACGTGGGTGTAGGCCACCGATTAGAAGGGGTAGGCAGCGATGCGTGGAGATAATTAAGCCGGCTGATCTATGGCCGTTTCACGAGTTCGCTCGTTATCTCCTCGGTAGCCCGGTGTCCCCCTGGTATTTAGTTCAGTTTCGGATATACGCAGAATCCGGAGGCTAAAACCAATGGTATCCCGCATCCCTCTCTCGTTGTGCCTCCCGCAGCCTCGGAAAGTTCAGAGTCCAGAGGTCGGCGTTCAACGATCCACAGTTTTCCGTCTCCATCCCCGATCTCTTTCCCTCTAGTCCCTCTATCCCTCTCACGCTCACCTCCTCACCTTCCACACCGCCTCCGCTTCGTCTTTCTCTCTTGCTCTTTCCTGACCCCTCCGCACCATTCTTCTACTCTTACTCCTGCTCCTCCTGCTCCTCCACCTCCTTCTCCTCCCTCTTCTTCCTTTTCCTCCCCGCTACACCTCCCCCTTTCGACTGCTTTATTGTCTGGAGCCGCTCCATCGAGGGTGCATCCCATTCCCAGCTTTAATTGAGACATAAATAAGGTTTGTTTGGCTTTGCCATTCGACCAGCTAGCTATCCCTGGGAATTGGGATTGAGGCTCTGCCAATACAACCCGTTCTGCATAATGGCGACGTTAAATTCTGCCTTCGCTGAAAAAAAGGAAGCTTTTCCCAGTGGCGAGACAGGTACGCGTCTATCTGCATTTATTGGACAGCTCGATTGTCCACGAATTTCATACCATCGAACTATGCATTTTCGAACGGTCTCTTCTCCCGTTTCACCTTTTTATCCTCTGTCGTGCCTTTCCTCCTCCCTTAATTAATACCATAAAACGAGTACGATATAAGAAGGACATTGTTTAATCGTAATTTCTTACATCTGTCTTTCTCCATCCACCAATTACCAAAGGTAAACACAAATCGCGTTTCATACATTCCACGTATCCTTTCGTTCTTTCTTCAAACTTGACCGTATTTCTACAACGTTTCTACCCACGAAGTAATTATTTCTATGTCAGAAACCGATACCATCTGCGTGGCCGGTTACAAGAAAGAACCCCTGCTGTTCCTTCTGATCTTCGTTATAGCTTCTACTGAGATATCGACGCAAACAGGTAGAATTATTGCGAAGAACAACAAGCGTGGAGGGAAAAGAGTCGCGGATGGGCCGGCCAGCTTTGGTCTGGCCCGCTGGTAGGCGTAGCGGCGTAGGCGAGAGAAAATGTAAAGACGAAGGAAGAGGGAAAGGAGGGACACACCGAGGAAACTAATGTGCCGGTACAGTAGAATCTCGTGCTAGTAAGATCGTAATTTTCGTTAGCCAGGTATCCGACGAGACTTACGAGCAACCTTTGTATGCTGGCGGCGGGCGGCTTTACGGGATACAAGTTAATCCCACGTGTTGGCATATATACGAACACCCTTTGACCAAACGGCCCTCCCGTTGTCGCCGCTGCCTCCTCTTCTGTCTCTGACTTGGAGTGTTTGCTCGGCATCCCGACGCCCGGTACTTCGCTTCTTACGTTTTATTCCGTTTTCGTATTTTATCAGGCAAGTTGCGTTGCTTCTTCTATTTCGTCCTGCTCACTCTACGTCAAATCTGTAAGTTTCCCCGCTAATTGTCAGATCGACGATGTGAATAATCAAAACTTTGTCCAGTTTTTAAAGACGCGACGTTACGTAATAATAATCGACATACAAAGTTTTGCACACGGAATACAAAACGGTGAGTTACACGCGCACTTTTGATTACGCCTTCTTCGCCCCCCGCATGTTTATTCCTACGTACATGTCCCTATAACGCGTTATTTATCCGCGGCAAGTATCGCGTTCCCCATTTTCTCCGCTCTGCCCATTGCCGGGGTTCCACCGTGGTCGATCCACCCTCCGTTGCTCTTTGTTTCCGCGTTTTAACGTGTTCATTCGGATCTGTGATCCCTCTATGTTTCTTCCATTACCGGTGCGAGCGAGAGAGGGTGCGCGCGTAACGGGGAAAAATCGCGGCCTCTAAAAAAAAAAAAAAAGAAATAGCAAACAGAAACGAAACGGAATGAAAAAGGGAACGGAGAACAGCGGGACAAAAAAGCTGGAGCGGTTTTTCCCGGGTAGAGGGCGACGCGTACCATACGTCACCCCCAGTTTAATCTCACCTCTCATTTATGCTACTGCGAAACGACCGAACCGGCGACCGTGGAACCCCATCAAAGCGGACTGCTCCGGTCGGTGGCGATTTCGCTGACGTATCTCGGCTGTCCGTTTCCCTTTTGTCTGGCCGCTTCGCGCGAATGTAAATGTCATTGGCGCCATAGCGTCGCCCGACGACCGTTCGCTCCAACCCCCACCCGATTAAATTACTTTGCTATATGCAGAGCCTACTGAAATCGACACGGCGAAGCACGCTCCGAGCATCTCCATTTTCTTCTTCTTTCTCGAGTGTCGTTGTTCTCGTTGCAGATTGTTTTTTCAACTTACTGCACACATGCTGGAAACGGTCGATAGTTACGGTGGAAGTTACGGTCGCTATATTAAATACGAAGTAAGCTTCGGTCGTACTTAAGAAAACGCCGCATTGTTAAAGTGCTGCAAGGAAACGATAAATATGGAATTTCTCGTTCGCCCCCTATAGATAGTCGTTTGTAAATGATACGTCGCCGTGAACGTCGTAATTAATAACGCATCGCGTAGTAAAACCTGCGCCATTAGGCAAAGGAGAAAAATTAAATCGTCCTGTAACGATTTTATCGCGTTTCCGAGATCGAGGGAATAAGGAAAAGCTATCTGGAAGGAAGATACACGCCGTTGGACCTGAGTTATTGACCGATATATGCGCCTCCAACCATGCACGGGATTCTAATCTCGCTTTCCCGCCTCCAACCACTCCGTTCCACCTTCTTCTTCGAGCCCGAACCAGCCGTACCTCCTCCTCTCCTTTTCTTCCTGTCTTTCTCTCTTTCTCTGCGTACGCCCCCGCGGGGAGCATCTTCTGCTAATGAAACGTTGGTGAGCTAGCGCCGACTCGTGCCACCAGCTTTTACCATAGAGCTTCCCCTCGAATCACCCTCGCGACTTACTAATGCTAGCTCTCCAAATTCTCCAACGATACGAGGCTCTCGATCATACTGCGCTTCGCCTCGATTTCAGTCGCCATGCTTTATCGGCACATTCCTTGATGAGAAATGAATCAGCCGAAGAGGCATACCGATTAATCTTCCCTCGCGTACAACCCTCGCAGATTCAATTAAGCCGATCTATTCGATTTATTCGCCTTTTTGTCTTGCAACGATATCGATCGTGCGATCTTTCTTGATGAAGTTCAAACGCGATTTTTAATTCTCTTCGCTTTTATTCTTTATACGATATTATATCACCTTCTAATGATCTTTATGCGTCCCTGGTTGATCTTCGAACGACCTAGGCTAACCTTTAAGGTTATTCGAACGAACCTTAACAATCTGCCAGCGAGATTGAACAACATCGAATGATCTTGAGTGTTTTTTAAACGACCTCGAATGATCTCTAAATTTGTAACCTAAAATGACATATAAATAATTTACTCCTATTGAGATATGTGCAACTTTATGTGTTAGACTAGGTTAGGTGCGTAAACTAAATTTGTAACCTAAAATGATATATAAATAATTTACTCCTATTGAGACATGTGTAACTTTATGTGCTGGACCAGGTTAGATGCGTAATAGAGATGCTTGTATGTGAGTATCAGTGTGTGGAAGTATGTGTGTGCGTGGCGTCTCGAAAACAGACGAATGAAAAGTCGGTATGAAAAAAGGTGCTGAGACGCGTGCAAGTTCGTATCGATGAATATCTTTGCGATCGCTCATCAAATAAATATAGAATTATTCTAATATTAATTCCAAGTGTAAATTTAATGTTCCTATAACATTATTTCGGTTAACAAGATGCACAATTCTCAACAACTCCGTTTCCGATTAATTGCAAAGAAAATACGTATGTCGTAGGTTGGAGAACTGAACGATTCGAAATTACGGGATCTCTCCGGATGGCTCGATATATTACCCGATCGTAACTACGGTTTCGTCGCCTAATGCTAATTTAAGGTGCCATCCATTGAGCTCTTGCAGCGTAACCGTACTAACGTAAAACGCGAGGGAGATATTTTCGCCGGTAATTTCCTCGCGAATATATTCAGAAACGCCTGTAAACGCTTCTCTCTTCTAGATCAGACCGAGTACGAGCTTAAATCGTCTACATAGCAACGATTGCGATTCCGACCGGAGAAATCGCTGGCGTAAACGTTTCCTCTATCTTACGTACGATTCTTCTTTCGTCGCGTTCTCGATCGTTCGACGGAATCATCGAACACGCAATTTCGATAATCGGCCAATCAGAATCCATTGGTCGCTAATTGAAACGAAAGCACAGGCATAACGATAGTTAAATCTATACAAAAACTTGTTCCCAGAGGACGAAGGAAGGAAACTTTTGCACGCCCTTTATCGAAATGGCCGCGATCCAACAACAGCGTCTAAGAGTTGAAATTGGAAGTTTCCTTCTACGTCGAATTAGTGGCTTATCTCGTGGCGGACATTAATCCGACCGGCACGCGTTCAACTCGTCTAATTAGCTCGCGATGTATGGTTCAGCAAAAGTTTCAACTTCGCCGTTTAAGTACGGCTGTATGGTAGATACGGGTCGCGGTCTGGGTGCCGCTTCTTGCATATCTGAGATGGTCGAGCGGGCGAAAACCGCGGAATAGAAAGGAGACCGAGGGACGTGGCCGGGAAAAATGAGAAGAAAAAGAAAGTAAGATGGAAGCGGATGTATGTCGGGCACGTAGCCGCGGGGATTGCCTCGATGTGCCATAGAGGCAATCATGCCGGCAATGCAGAGGCCCATCTTACCACGTTACCGCCCTGCATATACCTACCCCCGGCTATTCCGTATATATTTACTGTCTCCGTACCTCCACAAACTGTGCTCCCTCTTTCTTCCACCTTCTCCCTCTTCCTTTCTCTCTCTGCCTTTCCTTTCTCCTACCTTCTCTACCTTCTCCTTCTTTGCCACTGCTCGGCACGTACCTCAAAGAAATTCGCGAGACGCGGAAATCCGAACGCGAAAATACGAAAAGCTCGAGCTGTCCTCGCATTCTAATAACGCGAGCGTGGATTTAACGCGAGCTGCGCCTCGCACATTTTAATTGCGATCTGCTCCCAGCAATCTTTCGCCTTCTTTTGCATACGAATATTTCCCTGCTTCTTTATAAGCATTTATTATTGAGGTTGAATGTACTTTTAAATGTTAAATTATTCCGTAAAATGTTCCTTATAAGGAACGGCTTTTACAGTCTGATAATATAAAAAGCTGAAAGCGTTTTGTGGCCATCTTGAGTCCATCGAATCGATCCGTTCGCCGTTAGACGAGAACGAAACGAACGATCGAGAAACAAAAACGCGGTGTTCCTTTTTCCAGAAGCCGCGGAGCCACCGCAACGGCAAATATTCATAAATCGTATTTCATTAAAGAACGTGGTCCGTGTGCGCGAACGGTTCGTTCCCGGACAGAAGAGAGAAGAAGAAAGGACGCACGGAGGCTTGGTAGCGCATCAGCATTCAAAGTACTCGGGCAGAAGGAGGGTGCCGCTCTTCGGAACAGAAGAGGAACAAAAACCCCCCGAGAGAGGAGGATGTTGCATTAATATTTATACGGGAAAAGAGGGGCTGGCGTAGAACTTCGGGGGGATGAGGAGAGAATAGGAGAGGGACGAAATGAAATGCAAATGCCTTAACGAGCCACTGAGGGACTGCTGGAGCACATCCTAGTCTCGGTCACGAATGTTCCTTCCTCTCATCAACGCTTACGTTATAACGCGTCGCGACTAATCCTCTTGCTCGTCCACGTGGACGACGACTTCGTTTCACGGTCGTTTGGTTCTCTCGAGTTGCTTCGCGGACAGCAAACCGATTCGATCAAGGCACATTCACGGGATAGCCGAGAAGTTTCCTAATACGCTGGAAGACTTAAACTCGGGGTGATTTCGCGACAATTAACGTAAAATATACGATCCAATGAATCGACAAGGCGAAAAGACTTCGGTACATAGACTCTTCTCCCGGCTGCCTCGATATCGTAAAAGACCGTTGGATTCGTGCGAAACAATTTCTCAGCTAATTTCCCATTTTAAGTTTCACGTGCGTGTCGACCGATCCCGTGAAACCTCATTAAACCCCTTCCGGTCTTGCGCTCCGGTATCGTAGGTTAATTAAGCCGTAGCCATATCGTGGTTACAGCTGCACCGGCTAACTTATACGGATTTATAGTTTCGTTTCACGGTCTTCTCATTGGGTACTCGAAGAGAACACACTCATCGAGAGCCTTTGTTCGGTTCGACCTGGCAACGAGGCGGCAAACCAGAAAGAGAGACAGAGACAGAGACAGAGAGAGAGAGAGAGAGAGAGGCAACCCGTGATAGGCCAACGTTTGTTATTTGCAATTCCACCCGTGGGATTGCACGGGGTGTGGGCGGTGGGGAAGAAGGCCGAGAAGGGTAGGAAGGTTTAGCACGGCTATTATACAGATCACGTGGCGATTGGATTCCTTGTTGAGCGCGGCTACCCTGCCCAGTTCCCTCTGGCCTGGCTGGCTGGCTGGCTGGCTGGCTGACTGGATGGCTGGTTGGTTCACCGTGGATCACCGGCTCTTTGGATGGGTGGCTGCCTCTTTGGCGAGGCTAGGAGGGCTGTAGTACCCTCACAAATCCAAGTCCAACTCTACGGCTTTCATTATAAATCCACCCCCACCGCTAGGTTACTCTACCGCTATACCGTAGAGCCCCTTGAACCCCTAACTTTCAACCCGCATTTTCCACGATCCATTATATCATTCGTTTCTCTTCGCCCTCGCCACCCTGCCCGTGATCCTGCCTGGTCTCCGCGATGCCTGCCTCCACAAGGGCAAAGAAAACATCGTGAATGTATTTTTCAATTTGGATCACTGCCAATCTCGAGAGCTACGAAAGAGTCAGAAAATCCTTTCCCGCTCCTGTCCCTACAATACAATACGCGTTGTACCTCGCTTTGACGAATCACCTTGGCGAGCACTCGCCACATCATTTACATATCCCACGAGGTTGCCATAGGTTTCGCTCGAGTGCACGTAGGGAGATCTAATTGCGGGAGACAAATTCGAAATTCAAATGGCTGGATGGTGCCGTTAAAGGGCTAACGACTCGATGTACTTGGCTGTACGAACTAATGGGAAAGTTTCAGCGGGCAGTTGCTTTTAGCTGGTGAATCGGTATAATCTGAAATCATCTAATTTCTCCGTTTGTACTTGTGGAAGAGAAGTGCTATAAACGCTCTCTCGCAGATTGTTCGATGAATCAATGGAAGCGACCGTAACGTTCAACCGTGGATTGGATTACTTTGCCGTAATACATATTCCTCGGTTGGCTTCGAAGTTGGGCTAAGTCTACCGCGGGGGAAAACTTCGCAACTGTGCCGCTTTCCAATTTGGTAGCTCGCCAGATTGGAAAGCAGCACCGCGCCACGGAATAAATGAAAATCTACGAACGTCAGCCGCATTAATATCATCGCGAAGGGGGATGATTTAGACTTTTTATAACGTGTCCTCATACCCATTCCTATGTACGTAGAGTAGAAGAGGGAGGAGGGAAGGAGGAGTTTGCCATCGGGTTTGACTTGGTGAGTTCAGATTCGAATTCCGTAGGAGCGCCGGATGCACGTAACGACGTCTTACCTACTCCATCCGGTACATACACCCTTCCTGTTATTTTTCTACCACCCACTCCTATCCACCCCTCCGATTCCAAAGTCCACCCGGAACATCGAACACGTGTTTCATCCCCGCTGATCTGCCCCTAACCATCTCATCCGAAGGCGTTGGATGTGGTCCCAGATGCTCTTACCCAGCCGTCGGTCGACCTTCTATTTTCTCAGCGGGGAATGCTAACTTAGTGCGAAGGGCGTGAAGAAGGTCGACGAAATTGTTTACTAATATCGGTTAGGTGGAATGAGCGCGTAAAGAATCTCTACTGTATCTGCAAATCTTCTCTATACCAGCGCTGCAACTAAAACCATTGTTTATCAGAGCTGACTTAATATACTTAACTATATAAAACTTGTTCATTCAATGGGAGAATAGACGCAGAGTATCAATTCTTTTAACACATCAACGAATGAGTGAATGTGCCGGTGTTTGGACAATCTATTTTATGTTATTGTCAGAAGCAACGTGCGCAGAATCCGCTCATGCAATTCACGCGCGCGGATAGCGCGCCTTTCAAACAAAATGCACGCGTGCAGAATCCGCGCGTTTAAAGTTCCCGCGCTTAGCACCTGCGCGTTTAAAACTCACGCGTGAGAAATCTGCGCGTTTAGAATCTGCGGCTGGAAATTCCACGCGTGCAGAATCCGCGCGTCTAAAGTCTCCGCGCTTAGAACCTGCGCGTTTAAAATTCTCGCGTAAAAAATCTGCGCGTTTAAAACTCACGCGTGAGAAATCTGCGCGTTCAGAACCTGCGGCTGGAAATTCCACGCGTGCAGAATCCGCGCGTCTAAAGTTTCCGCGCTTAGAACCTGCGCGTTCAGAATCTGTGGCTGGAAATTTCACGCGTACAGAATACACGCGTGCAGAATCCGCGCGTTTAAAGTCTCCGCGCTTAGAACCTGCGCGTTTAAAATTCTCGCGTGAAAAATCTGCGCGTTCAGAATCTGCGGCTGGAAATTCCACGCGTGCAGAATCCGCGCGTTTAAAGTTCCCGCGCTTAGAACCTGCGGGTTTAAAATTCACGCGTGAAAAATCTGCGCGTTCAGAATCTGCGCGTTTAAAATTCACGCGTGAAAAATCTGCGCGTTCAGAATCTGCGGCTGGAAGTTCCACGCGTGCAGAATCCACGCGTGCAGAATCCGCGCGTCTAAAGTCTCCGCGCTTGGAACCTGCGCGTTTAAAACTCACGCGTGAAAAATCTGCGCGTTTAGAATCTGCGGCTGGAAGTTCCATGCGTGCACGATCACGTAACGTACGCCTGGCGCGACAAAGTACTTCAGCAAAATCCGCGATACCTTTACCGCGTGCTACACCAACGATATCTGCGCTCGCTCGTGAAATATTAAACGAAACGAAATTTTGAAACTTCGTTAACCCAGGTTCGTTCTATCAACTTCCGGCGATAGCAAATAATTTTCCAGCGCGTTCGGCCGCGTTCCATAAAAGAGATATTCCCTACGAACGAACAAACGGCGCGATCGCGATAAAACTTGAAGGGAACAACCTGCAGATGATCAACGAGAGAACTGTTAATTGCCGCAGCCTAGAGACACGATACTCGCTGGCAGGGTGGACGCGAACGGTATTATCGAGGGATGGCCGAAAGCCCGATGGCGAGACTTTCTATGTTTGCCGTGTAACGGTTACCTCGTGTCGGATGGCCAGAGGCGCATAGATGTCGGTTAAATGGCGACACTAAAACGGAATGGGTCATTTGATTCGGAAACGATATCTCCCTTATGAGGGATCTACGTGTACCTATCCTGAGGCAACATGGGACCAGGCGATATTGTGAAAATATGCATATGGAGGGCCGTAGATTTGTAGCATACGATCACTTCGATCCGTTCTACCGAAGATTCATCGTCCACTTCTGGCCGTGCATTTTGATAATTCGCAACCGGTTCGATATCTCTAGCCAATTATCGTTATAATTACAGCAGACGATTAAACAGAGTGAAAGCCGGCGATTAAACTATTTTATCGTTATTATACGATATCGTAAATGTTTCGCCACAAATCATCGAGATTAATTGAAATGTTCCGTTCGAATTACGATAATCTTCGCACGAGTTGCACAAATTATTATCGCCAAATAGGTTGGATAGTTGTAAAAACATTAAAGGAAAGGATACACGAGGACGATGGCGGTTGTTTAGCGACGTAATTCCGAGCAAAGTCCGTCCAATCTCATTCAAAGTAATCAGATTCAAATTTGTTACGGCTAAGTGTCCTAATCTAGATCGAGCCAGCCGATAGGTGACCGAGCTTACGTTCGTAGGCCGTATGTTGGCGCGAGAAATGCTCTTCCAGTGGAGTAATGCGGTGTTTATCGGGCCGTATCCCCATCCACCTTCCACGCTCGATCCGACCGCTTAGACCAAGAGGCTGCTCGTGATCCCCTGTACCGCTTTAGCTATCATTGCCCCTTGCTGCAACTCCCTTACAATTTCTACCAGAAATTTCATATTCCAGCAAATTTCACCGTACACCGCTCCAACACTTGCCACGCGATCCTTTCCAACAATAATTATATATTTCGAGTAAAATCTTTCTACATCGTTGTCAAGTAAATGGATAGTCGATTTTTTAATGAAACGATAAAAATTATAGAATACACGGTAATTTTCAATAATCTGCGATTACAATGATAGCGGGATTATGGGACATTTTAATACAAAAATAGTTGCGTTCAAGTGTTTCTTAATTGTATTGCCATCGATTAGCAGCAGGACGATTAAGAAACACCAAGCCCGATACAACCGCCTCGTCTCATAGCGGTAAATCGCGGATTCGCAAGTAAATTCGTTTCATCGACTCCGATAACACCGTGGCAGTTTTTACGTGACAAGCTTGAAAGAGGATCTCTAAATCCGGATAAAAGACGCCGCGAACCGAGCAGCAGATCGTGCGGCTTAACCAATTAATTGGCTCCGGCTTTTTTTCCGACTAGAATGGAGACTATAAAATCGACTCATTAGGGAACGCCTCGAGTTCCGATCGAGCGAGCTCATTAAAATCCCCGGCTCGAAGGATCCGGCGGAACTTCTGGAACACGTACAGCAGCGTCGAGCAACTTCGCCGCGTTAACCTTAATTTAATAAAACGGCCCTTTATTTCCTCCAACGAGCGGATTAATACGCCTTCGATCGCGCAAAAATTCTTGCGACAACTTCGCCACAAGTTGTTTCCTCGTGAATTACGCCACTCGTTCGAAAGCTATGGATTTATCAGGTCGAAAAGAAAAAGAAAAAAAGAAAAAGGAAAAAGAAACGGGAAACCTGAAAGCCTAACGCGCACGGAAACCATCTTAATTAGCCGGTTTTTCATTTAAACGCGGTAACTTAGCGCGGATTTATGGAAAGCAACACGCTCGTTGGCGTTGATCTGCGGCCGGTTTACGTGTCACGAGCCGATGGCAACGTGTGAATACGCTCTGTTTGCCTTTGCCGAGCGTGCCAACGTTTCAGGTAAATGAGACATAATCGTTGCCACGGTATATTGTAAAAATCAAGAGCCCGTAGCGAAAGGGATAAGGATGTACGACATGAAATTCTGCGCTAGCATCGAACATTTTCAACAGCAAGGAACAGACTAATGATCGTCCACGGCATCACCATGCGTACCAAAATGACTTCCGTCTATCGTATAGATTATTATGCCCTGAATCTCGCCGAAGCGATACGGAAGCGATACTTGCCACAGAAAGTATGGAAAATGAATCGTCAACGACAAAACTATATTCGGTAATTCCTTTCTTGCAACATAAGAGTGAAAGTTTCATCAATTTCTTGTTTCCATGTCTTAAAATATATTTTCTTCGCCGCAAACATCTTTATCGTAGACAACGATAATTGCTCTTTTTCCACAGCTCAAATCTTTTTACCAAAACGCACGGATTTAAAAATATTTGTATTATATCGTAGACAAGAATAATTGTTTACTTTCCACCCCTGAAATCTTTTTACCAAAACGCACGGATTTAAAAATANTTAAAATTGTATCGTTGACAAGAATAATTGTTCTTTATCCACAACTCAAATCTTTTTACCAAAACGCGCGGATTTAGAAATATTTAAATTGTGTCGTAGAGAAGAATAATTGTTCTTTTTCCACCCTTGAAATCTTTCTACCAAAACGCACGGATTTAAAAATATTAAAATTGTATCATAGACAAGAATAATTGTTCTTATTCCACCCCTGAAATCTTTCTACCAAAACGCACAGATTTAAAAATATTTAAATTGTATCGTAGAGAAGAATAATTGTTCTTATTCCACCCCTGAAATCTTTCTACCAAAACGTACGGACTTAAAAATATTAAAATTGTATCATAGACAAGAATAATTGTTTACTTTCCACATCTTAAATCTTTTTACCAGAACGCACGGATTTAAAAATATTAAAATTGTATCGTAGACAAGGATAATTGTTCTTTTTCCACACCTCAAATCTTTTTACCAAAACGTGCAGATTTAAAAATATTTGTATTGTATCGTTGATAAAAATAATTATTTACTTTCCACATCTTAAATCTTTTTACCAAAACACACAGATTTAAAAATATTTGTATTGCATCGTAGACAAGAATAATTGTTTACATTCCACATCTTAAATCTTTTTAGCAAAATGCACGGATTCAAAAATATTTATATTATATCATAGACAAGAATAATTGTTCTTTTTCCACCCCTGAAATCTTTTTACCAAAACGCGCGGATTTAAAAATATTTGTATTGTATCGTTGATAAGAATAATTGTTCTTTTTCCAAAACTCAAATCTTTTTACCAAAATGCACGGATTTAAAAATATTTGTATTGTATCGTAGACAACGATAATTGTTCTTATTTTAAAATATATTTAAAATATTAAAAATAGTAACGCACAGATTTAAAAATATTTGTATTGTATCATAGACAAGAATAATTGTTTACTTTCCACCCCTGAAATCTTTTTACCAAAACGCACGGATTTAAAAATATTTGTATTGTATCGTTGATAAGAATAATTATTTACTTTCCACATCTTAAATCTTTTTACCAAAACGCACGGATTTAAAAATATTTGTATTGTATCGTAGACAAGAATAATTGTTCTTATTCCACCCCTGAAATCTTTTTACCAAAACGCACGGATTTTAAAATATTAAAATTGTATTGTTGACAAGAATAATTGTTCTTATTCCATCCCTCAAATTTTTTTACCAAAATGCACGGATTTAAAAATATTTGTATTGTATCGTAGACAACGATAATTGTTCCTATTTTAAAATATATTTAAAATATTAAAAATAGTAACGCACAGATTTAAAAATATTAAAATTGTGTCGTAGACAATGATAATTGTTCTTATTTTAAAATATATTTAAATATATTAAAAATATTAACGCACGGATTTAAAAATATTTGTATTGTATCATAGACAAGAATAATTGTTTACTTTCCACCCCTGAAATCTTTTTACCAAAACGCACGGATTTAAAAATATTAAAATTGTATCATTGACAAGAATAATTGTTCTTTTTCCAAAACTCAAATCTTTTTACCAAAACGCGCGGATTTAGAAATATTTGTATTGTATCGTTGATAAGAATAATTGTTCTTTTTCCACCCCTAAAATCTTTTTATCAAAACGCACAGATTTAAAAATATTAAAATTGTATCATAGACAAGAATAACTGTTTACTTTCCACATCTTAAATCTTTTTACCAAAACGCACGGATTTAAAGATATTTGTATTGTAGCGTAGACAAGGATAATTGCTCGTATTTTAAAATATATTTAGAAATATTAAGAATATTCAAATTGTATTATTATACCAATTATTTACAACTACTTTTACAATTAGAATTTAATAATAAGTACAATTATCGAATGGCGCCAACGTATGCGACAGTAGTAAATGAAAGTATCGAACATTATCAAGCTTCTGGCGATAATTTCCATTAAAAAGAACCTATGAATTCTCAAACAAGTATGCAACATTTTCTAAAATATCAGTGAAGAATAAATCGTATCTTCCGCGATAATCTCTGACGATAACAATACCTAAATATAAAGAAGGGCGAGCAGCAGTTCCTTCGCGCGGTGTCCAAAAAATCTGCCTATGAAGGCGATATGATCGCGTATTGCTATTTATAGGGCTAGACCTGAGCCGTCACCCTCTTACGCGAAAATACCTGAAGAGGGAGCAGTCAGAGGGGGAATTCTCGTGATCTCTTCGCGTACGATTCCCTGGACGGCCTTTCGGTCCGAGTCGGGTCTGGTCTGGAACGCGTAACACGCATTTTTATCAAACGTTACGAGCACTGAAACGAGCCGGATGAAAACCAATATCTTACTCCCGCATGGGAATTCGCCGCCGCTACTCGCGCACTGTTTCCCGACTATATTCGATCCCTTGTTTACATACGTTCGCTGATCTTACGCCCTTCGATCGCAACCTTTCTTCAACGTCCACGGCGTCCGTACCTTTGTAAGGCACGATATTCGCGTAGTCCTAATACCGACTACCCATTGAATGGCCTCAAGTTTGAATAGAGTTCGAACGCCTTTGATATCCAATGAATTTCCACGTTTCGAATAGAAAGTGATATCTTCGATAAGCACTTTTCTTCCGTTATACGGTAACATTTCACGTATCCGGCGACAGTCTGACAAAATGAATTATACAGAGGATCCTCTGACTCTCATAATTTACGATTCTCGAAAGTCTATGTTGTTTCTAGACAGATGCCGCGTTACTCTCTGGACTCTGTGCACACTTATGCTAATTTATATTTTCATGGCTACAATTCAAGAAATTTATTTCATCTCGTAAGTATATTATATAAAGCTAACTATACTTGCAATCTCCTGTGCGTATCGTATTATTATCGTCTGTTTTTTATTATTATATTTCGACCGATTACATCGATTTATTTTCTCCGGTGATTAACAATGTAAATTCTACCGTATGTAAGTACACTTGCAATAACTTTGATTCCTGTCCGCAGTCTCGTGTATCAGCGATGAACTTTGTAGCCTATCTTCACGGACACGGAAATTTCACTATACATATTGTAAATCAGCTATAGTACGCGGATATCTTCAATATAATGAAATATATATGTTTGGAAAGAAGAAAGTAATTCTGCATTCCACTGAGTTATTCGCCTTCTTCGGTCAGGTTTCGCGTGATCTGCCGCTCATAAAGCGAACTTCGCGATGTAAGATCGTGTAACGCATAATACGCGGCTGTCGCATAATTCCTCCGCGAGAGAGGCTATTTCATTCTGTATGCGAGAATTCTCCGCCCGGGAGAGACTCGAGATCCTCCGGAGAACCAAGTGAAATAAGAAGAGGGTACTCGGTTGCAATAAAACATTTTACATCTGTCACGTCGGGGCAATTTAGTTAAAGCGTACGAGGGGTTGAAGGTGACCATCACCGGGGGTAGCAGGCACGTGAGTTCGTATAAAAAGTTTCTAATCTTAAGCCTGCGGGCGAGAAAGAGGAAGAGAAAGGACAAGAGGGACACGATAAAACGAACTCTTGTAACGTCCCCTCAGATACATATTAACCCTTATTGCGCCCTTACGAAGCAGAGGATGTCGTTTCGAGAATATGTAAACGACCATTCGAACAACTCCGAAATCTCTGTTTCCGTGTGCTCCTCTGGATTTCGTTGCAGCAACCCTACCAAAATCTCATCCTACTTGCCCCGTTCAAACTTTTATTCATTTCTTCTGTTACCTTCTCATCGTTACAGGACGTTACGCGTACAATGTAGAAAATAGAAGGCCGGAGATTTGTTTCATCCTGTAAATGTTAGAAGAAATACCGTATTTTGGATATTTTCTATATTTTCGTATATTCGGTGCATCGTGCACCCTTTTGCATCATCGCGTTCTTCGTAAGTGCGTCAACAAGCGCGTTATAATTGCAAGGAGTTGGTCCGAACGAACGAAATATGGAACGTAATTGGAATCTCATAGCGGTATCCGGACACATTTGGTGGAAAAATGGTAGGACAAAAATCGCGAGAAAGCGCGAACAAAGTATCGATTTAATATTTTTAGCGGCTTATGGTAACTAACGGCCACGGAACTGTAACGCGCGCGAGCTTTCTCAAAGTATTCAATAATTTTCGCACGTCTTTTTGAAATCGTCTGGCGGCGAGCAGAGGGAAAGAGGGTTTCCCTCTTTACAGATATATAGGTATCCGCACACAGCAAAGCGTAAGCCCGCACCGACGCCGGGATTTAAACTCAAGCGTGGAAAGCTTATACAAAGCTCCAAATTTATTGGATGGAAATCCTCTCGGCATAAGCGTGCAAGTTCCCTACAGGGGGCAAAGTTGCTCGGTTGGATTAACACTTTCCTATTTTCTACTCAATGCTCCACCATTCCCGCTAAACTTCCCCGTCTTTCCACTTATTCATTTTCTCGGATTTTTGTTGTCCAGTTGCTCGCGAATCGCGTTTTTTTCCGTTTCTCCTAATCCGTGGAACGTGGTGGAACAATAATCCAAATATTTCTGACTTGACGGCTGTGTCTTAAGATTCAACGATAGGATCGTTTGATTAGTGGTATGAAAGGACAACGAAATTCGCATAATCAATCGACACTTGTAGTATCCAGTCACACTCGCCGAACGAATTTATTTATATTTTCTTCAATAAACGTAGATTATATCTCCAAGTTTATCTTGAACAGTAGCCTGTTTCCGATTCTTCTGACCGAGAATAAATAAATACAAATTGTATGTAAGTTTTATTTATAATATTTTATATTTCCAATAACGTTAGCTGTAAAATCAAACCCCGAAATTCCAGTCTTTTCGCATTAAATTTTCAAAATAGAACCTGTCCTTATAATCAACCAACGATATTCACCGACCGTCCACTTCTCAAGCTGAATGAGGAACGAATAAACAAGGTCTACGACAAAGTTTCGCTCGCACAATTATCCTGGCAACGGTATGTTTAGAAAAGATCGTTCCTTTGACCCGGTGGACCTCCAACCTCGTCTACGGATTTGCTTTCGGCACAAAAATGTATCGTCTGCTGAAACTTCCCTGGCAGGATTTGTCCGAAACGTGGCGAGAACACGAGCTTTTCTACCGAGGAAATACTGGGCGGGAGGGGCGGGGGGGTAACGCAGACAGTGGCCGCCGACGGCAAACAGCCAGTAACCTGGAGAAAATAGCATTCCGCGTGAAAGATATCCCGTCGGAAAATTGTTTACAATTTTTAAACGCGAATATCATACCTTCGCGCGCTGCGTAATTCTTTCTACCGTCTTTTTTTTTTTTTTCATTTTTTATCGCTATCGTTGCTGGTCGTTTTAATATACTGTGGATATTTAATTCTCCCCCCCCCCCGTCGATATTGAGGATGAATCGTTACAAAAAGTTGAAATTGAAAAATTATTTAGGCGAACGGTTAAAATCGTATTTGTAAAACATTTAACGTAACGACGGTTCCAGTGAAATTTCCGGAAGAATCTTCGATCAAATGTTCCATTTCTTGGGCCATCTACGCGGCGAATAATGGAGGAAACCATTCATAAAATTCATCAACTCTTATAGAAGGAAAAAGTCAAAAGCAAGGAGAATCCTGAAAGAAACTCGAAGGATCTGGAAGGTCTGGAGCGAGCTAGTGGGCGGAGATAATGGGAGTCTTGAAATTGGATTATCAATCTCCGTGACTCCTCGACCTCTTGCGCAGGTATTCCCCTTTCGTCTTTAGAATTAAGATCAACCCGGCTTTTTCCAACGACCGCCCCGCTTCCCAACGTTTCCAACTTCCGTACAAAGCCACGAAACCGTGCCTTCGATACAACAATCATTATCAACCTTCTCACGATGAAACAAAATAAAACTATTAATCCTTCAGGTCGAATAAATTCGGAAGAATCGATCTCTGATTAGCCGGCAACCTACTTCGCATTAAATGTACAGATAGAAAACAAGAAATTTTCCATCTTGAACCACTGGAGGGGACCAGTTTTTCGCGTTAGCTCTTGGCCACTCGCGATTCTCTCGTAACCTAATCCCTTTTATTCGCCATAAGCGAGGCGGTGCGTGTCGGACCACGGTCCCCTTCACCTTTCTCCCCCGGCTGTTTCTTTGCGAAAAGAAAAAAGGAACGGCGTGGCATTTATGGAGTTAACATTTCTAAAACTCGCCGGTTCCCCGGCTCCGGCTGAAAGAGGAGCGCGCACGAGGACAGAAGGGAAGAGGGCCGAAGCAAGAGGGAGGTGGAGAAGCAAAAAAGATAGAAGCGCCGGAGCGAGTTCGGTGGACGGGGGTAATGGCAGTCTTGGAATTGCGTTATCAATCTCCGGACCCCTCGGCCCCTCGGCAACCCCCTTACCGCCCTACGGCCACTACCGTAGACTCCATTCCATTCCATTCCACCCCTTCTCTGCACTGAAACCATCCTAGAAACTCACCCAACCATCCCCCCTTTCCCATGCTGGGGAAAACCCCCCGTCAAACATGGGGCTTCCGGCAATGCTGCCGCGCAAGCCCCGTCCCCACTTCCACCCCCGGCGCATGACGCTCTCTATTCCCTTCGATGTATATGCATGACACCCACACACTTGAACCGGCGTCTTTTTACCGCCAACTCTCTTTCCCTCTTTCTTCCTCTTCCTATTCCACCCTCTTTCTCCCAACACCCTTATTGCGTTTTATATTTTAACCGGTCGTTTCTAGTTTCGAATTGCACGGTTTTCTTGCGTTTCGTTAAATACCTTTGATCAAGGCTGCCACTTGAATTCGCCAATGGATTTGTCCCTCTCTTTTTACTTTTCTTCTTTACTTCACGCCAGCTTCTTGCAGCGAGCAACGAGCTTCCCAAGGTCTTCGTTATCAGTTATTAAGCAATGGATCGAGTTCCAAGCTTTGAGAGATTCTTCTGACCTCAATATCATCATTTCGCTGCAAGTATTTTGAAAAAGGTTTGTAAAACAGGGTACTCGGAAGGGCGATGAGTGGTAAACGTCCGTTTCCTTCATTCAGACACGGGTACCGTGTCGGTGTAGTAATGGGGCGAAGAGGCAGCAGTTGGGTACACGGAAGCACCATTATCTGTTGTAGTATTAGTCTCGATCTGATAGCAGCCAGCCACATTGATTCCCCTGATCAACGTTTGCCGAGGAAACAAAATCTTTGAGAATGGGTGGCCAGAGTCATGGGTAGGTGTTTCATTGTAATTTTCATCATCTAATACGTTCGATAAACACGAACTTGCCCCGCTTCCGAATACGTTACGATCCCCCTCAACTTCGAATGGAACAGAAACATCATGCCTTATTCATCCGTTTGAAAATTCTTCCGGAATCTTGCTGATGCGGTTTGCAGGATATCGAGAGGCAATTACCACGGGAAAGGAAATCAAGAAAGGGCGTCGATAAATGGCTCGTGATGGCGTTGACGAATTGGAAAGGAATCAAAGGAATCGGAAGGAGTTGGGAACCGAGAACGACACGATACGATGGAATTGCGAGCGAGATAAAGGTGAGTCCATCGTGGTGAGTGGCAGTAAGTAATGCCATCGGCGTGGTGGCATGCAAGGAAGAAGACAAAATGGCGCTGGGTGAAAGGACGGACGACAAGAGGCAAAAGGGCGGTTTTCCTATACGTTCACGAAATGCCGCGACCGGGCTACCGACTTGATAGCGTATCGCTTTCCACGGACCCAAAGGTTACCGAATCGTTTCGAGACTATCTTAATGGTTGGATAGATCGTTTGATACTATGGGTGAGTCGTAAAGGCTATTGCTCTGCCCTCCGCCCTCTCCTCTTCGCCTCCGCGTCTTTTCAACCCCTCTGCGTAGCCTTCGACCAGAGGAGAAAGCTGGCTTAGGGCCACCCGTACGTTCCTCGTCCCTCCTGCTTCTATACGCACCTCATTTATACTTAGCAAATGTCGACGTTGAACGCCTCCTAAGTCGATCGAGAATCGTTGCCGGTTAATTAATTGCCGTGAATTGGTTTAATTGCTCCTTAAGAAGTCGGACACGGCGCGGTGGTCTTTACTGCGGATTTATCGCATTTCTTTACGATCGTTTGATAAAGAGAATTCATATTAAATTGGACGTTTCTAGTTTCCAGATACAAGAAGCGACTATTGCTTTTAATTATCGAGAAAACGAACAATCTCGCGTGGCTACGGAGAAATAAGCGATGTAAGAAGTTGTGAAAATGACAGGTTGTACCACGAAATTCGGGAAATATTTGTTTCTTTTAATTTAATTGGAAGATGCCGAAGGAAATAAGACTTCTCAAAGGTTTGAATAACTTGCTGACGTTATTTCAGGCTTATCTCGGTCTCTCCAATATGCAGAGAAATGAATGTACATTAAAAAGTGTCCCTGAATCTGTTTAAAGTATATAACCATGTCTAATAATTATATTCTCCTTTCTAACAGAATTTCTATTTCATTTATACAGTATCGCTGAGGCAAGAACGCAATTCAAAAGTATATGTTGCGAAAGTCTTATAAATATGTAATTCCTAGCGATAAAAGAGACAACGATGGAGCGTGCTACTCGAGCCGACGAAATCGCAGGGATGAAAACGATAAAGCGCAATACCGCAGAGGGTGCGCATGTGGGTGGGCCGAGTGTCCGTTATTCCGGCATAAAAACGAGAATCAACGAAAATCATTTGGCCCGTTAATGTTCCGTTAATCGATTGTCCATAATTCCGAGCCATTCGTGGTTCTTATCTTTGTAAATATTTCGAAATTTCCACGGCCCGGCAGTCGGTTCCGTGCCAATATTTTACGCGATTTCCACGCGGCGCATTCAAAGGCGTTAACAATAATTAAAAATTATGTTTACGAGCCTGGCTTAGTTGGCCAGGCGCAGCCTGTGTCGTTAAAAATATTCGAAAAATCGATGGGGAGTGCCGTAACCTCGGTTATACGCCGCCTTTCGGCACAGCTCGAAGACGCTTTTACTTTATCTCGTCTTTTCGCCGGTTTGTTCCTGGCATCGGAAACAAGAAACGAGAATCGAGTAGCAGAGTATATCTCGTGAAAAATACGAGTGAAACTCGCCGCGTTGCTTCGAAAGAGAGAAACCGGGTATTGAAACTAATTAATATCATTCTCCCCTCTTTTACAGCGACATTTATACGCTCGGAACAATGCGACCGGCGTGTAACTTAATTAAGGCAACGACGCGAACCTGACCGTGGCTTTGCGGCTACCGTTTCCCTATATCCGGTTCGCGCATTATTATCTAGTCTGCTCTGTCGCGCTCTTTCGCAAGCCGTGCGAAATGCCGCAACGCCCGCCGCCGCCGCCGCCACCGCCGAGAATTGTATTTGTTGCGCGACGCGTACATTTAACCGCGCTCTGTCTTCCGTTAAATCCGTTTCCCGAGAAAGTTCTCGAATGTTCATAGACGCCATGCGAGATTAACGGAACGAAATTAGCCATTAATCGTGTCACGACGTATTTCAAATCTATCTGAATCCAGCTACCAATGATTCACGATCTTCCTTTCCCATAAAAAATTTCCTAGAACAGCGCATCCAATTTAAGAAGAAAAAATAAATTACCGTGGGTGTAACAGCGTCGTATATTACAAGTAGCGGCATCCACAGCTTCGAAACAGAGTTTACAATCATTTAGAAGCGGAGGAATTGCGAGGGGCGATAAATCAGCCGCAAAAAGGCTCGATCGAATCGCTCGATAACGATCCACACGAACCACCTTCTCGACATGGACGGTGGATGACTTCACCTAAAAATCCGATCGCTGGAAGATCTGTCGCTCGCCGCGTGTACGACTCGATTTCCATACCACCGACCAGAGGCCTATCGTTGACCAAAATCAAGGCGGGAATGGACAGAGAACTGCACTTCGTCCCGGTTGACTAGAGGAGGCGACAGACGAAATCGTAAAACGCGTTTATTTGGCCGCGTGGTTTCGCAGATCGTGGAACGCCGCAACGTCGGCAAGCTGGCTACGAGACAGAGCACATTAAAACGTCGGATGTCTGATAGGTAGCTGGTACGGCAGTGCGCATAACTGCCTGATTAAAAGCAACGACTTCAACGTAAATGAAATTTATAGCCAATCACGAAGCCGCCTATTTTACGTCGCCGACCTGTACACACAAGAGAAGAGACAGAGAGTCTTTGCTCTTCCTCTCTTTTTCAATCTTTCAGTAGTCGCTTTCCCTCTCTCTTACTTACTTTCTCTTTCACGTGCACTCATTCTCTGTTTGCTCCTCGCTTCTTCCTTCCCGCCCCTGTCATTCAAAAAGGTGTCAACGACAATCGCTTTTACGAGATACTTATTAATTGTTACTGCGCTTTTACGACCACATAAAAGCGCGGTCTACGACCGTTTGAGTGGGCACGACGGTGTAAGGGGGATTCCCCCGCTGGATTATTGCCTCCGATGAGGCTATACGACGTACATATAGCTACACAGCACCGCACCGACTGTCTCCTTGTTGATTCGAAGACGGGAAAACAATATAATGACCGAGGAGGATACATGTAACTTGAATCGGGCAAAAAGAAGGCCAGCGAATCCGCGCAACCAGTTTTCGTCATTTTCCACACCGAATTTCGGACGACCCGTTTTCTTTTTAATCTTCCTTTATCTCTTTTTCTAGAGATCGCCTGGATCGTTCGACGAATCGGTAGCCGAAGTATTTCGCCGTTGCCTCGATGTTCTTCAAGGAATAAAATAAGGACGAGTATCAGGATTTCTTACCTATTGACCGAGTTATTGCAGCTTTTTTTCGGGTGTGTTTATGCGTTTCGAAGGTAATTAGAAAAGCATAAAGCCAGCTGTAACTTTCGTTCGACGAGCAAATAGCAGAATTCCGATTAAGGGCTCTAGAAACGTTTACCTTGCCGGCACAACAGCTTGCGGTGTTACATACGCGGCAGGGGCCGCTGAAGAGCACAGCTTTAATGCTCCTCGAACTATCGATCTACTAAGCACCGTCTACAAACTACGAGCATTTCCAACGAAATAAACTGGCGGTACAGAAATAATAGCTACGCAAGCGACAGATGCTTCCATTCGTCTAGCAAGCTACGCGTCTATTTTTATCACAGGTTCACGCAAAGACAATGTATGTGAAACCTTGAGCAGTTCATCCCATGGGCTTTGTTCACCGTCTTTATCCATGAGAAGTGTTTCTAACGCCGTTATATAAAAAATAATTGACTCGCATCTTGTATAATTAAGGGTAAAAGGACTCGTGGGGAAATGGGTTCATTTTCACTAGCCTTTCCCTGATCACTTCGGTGCTGATTATCCTAAACGGTAAAATGTAGGCACTAGCTTCTATGTTATATGCAGAATAATATAGGCGATATCATTCACTATTTTCTATGTTTAGAAATAATATAAGCGCTATTTTCTAGGGTTTCCATGTATATGTTTCAGATTATACGAGGAACTATAGGTATCAAAGCAGTTATTGAAGGCCACGGATAGAAAACATGATTTCCCGCCATTTACAGGAGAGAAACGTAAAATGTACAATGTGACGGCAATCAAATTCACACGAAGAATCAATTATTTTGCCAGTTGATTTTAAAATTGAACATACGTTTCTCTCATTTTACTTAAACATACTAACAACATTAGTTCGGCATTAATTAAACTAACATTATTCGTTTCTTACAAAACATCATTTATTCTCTATTTTCAAGAAGCTGGTGTCTTAAAATCTATCAGGTTTCTTCATTTCGTTTTCTCATTCACACGAAATTCTTCTTTCTAGACATCGAATGATACAAAGATCGAGAAATCGACGAACATCGTCGTGTTTCAGCTGTCTTCGATTATAAAAATAAGAAACCAAGCCTTCGAACGAAGAGATGGAAGAAAGGGGAAACGATAAACGGAAGGGTGCGCGTGTCAAAAGGGCGAAACCGCGAAGAGTTGCAAGTGTGGTGATGTGCGACGGCAGAGGATGACAACGCGGTCTAAGCTTTCTGAGCTTTGGATAACGACAACGAAGAGGCAACGGTAATGCGACGGTGCACGAGCAAAGGAGAGTTTCTCTTTTCCTTTGGCTGGTAACCCCCGCCACGGCTTATCTTCCTACTAAATCCAGCAATTTTAATACGCGTTTCTCGGCAATTTCCGTGCTACATGTTCCGCCGTCGACTTAGCACCCCTTCTGACTCGAATAGCTTCGAGCCGTTCCTTCTCTCTTTTTCTTTCCACCACACCCTCTTCCCTCGCCGATTTCTCTGCCCCTCGACGTCCTCCCCTTCTTTAAATAAACTTTATTTTTACGGTGCTATTTAAAGCAATTTCTGATTTCCCTTAATTCATTACAACGCCGTTCCGTACAGCCCCCTTAATGCGCCACGAGCATTGCTAGCATTTCTCATTTCCCCTCACCGCTAATTGCCGCGCAATACGCCCTGTTCGAAGTCAACATTCCGGAATTCCTTCGGATTTGATTTTTCACGAAGGGTGGAGAACCTTCTGACCCATCGGTGAATTTCAATTTTAACGCCGCTTTGAATAATTTTATGTTGCAGACAATTGAAACATCTACTTGTTTTCCGTTCAACGGCGAGCATATTTTCTAGATTATTTTGCAGATTTCACTGTAGCAAACTGTTTGAATAAAACTGCATTTGTCAATGCAGGCGCAGTTGACAAGTTACGCACCTACGTACGAATCTATATTTTCTGAATGTTATTTTGCTACGCCGACGTACAAAATCTACCTGTAGCAATTATTGTTGCAGGGAACTGTAACCGACAATTTTATCTTTTCACTTAATCACTTAACCATTGTATAACACTGAGGTCCAACGTTGTACTAACGCGATATTTCGTTTATAATATCTTTCCATCAATTTACGCTTTCAACGCTTTCTTCCCAACATCGTTGCTACGAAATGAAATTCCAACGGTTCATATTATTTCGTCACCGTTCCTGCATCTAAAGTTCTACAACTGCGTTCTAAAATTCTCAAGTTTAAAGAAACTGCGGTATCTGAAATGTAAAAAACGATCGTTGTCAAAAACTACTCTATCGGCGCTGAATGATAAATTCGAGTTGACTACCAAAAGCAAGAAAATTAGAACTAACGGCAAGAACGCGATTTCTGTCGCGATCACGGATACCAAGAATAGTTAGGCTATGGCAATAATCGGTGATAAAGATGTGGGTTAATAAACCGATCGAGGACCGACGGTGGCACCGTCGGAGCTTCGTACGGCGAGCAAACTTTCTTGCCGGGAAATTGAGTCGGATTTGAGTTATGGGAATGGCGCTCGTCCCTCGTGCAGGAATCGGCCCTGGTCTAGCGGCACCCCCGTGTCTATTTCGACCCTCCTCCGCCCGCAACACATCTATCGCCATTACCAGATCCAAGCAGGGAGGAAAACTTGTAAATAAAAAGGAGTAACGGTGACGTAACCGACGTTTCGTGGCTGTCGGGGGTACCAGCCGCACTTTCTATCGATCTGCCGCCCGCTAGGGTGTCAATAACAATCGATTATTGTTTCAGGAGTTGCCCGTAATAGGCTGGATGTCTTTATTTTTCTTCGTTTCCTCGTTTCGTACGATAAACTGCTACCCTCGTAGTAACTGGCTGGTAGGTTGCGTGCACAATTTCCTTCGTCCATTGCCACGGAAACGATAAGCGAGTTTCCTGCCCATCGCGAGACACGTTCCTACAGAAAAATAATAATTTTCGCGAAGAGAATTAAAGTCAGTTGATTCGAAAACGGCGCTATAGAAGTTTGTTTGTTTGAAGGAAATTGTAGTTTGCGGCAGATGGAACGAAAGTTGGTCCGGAAAGTGAAGCGCTCGTCGTATGTTAAAATACCGAAGGTTCCTGGATCGTCACAGACCCGAAGAAGGCTACTCCGCGCAGATTCCCACGTTACATCGTCGCTCGATGGAATTTGTATCAGTAGCTGGAGATCATTATACATTCATATCCCGGGCGAGCAGATTTAAACCGAGAGCGAGTTTCTACATTGCAATAACTCGGGGCTTGCGAGGCAATTACTCTGTCCGGCCTTAACGGCCGCTAGTCTAAGATTAAAAGAGAAGAAGGAGATCCTGTCTGTTTCCCCTGTGCAAAGGTGGAACAAGGTGACGCGCCGTTGGCCGCAGGTAGGCGAGCAGATAAATATGATTTTTGTGTGAAACCGTGTGGAAGATGCGGGATTTGATCACCAGGGGTGGTCCCTGTGCTCGTACGTCACGCGATACTCTGCCTTCTTTCTCTCCTTTGCTTTTCTGTCCTTTGACTTGTCTCTGTTCCTTTCTACCCCCACCCCATTTCTCAACAGCGGCAAGATCATCGAGACCCATGGACAACCAAAAGACATTCAAGGTCCCGTGATGTCGTTCGTCACTTTACCTCGAAAGGGGACCGAGATCTCCCTTTCTCCGCTCTCTACCCTTTGTCCATCCTGTCCCCTTTGTCTACCTTGCCTCCTCTTTCTCGAACGCATCTTAATCTAGATATACCCAGCCTCTGACCTCTCCGTACCTTCTCTCGGTTAACAACTAATCCTATCTCTTACCTAAAACCTCCCCTCTTCTTCACCGAGCTTCTGATACATCCCCTTTCTCTCCTCTCTCATTCTCACTTTTTCTCTCTCTTTCTCTATCTGCCTGGCGTACGAGAGAACACAGGAGAGAACATACGACAGGAGGACCGACAGGTTTGTACGACAGGCTCGTTGTTTCGCCGTTAGAAGCGGAATTCTTTCTTGCCGATCTCGTTCTCTGGACCGAGGATATCACCGCTATATTTACGAGTTACGAACGACTGAAGGAAGCAAGAGGATCGCTGAGAATCGTGGCGACAATCTTCTCCGCTATCGTTAATAGAGCCGTTCGTTCGATCCTAGTCGCGACGTCCCTATCAACCGCTTCGAGACGATTCGATTTCACGTACACGCGGCATCTGGATAATTTACACGTGCTTTTACGGTGTGATCGGTGCATCCTCTGGCGAAGGGCAAACGTAGGTCCTGAGGTAGGTTCGCGGATTCGCTGGATTTTACGAGCCGATAGCGAGCACACGCGAGGAAAGTATAAAAGCGTTGAGTTACAGGCGATCGTAACGAGCCGATCCGCGTCAAACTGGATTTATCGCGAAACCCACCGCGCTCTTCAGCCTCTAATAGAGCGATAAACACGAATTCTCTCGGCCCTTGTCCGCTAATGGCGGCCGTATATATTCGTGAGCGCGTTGCCGGCTTTCGTTTATCCGGCGTTACGAGAAAGAAAGGAAAGGATAATTAAGATGCAGTTAGAGAACGCCGTTTTCCCGTTACCTCTTGTCCTTTCTCTCTCTTCCTCTATCTCTGTTTCTTTCTCTGTGAGACAGTTGCGGGATAGTTTTCACAGAAACGTAAAGCGAGCATAGAAAGAGCAGGAAAGAGACGAAGCACTGGCCTGCAGCATAAAAATTTTAAACGAGGTCCAAGAGAGCCACTCTTCGGGAACTTTGTATCATCTATTGTTCCTGGCCGACGTTGCTACGGCGATGCTCGCTCCGAGATTCGCGGAGATTTACGAAGCAACTATAAACATTGAGAAGATTACGGCCAGAGCTCATTTTAAGTTCTAACGAGCTCCCCTCGGCTCGGTGTCGCCGGCATTATCAAATAATTGAGAGATGTAACTCAGCGCTATCTTCGCTACGCCCTCGTCTACCGTCTCCCCTAGTCTTGTCACTCTTTTCCACCACCGTCCAGACACCACCGAACCGTATCCATATCGAACCTTTTACTTTTACCAACCTCTAACATCCTCTACGATCTCCACGTATCTATCTTCGAAGAATTTTTCCCTCTCCGCTATCCATTTCCTTTTCTTTTAATATTTTATTAAACATACCTACAATCTGTTCTCATCCAACTATTTTATTTTCATTCTTTGACCAGAAGTATTTCAAGGTTGCTCAAAAGTGTTACCTCTAGGGTAATTGTTTGTACGTCTATCCTGAAAGATTTACTCACTCAAACTGTGCAATAAAAATCTCTTTTAATGTTTTATTAAACATACCTACAATCTGTTCTCATCCAACTATTTTATTTTCATTCTTTGACCAGAAGTATTTCAAGGTTGCTCAAAAGTGTTACCTCTAGGGTAATTGTTTGTACGTCTATCCTGAAAGATTTACTCACTCAAACTGTGCAATAAATATCTCTTTTAATGTTTTATTAAACATACCTACAATCTGTTCTCATCCAACTATTTTATTTTCATTCTCTGACCAGAAGTATCTCGAGGTAGCTCAAAAATGTTATCTCCAGGGTAATTGTTTGTATCTCTATCCTGAAAGATTTTCCCACCCAAACTGTGCAATAAATATTTCTTTTAATGTTTTATTAAACATACCTACAATCTGTTCTCATCCAACTATTTTATTTTCATTCTCTGACCAGAAGTATCTCGAGGTAGCTCAAAAATGTTATCTCCAGGGTAATTGTTTGCACGTCTATCCTGAAAGATTTTCCCACTCAAACTATGCAATAAAAATCTCTTTTAATATTTTATTAAACATACCTACAATCTGTTCTCATCCAACTATTTTATTTTCATTCTCTGACCAGAAGTATTTCAAGGTTGCTCAAAAGTGTTACCTCTAGGANTAATTGTTTGTACGTCTATCCTGAAAGATTTTCCCACCCAAACTGTGCAATAAATATTTCTTTTAATATTTTATTAAACATACCTACAATCTGTTCTCATCCAACTATTTTATTTTCATTCTCTGACCAGAAGTATTTCAAGGTTGCTCAAAAGTGTTACCTCTAGGATAATTGTTTGTACGTCTATCCTGAAAGATTTTCCCACTTAAACTGTGCAATAAAAATCTCTTTTAATGTTTTATTAAACATACCTACAATCTGTTCTAATCCAACTATTTCATTTTCATTCTTTGACCAGAAGTATCTCGAGGTAGTTCAAAAATGTTACCTCCAGGGTAATTGTTTCTACGTTTATCTCGAAAGACTTTTCCACCCAAACATCTACAACAAAAATCTCTTTTAATATAATTCCGATGCAAAGCAAGTAATTCGCGCGACTATCAAAATTAAAGTATAACAATCTTTTATTCCTATAACATTGGTTTCTCTTTTTTCCTTAACCATAAGTAACTGGTTTTTAGAAATTCCCCGAGAGTTTTATTACAACCGTAACTATCCACGGCTGGCGAGTAAAAAGTCGCAGGGGGCGAGGACACAGGGGGGCGTCGGACGGGGTTACACACCTTTTGCTTGAATTCAGTGTAACGAAGATGCGGCATCCTCGTGGCGCTCCAACGAAATATAAACAAGATCCGCGCGCGGCTTAATGCCTGCCGTACGTCACGTGGAAAGATTAAACAGTTAATAAGAATAAGAGTCTTCGAGCGTGTTTCTCCCCCTTTATTCCACGAACGGGGTTTCTTTCCGTAGGTCGCCGCCACGGACAACGGAAGAGGAACAGAGAGCAGATGAGTAGGTGGAAGAGGGGGGGACACTTGCACGGGTGGTTGGAGGGAAATGGCGGCCATCTTTCCCACGGGCTCTTCTCGAGAACCAATCGCCTTTCTCCAACGAGCATTAAGGCGGCAACTCTGGCTGAAGAATTGCCTCTGCCACGTTAGACACATTTTTCTCGCTTTTCCTTTATTCTCTTCTCTGGCTGCAGGAGTCCCGGGACTCTTGCATCTTCGTCGGTCCCGAGGCCAGCCGCTTGTCTTCTCTCCTTCCTCGTCGTTCCGTCTCGCTTCATCTTCGCCTCTTCCTGTACCATCTCCGCCGCGTCGTCGTTTCGCATCTCTTATTTTCTTTGTTCACCCCATCCGCCGTCGCTGCATCCCTCTTCCACTTATTCTTCGTCCTTTTCCTCTTTCTTTTCTTCCAATTTTTTTTTCCTACCTTTCTTTCCCCTTTTTTCTTTTCTTTTTTTCTTTTTGCTTTACGTTCACCGTTACCTATATCTATAGCACAGAGGGGTATAATAGTGTTCATCCCTGAAGTGAGCTCCATCGAGCGGCAGGTGGCTGACCTTAATAACGCGCCACGCAACGTTTCACGGACCTCTCCTCTTCGCTCTTCTTAAGGGGCGAAAAGAAAATCCTGAGCGTGTCATCTACCAAACGTCAGATCTAAGATTTACTATGGCGACACAGTGTTGCGAATATACTGGCGCGGAGAAAGCTGATACGTCGACTCGTTTGCCGAAGGGTGACAGCCCTGTGTCAGGTCAGAGTTTCCCTACTTCACGGCTATCTCCTGTGGGAAAGTTCCAACAATCGATCCGACTATTACTATGGATACGTCTCTACCGTGCCTAATAAACAGCTCGTAATACGGTTGATGTAAACGCGGCTTAATGCCAATGAAGCTGTCACGTTGATCGAGCAACGTTACAGTCGCCTTTTGTGAAATATTATTTTATAGCGCCAACGGGAAACATCACAATGTATTGTTGAAAATAATCTGTTGTTTGGCAGGAAAGTGTTTCTGTTCGTCTAAGAGATCGTACAATGAAACGTAACAATGAGCTCTAACACTGAGCAAACGTATTAAATCTTCTGCATTCGAACGTCTCTTGTATCGTCAGTTAGTCATTTTTCAATGCAAATTCAACAAGCATCTACCGTTTGATGATCTACGATTGGCAACTAAGCGCAATATTTTTTGTATTTTCGCAATATCTGTATACGTGAAAGATATGCGACAATTTTAATCAAATTATCTCGGAGCAATCGTTTTAAACTAAATATAAAAATCGCTCTCTTTCAGGTGTAATTTTTATACAGAAAAATGTACGGAGAGTAACATTCGAACGTCTGTGTTCCGAAATAAAAATTGTATCTACGTAGTCACGTTACAAAATTTGTTTTGTTCCTCGGTTCCTTTTTTTTTTTTTCGAAAAAGATAACGATGAAAAACGCAATAACAAAAGGTTTGGCGACCGGCCGAACGATCAAATATAAAGGTAGAAAATGTTTTTGTTGACTTATACAGTGTGTACCGGGTAGCATACGTGTGGCTGCGGTGCTGATACGATGATATTCCGATACACAGCGGTTTTATTCGTTTTATGACTTCTTTCGCTACCACTGTAGAACATTTCCAATTCATGAACGAGTTTGCTGAGCCCGTAACGAACACCGTGTTACCGTAGATAGTCGAATGGCATTAGTTGAGGTTGTAAAGCGCACGATCGTGTACTCATTGTTAAAAGAACTTTTGGTTTCTAGGACAACTATTTCCGTATAAACGACAGCTTAAAATATTGTTTAATAATCGTAAACAACATCGAGCAATTATTAATTGCGATTCTATTGGTAGGTTCATTGGGTGAAAAATAGAAATGTTTCTTGAGAACTTTGATGGCGGAATTTCCTCTTACAAATAATCATCCTTTGTCATCTACGCTTTGATTAAATGTTTCCAGAAGAATGGAAGTGTAGCTTTAAATAACAGCGAGCAATTATTAACTGGGATTTTATTGGATGAAGAATGGAAATGTTTCTTGAGAACTTTGATGGCAGAATTTCCTCTTACAAGTAATCATCCCTCGTTGTCTACGCTATTAAATTAATAAAATGTTTAAATTATTAAATGTAAATTAAATGATTAGATATTTCCAGAAGAGTGGCAGTGTAACTTCAAATGACATCGAGCAATTATTAATTGTGATTTTATTGGTAGGTTCATTGGGTGAAAAATAAAAATGTTCCTTGAAAACTTTGATAGCAGAATTTCCTCTTACAAATATTCTCCCTTTGTTAACCATGTAGCTTCAAGTCATTTTGCAATTTCTTACACCGCCTCTCAAGTGAATAATAATAACATTGTCTTAACCCTTTGCACTGCCATGTCGAGTATGACTCGACATCAGTTTTTATCCGAGGAGCTTTGTCGAGACCCACTCGACATTCTTTCAGTCGCGGCTTTTTTCTAGAAACGTGCGAAATAAAAGCAGAATTGCATCCTGGAAATTGTTTCAAGATATAACATAGGTTTAGAAATTAGAAAACAGCCCACTGACCTCGCTAAAGAAATAAAATAGTCAAACCTGAAGATGGTATCTTGCTGGGGGTAGTCATCCACGTGTTATTTGGCAATTAAGTTGGCAAAATTTACCAAATGTCCAGCTGGACAAGTTGTAAACTACAAATTAAATAATAATAAAAGAAAACTCAGAAATTAGAAAATATAACAGTGTGAATAAAACTGGTATTTACGTGAATTTGTTTCCTCCTTTATTTATTTAAATTGTCTTATTTTTTACTTAAAGTAAATTTCAAATAAAACACTTAAAGGCGTTGACAGCTGCTGGTAACGAAATTGAAATAAAATTCCCAGTGCGAAGGGTTAAAAAGTATTTCGCAATAGAATTATTTTTCACGTTATAGCTTCCTCTAAATTATTTGAATAATAAATAGGAAACAAAGTGATAAAAGGTATAATGGAAAAATTTAATTACCAAAATTAATTTCAATTTCAAATAAAAGAAAATTTTACATTACCTTGAAAAATTCCCTAAAAAGATAATCAACCCAACCTAACCTCCATCAAACGTATCTAACCGTAGATTAAGCCATCTAAAGTGTCGCAGTAGAAGATGCCATAATAAGAAACATAGTAAACTATAGTGTGCTATAACCACAAACAGTTCATCAGTTTTCAGCATTCGCATTGTTACTTCAATCGGAATAACGAGGGACGATTATCGGCAAGCGGATAAGTAAACGTTTAGCCCTTTTTCACCTAGGTATCCAGACAAACACCGATGAGCAGAAGTGGGGAAACAGGGGAAGTTCCTTTTCTGAGTTTATGGCAGGCAAGTTGGCCGTGCTGTACCGGCAGCTCTCCGGCAAAGTCGTCAAAGACTTTTACGAGCGGGTAAACGGGATTTAAAGTGACGATGATGCAACCTCAAGGTGCTCACTTTATCCTTGACGGCCTCATAAATGTAACTGATGACATTGCCAGATACGTTTGACTCGTTTCGTCTTTTCAGTGCCGCTACCCATAGAAACATCGTTGATTTTGTGTTGATGAAAACGGCACGAGACCCCACTTACTTCGCCGCTCGTAAAAATCAAAAGAGCCCATTGAACTGGATTAACTTTTCGCGCCTTCCGACATCTGTCACGCTTACGGTCTTCTACATTTACTGTTCTCTATTTTACCAGACACTTTATGTTTGTTCGATGATCGTTGTTTGATCGATGGATCTAGCTATGCGATAGACGATAAATTAGTTTTCTATTACGTATAAGTGGTATTTAATACGTGCAATAAGCATAAATATTGTGTTGGCAACCAAGTGATTGGGGATTTTGTCATTAGGTGGTATTGATAAAATCCGCCTTCACTTAGTTACCAACCCGACATGACGAATAAGTTAGAAGATGATATAACGAACGAATAAGATAAAATTGTTGAGACTACGTGTTATCGAGAAATTGATTTTTAAACGATACGAAGGAAACTATTAGTTTTGAATGTCGGAATTGGAAATTTTATTGGACATCGATTAGACCGTAGTGTTACTAGAATTCTAAACAGTGGAAATTAAAAAATCACTATGTACCGCAGCATACTGTGGCGCCACCTCACAAATGAAATCTCAAACTAGACGCGATACATTAAGAATCTAATCGACGGATAGTAACGCCAACGATTCTTGAAAGATAAATGGAGGGAAGCAAATTATGAATGCGCGTACATATACAACAAAGTACGTACATACGTATTTATAAAATTATAACATTATCTATAAAAAGAAATATTTGATAATAAACCTACATATACCAATATTAATCCCCATTTTCTAAGACCACGAATTTTGAAATCCATGAACACAACCTCTTTCAAATGTCTATTAAGTAAATAAATGTTTGCAATATTGGGAAACAAATGATTAAAAGAAATATGAATACAATTGTTTTATCCATCCCAAGAAACGAAATTGTATCTTTACGGGATGACAACAATCGGAGCAAAAGTAAGAGCAAGAAATAACATAAAATGCAGTAACAGAGGTATAAGATGAATCGTAAAATGCGGGTAATACCAGTGAACGGCATTTTGAACGCTACTAGCACCATCTACGATCACTTGGCGTTAACACCAAACAATGGCTGACACGGTCAAGCAGCACCGAAAGTTTCGCGAGCAGAAAGTATTTCAGTAAAGTGACGACAGATGGCCCGATATTCCTCGTCGTGTGGTCCGTGTGAAACGGTGCAAATTCTTTTCCGTTGATTTACGATCGAATTAAAACTGACAATTATTGTTATTGTACCGTCATATAAGGAGGTAACAGATAATAAATTCGACCGTAAAACGTTAAACTAGTGTGGTTGCGTTTTGTAAGGCTGGTTTAGTGCTGAGTCGCGTGCAACAGCGCTCGTTAAAACAGCCGTAAACCGACGTAACCGTCCGCGGTGTAGCTTGTCCCACGACGACCAATGTCTCGCGATCTTATGTCTGTGTCAGGAATTTTCCTTTTAAAATATCCTTTTTGTCACCACTGTCTATTTACAAGTTACGCTGTATCGTTGTGTTCTCACTTATTCCTGACATTGTATTACCTCTAAACGTTGGAATAGTAACTTCTTACGCAATTAGGAAACAGGCATACAAATCATCGTAAAATACATGGACGAATTTTATGTAAACATTTAAAAGAAAGAATCGATTATTACGACAAACGTTTTATAGTAGTTAATTTAATTTTGCTGTTGATTTATGATATGTATATATACCTTAAAGAACTGCTAGGAACAGTTAGTGAAAAGCTGTCAATGAAGGCATTATTTGTCCATATCCAGTTTATTGTGATGTACACTGCAGGCTGCTATACAAATGATAATGTATTACCGGTTACTTGAAATTAATGACAAAACACACTTATCTATGCTTTATAAGATTAATTTAATGTTTTACGATATCGATATTGAAGCTTACCATGTGATCATTAGCCTCTGCGCATTTCACGAGGATTAGGATACTTTACCGTTTAAGTATCGTCGATCTAGTTTGTGCATCGACCGTAAGAGCGGCTCAGTTACCGATTCCACGGGGATTACACGTCTCTCGAGATTACACATAAAGAATAATCTCAGGCATTCAACTGCAAGTGCAAAGTAACGTTACCAAACCATTTATTTAACTATCATTTGCAAATTTTCGTAAAGATAATAGCTTACGCAATTTACATTGAAAATATTCATTACCGCAGTTCCTAATGTTTCTGTCTCCATTAAACACCTTTCGTTAATCCTAGTCTTTAACAAAATTTGCCAAATACCAGAGTAATCTAAAAAATATATAAAATCTCTCTTGTATGTTACTAATACGTTCCACAACGACAAAAGTAAAACATAACCTTAATTCTGTCACAATCGATCATAACTAGAAATGAATCAAAAGAGATTTTATAACACCAACGACAAAGGTGAGGTCAGTGAACTGTCGTAACTCTTTAGAATATAATTAACATTCCAATTCAGATAAAACAAACTAAGGAACAAATAAATAATAACTTAATATTTACCGACGTGACGTTGAAAAAGTTTGTTGACTAACGGAAGACAGAAAGCGTGAAAGGTCGAAACGGCGATCTTTTGGTCGCGGCTTCCGAAAAATCAGCGGAAACGGCGCGGTGTGCAGTAGCGTCGGTTCGATTAGCCAAATATAGATTTACCGCCGGAAACAAATGCGGGGCTAAAAGGGACATCGCGGCTGCGGCTCGACCTCCCATGATTCCCTTTGAAAATCAATCCTGATTTATACGACACGGTCGCCGCGATTTCGTGGCCAAGAAAAAAAATCCATATTTAAACCGTCGCCTGATTCGCGTTGTACCGTGTACTCAGCCAATCGTGGGATCGTAATGGCCACCGGTGAGGCAGGTTGAGTTCGTGGCGCCGCCACTAGATGTCGCCGTGATCGACGGTCGTAAATCGTCGACAGACTCCCGCCCATTGCATGCGGGTAGGCGGTACCACGGCATTCCGTGACGTCAGCCGTGTCCCCACCAGTTCCCTCTGGTGGCTCGCCCCACTACTATCTTACCCCTACCATCGCTACTCCGTCTCGCTATTCTACCGTCGCTCTCCACCACCACCACCGCCACCACCACTACCACTACCACCACTACCACACCGTGGCCCGTGGCGCTTTCGGCACTCTTCTTCCCCCACCCGCGCCGTTCACGTTCCGTTCACTGGCTTTCTACGTATATATGTAAGTAAGTACGTGAAATTCTCTCGGGTGGGCCAGCATCCCCGGTCATCTTCATAAATGCGAGTCGGCCGTTTGAAATGGTATCGAGGCTAATTCGAGCGGCGCTTATGCGATACAGTGTTTGTTTACTGTTTGCTAAAGCGGCCCGGATTAAATATAAAACAAAGTTGACAGAGCGTAGACGTCGGGCTAGACGGAGTGGCGCTAGCTGAAAGCGACGTCGTCCGACGGCCGCTCATCCTTTCTACATACAGATCGCTCAAAAATATCACCTACGCGATCCGTATCGTTGTTCGCTCGGTTTACTTTTACCTCTCTATCCTCGTTTCGTACATTTATCCAATTCTAATACAAATTTTTTATCTCTCCGATATAATTCGCGTGTTGTACGATAATTCGAGGAATTTGCTAACCTTTTACGATTTCCAGATTGCTACTGGAACATTGCTATATGGTTATGCGCTTCAGTCGTGCCTTGGCGAATGTGTACGTATAATGAGTGGTATATGTGAACACGGTGGTGCTGGTGTGCGCGTTAAATTGGTCCAGATCGGGGTTCTCGCGGCCGATTACAAGAACACAGACTCGGGTCGCGTGTTTTATCGGTGTACACGGGTCTTCCTGGCGTTGCTCGTCTATCTCTGCCGATGGTCGTTGTAAGTAGCTACATACATTGAGCGTGTGTATTCGCGAACGCAATATTCCCTGGTCAAATTGCGTGTTATAGGAATAGCGAAACGTATCCGTCTCCGGGGAAATGTAGACCTTTAGTCTGCACCGGCAGTTGGATTGCGTCTGTGGAGACGGTACGCCACTAAAAAGATCAATACACCATCGCGGCTCGCCTGTTCATCGGAATCTAGATGCCGCGAGTGCACGCTGCTCCCCGAACACGAATGATATCGTCTGTCTGAATATCGTGCCGCGAGTCGTCTGCCCTGCCTCGAACGTCTTCGATTTCACAGACTAAATACAGTTTCGTATCTCTAAATAAATAACAAATTACGTTTACTGTTTCAGCATATTTTTCTCCTTCGACCGAAGATGTTCAATCGTTTTATCGACATAGCCCGAATAATACAATCTTACGGAAAGGACAGAAAACACGGGGAATTTGAAGTTTCCCAATGCGTGCGAAAGAAATGAAAAAATGCTGGCTGGAAGTTTAATTGACAAAGCGACTAATTTAATCGAACGGTCACGACCAGTGCGAAATAGTTGTACATCGATTTGCTTTCATCGTATCGTTTAACGATTCGTATCGTATCGATTTCAGATAAACAGACATCGATCGTTTTCGAGAAAAAAGGAATATTCATCGCGGCCGTATATCTTCCGTTCGAACGAACTTGAATTATCCTTGGCAATATTTCGAGATACACGAGACTTATGGAAGACAACTGCGACAATTCATTGGTTCTCGCTTCGATGCTTCGTTAGTGTGTTCCCGATCCTCGAAGATATACATCTGATATATTTGGCTTATTTGGCAAACAGTTTGACTTAACAAAACAAACAGCAGAGGTAATCGATGAAATTATATAAAATAAGCATCGATCAAGCGTTTCGATGACTAAAATTTCCAAAATTTCCAAAAGTGGAGTTACAATCACTTTGGCCCGTATGAACGGCTCGTAAATCAGAATAAAGACGGCGAAATTTCGGGAACATGGCGATAAGCAAATTTCCTGAGAAATTGCCGGTCGTGACAACTAGTGCCAAAACGTTGTCGAACGACGCACAGACGCTGTGTCGGTCGTCTGAGAAACGCCGGGGGGTAAAAGCAGAGAGATAAGTTGGACGCTGCAAAACATTTCTATCCGTGGCTGGCTCGGTTCCGCTGAAGAATCCCGAACGATCAGAATCACGACGGTGCTCTTCCCATTGTTTCCAGAAATATTTGTGTGTTTACTACGAAAGTAATGCTCCTTTCTTAACTCCCACCCCTTATCTGCCGCGGTATGACCGAACTTAGCCGACGTGTTATTGCGGCCGCAGCTTCAAGATAGAAATCTGCACGCCGGTCGAATCTATGAAAATTATCCCGCAGCTTCTCCTTCTTTCTTTATCGCCACGCTGATAAATCGTTCTAAACAGTTCGATTTACGTGTTCCTCGTTCAACTCATTGACTCTTCGGCGTACCGACTTTATCAATTTATTAGCGGCAATGATTAATAGACCAAGCAGAGATTTCTTAGAAACACAGCAAGTTTTATAACGATTAGGTGTCTTTTACATGCTTCATAGATTAATAGAGAAAGCAAACATTTTTTAGAAACACCAAATTTTATAATGATTAAGTATGTTCTAAATAATTTATAGAATAATAGGGCAAACAGAGATTTTTTAGAAACACAGCAAGTTTTATAATGATTAAGTATGTTCTAAATACTTTATAGAATAATAGGGCAAACAGAGATTTTTTAGAAACACACCAAGTTTTACAATGATTAGGTGCTTTTTACATGCTTTATAGATTAATAGAGTAAGTAGAGATTTTTTAGAAACCCACCAAGTTTTATAATGATTAAATATGTTCTAAATGCTTTATAATAGATTAATGGAGCAAGCAGAGATTTTTTAGAAACCCACTAAGTTTTATAAAAATTAAATATGTTCTAAATGCTTTATAATAGATTGATAGAGCAAACAGAGACTTTTTAGAAACACAGCAAGTTTTATAAAGATTGAGCATGTTCTAAATGCTTTATAATAGATTAATGGAGCAAACAGAGATTTTTTAGAAACACAGCAAGTTTTATAACGATTAGGTGCTTTTTTACATGCNTTTATAGATTAATAGAGTAAGCAGAGATTTTTTAGAAACCCACTAAGTTTTATAAAAATTAAATATGTTCTAAATGCTTTATAGATTAATGAAGCAAACAGAGACTTTTTAGAAACACAGCAAGTTTTATAATGATTAAATATGTTCTAAATGCTTTATAATAGATTAATGGAGCAAACAGAGACTTTTTAGAAACACAGCAAGTTTTATAATGATTAAATATGTTCTAAATGCTTTATAGATTAATGAAGCAAACAGAGACTTTTTAGAAACACAGCAAGTTTTATAACGATTAAATATGTTCTAAATGCTTTATAATAGATTAATGGAGCAAACAGAGACTTTTTAGAAACCCACTAAGTTTTATAAAAATTAAATATGTTCTAAATGCTTTATAGATTAATGAAGCAAACAGAGACTTTTTAGAAACACAGCAAGTTTTATAATGATTAAATATGTTGTAAATGCTTTATAATAGATTAATGGAGCAAACAGAGACTTTTTAGAAACACAGCAAGTTTTATAACGATTAAGTATGTTCTAAATGCTTTGTAATAGATTAATGGAGCAAGCAGAGATTTGTTAGAAACACAGCAAGTTTTATAAATATTAAGTATGTTCTAGATGCTTCATACTTCAATATTTTGAGCGTTGCGAGCTCTTTTACGTCTTCGTCATATTCGTTTTACTTTAAGGTTTCCATAAATGCATGGAATGGACATTGATCCTTTAGCCCCTCTAAAAATTCTCCTTCTTTTCTTTTTCGTTCTTTATTAAAATTGAACTTGATTCCGGCACCAGATTATAAATTTTATTACTTGTAGGTAAATACCTAGCGCTTTTTCACCGAACCACTCACCTACCTATCTCAATTATGCATCAAGAAAGCAATAGAATAATTGTTTATAGCAATTTTAAAATTGCCATATTTCTCTTACCAAGTACAACCTGTGCGCCCAGCTCTTACTACGTCGAGTGAGTCCAATTATCAAAAAACTACAATATTCCCAAGTAAAAATACGATGAACGATGGAAAATGTAACGAATTTTCAGCTAAATTTTCCCATTTTTCAGAGAAACCATGCAAACTTGACTCCGGACACGTGGCTTGTTCATTAGAACACTGTTAGAACGCTAAGCGCTACGATTCAAACATAATACAAGGCTAACACGCGATGGACCAAATCAAACTTTTTACTCTCCGGTAGTCGTGAGACCGGACCTTCTTCTCGTTGTGGCCCAGTGAAGTACGTTAGACGATCGCTTTTTAGGAATCGACGAGCGTGTTCACAGTTTGTTAATCCGCGTGCGTGTATACGCCGTATTAACGTTAATAGAGTCTGAACGGGTGCGTGCCGATGCCGGCGTCCATGTGACCGTTTTACACATGTAACTCCATACAATGGCCATAAATGGTATCAACAAGTGGATGCTTAAGTGCCATTATGAAACGTTGATTATGAGCGCAAACTGTATTACGTATTATTTGCGGCCGCATTAAGATACCGAGCGTGTCTTCGCGCGATTATCGTCCCGCCGTTTGTTTTATAATCAAATAAAAAAGAAGAAAGAGAAAGACAAAGGCAGAGGAAAGAAGAAAGACAAGAAACACGATGGTATCGCAAAGACGGGAAAAGATTCTAAACAGAGGGAGGCCATCGTAACGAAACTGTTGAACTTCTCGGACTGATGCGCCTCGACTATGTACATACGCTCGGCCCGTAATCGTTGTTCTGAATCGTTTGGAAAATGAAGCCGCGTTAAACGACCGTTTTCATTATAGAACACAGTGTACACCATCCGTGATTCCGTTATCTAAACATCTGCTTTACAACGAGTCATTTTTCTTCTTGCTATTATCGTTCGTCCAATGTCCACGCTTTAAATATCGAAAGGGTAATTGTTACTCTGCTTATGTTATAATAGCAGCACGTTACAGTGCTGTATATGGGGAACGTAAACGAAGGGAAATAAAGATATAACGTTTGAATTGTATGAAAATAAATTGTTGTTGGCATGCTAGCGTCGAAAGCGGGAAAGTGCGTAGGAAAGTATAAGACGTATAGTATATAGAGAAAAGACACGACGCGTTAATTAGCGAACGATTGGCTCGATCAAGCTTCTCCGGAATCATATTCAACACAAGTAAATTCTATCCAGTCAAGGTTCTTTGACAAATATTTTAAGAGCGTCGTCGATCAATGAACAAATCACTTCGATCGCTTGTCAGCGTCGGCTGATTAAATTAAACCAATCGACGTCGATGGAATTAGAAACGAATATTCGCGCTGAACATCGAATCGTTCATATCTCACTCGTACGTTTCCTAATAATAATTATCCACTGACAAGTAGAAATTCTCGTGAGACGAGTAGCCGAGCTCCGTTATGTCTCCTGATAATCGAAACATCTTTTAATATCTATGTGTACGTACTCTTATAGCTTCGAAATAATCGCGTCTGGCTAACCGGCTTCATTCACGACCGCTAATAAGCCTCGAATCGATCTTCGATCGCGACAGCTAAATATTTATGATTCGTGAAGGGACAGCGGCCGATGGCTCGGCTTGTGTTCAATCGACCAATCGATTACCATCGTTACATCATTGATCTCGCGGCATACCGATAATAATCGTGAAAATCTGCTTTTCCCGTCCCGTCCGATTTCGTAACGCGAAAACGGTTCCGTTAATCGGACGGTCGCGGTTAATTACGGTTGGCTGGCGATTTTTCCGTCGCCAACGAGCCGCTGACTTTCTAGTTTCGGCCTGTTCACGCATGAATAATACAAAAGTTACGCTCACGGAACCAACGATCCGCCGCGGTTCAGTTTGAAGATGAAATTAATAAAAATTGACGTTGTAAAAATTCGCAAAGAGTCGGGCCGTGCATATTTATACGCTAATTGCTGCAGCAAATATGTACATACCGTGTACGATGTTTGATACAGAACAGATTAATAGTACGAGATACGATTCTGTTACTAATGCGCGTTTACATAATTATCTTATCTGTGACGTAATTGCAAAAATATGTAAAACCAAACATCTGTCGCTATTCGCGACTCCTCTATCTTCTACAGCCATTTGGCCGACAATTTCGCCATTCCCTCGCCAAGCTGTTCCTTTACTAGCAACTGACAGCATTGCACCGTGTACCCTGCAATTCAGAGGTACCTCGCAACGCGATGCGAGTGCATAAGTCGTGCTTTGCAAGTACGTACCGTTTATTTCTCTAGGCCAAACGACACTGTTCAAATAAGCAACGCTCCACCATATCATCAACGATCGTCGTCGTGTTACAAAGCTTCAACCGTCGTTGGACCACCTCGTGCGAAACGCGTCTGCAACGATACGAATGTATTTCTCTTTGACAAATGGCGCGCGAGAGGAAAAAAAAAAATGGCACGGTAAGAGAAAGCGGAAATGTTACGTGTCAACGGTTCGCAATCGTTTCTGTGGACACGTTGCCCCGTAATTCGGGACACGTTCCACGTAATCTGGCCTCGTGCAATTTACTCGACTCGGCCAATTACACGGCGAAGAATTTCTGACAGAGGGACACCTCGACTTCGTGACACGCGTGTGCTCCACGATATACTTTCGTTACAGCCAATCTAGCACTTCTATCTGTCCTGTCTCGTATCTGGCAGGCCTAACGTTCTCGTGAAAAAATTACTCGAAGAGCAAAGCAGAGGAGAAAATGAGCAGCGTTCGCGTAAAACGACCGCGACGAAGAGGGCAATCTCTTTCTTTCGTTCGATACTTTTATATTTCTCACGTTCTCGCGAGTTCGTCTGGCAAACGTCAAACGAGACGAAAGGTGCCGTCGCGAAGGGTTTTGCTGGACCAATGTCTGCACAGTGTTCGGCAGGGACCTTCGTGGATGGTCCTTAAGAATATGCGTTTGGCGCCCTACAAGCCGAGAATTCGAGCACGCACTTCAACGAATCGTGATTTACTGCCAGACCCTGTTCCGAACATGGCGCAGACAATGCCGAGGTACGCGTATTCGTTCGAAGAACCGAGAGGCGGTGCAGCGGTGGTCCTTGGGAAAGCTTGGAGGCCGTGACCCGTAGCTTGAGACTCGAGTCGTCGTGGATCTGTATGGCGGAGCTGGTGAAACGACGAAGCGTTTGAAGTTTCGAAGCTCTGTTTTAGGATAATGATATAGGGAAACGGAATATACACGAAAGTAGAAAAGATAGCCTTCGTCGTACTATGAACAGCAGTTCCGTACGAGAAACGTCACGATAAATTAACTTACTAGCGTTTCGTCCCTCGAGATAGACACAGCTCGTATAATGTAAAAATGGAGACAAATATTAGAGGAATATGCAAGATATCATATTATCAAGATAATAATTAATATATCATAGAGGTTGCAATTTATCAAGATAATAATTAAGGGATGAAATATTTGGTTTACCTTGAGAAGCAAGCGTATACGTAAGACTAATTTGACTTAGAAAGTGTTGGCTAATCTGAATGCGATGATCAATTTTGAGGCATTTATATCGAAGACGCGTATCGATTCCTCAGGAAGCAGCTTCGACGGCAACCATATTCCTTCTGTGATCTTCGTATTACGTGGAAGAAAAAGCATCGCGTAATATTTCCACTCGTAATTTAAATTACAGCTGGCGATCTCTCAGATCGCCGCTGCGATCACGTTGCACTTTCACACGTATCTCACGATCACTATTCTTTTATGGGAATTTTTATTTACACAATGCAACACACAATTATGCAGCAAGTATTCCGCAGAGGATAGGCGGCGCACTCGCGAAACGGGGAACGTCGTGCCAAGTCGTTTAGGAAACACGAACTGCTTAAAAGTCTTGAAACGATTAACCCGGGGCCGACACGACGAGGAGAAACTTCTCACAATCAAGATAGCCCGTTGACGGAAGGGAAAGGTTTCCGTCATTGGCCAAAAAATATTCCCTCGTGAAACCTGGAGACCCGGCAGCCGCGCTGGAAAAGGAAAGTCAGCCGAGATCAAAGGGCTTTCTTTAACCCTGTCTTTTTAAAAATGTGAAATTTTTATGGCCACACTTTCGCACCGCACTTCCAGTTGCCATCGACTTTCTCGAGCCTCGGATACTACCGTAGGGGACGAGTCGAATTGTTTCGAGGGCTGCTTCGCGCACTTTCTTTCATCATTTCCTTTCACAAATATTTTCTCATTTTTTTTCTATCTTTACCTTCTTCGCAGAAGTTGGCAAAGCAAGGAAACGCACGGCGTGTGGCTATTTCGTAGGAAAAGAATCAGGAAGAGTCTTGAAGTTACGCCTGAAGAACGAGATACACGTGCTCAAACCGAACAACTGCTATTAATAAATACGTGCGTTTTATATTTAGTATTTTTTAATATTCTTCGCGCATTCTTGAAACAAAATGAAAAGAAATATCGGATAGTATTGTAAACGTGGCATATGATGTGTACACTACAAATGTTTATGCAAATGTGCATTTTTATAAATACAAGTAAGAAGTGGAACCTAAGCAGAAATTTATTTCGCCCATTAAATTTTATAACGAGTGCTATATCTAATTTGGATATTTCACGTGCTTTTGCATATTATGTATATTTCCTACATTTTTACATCTTTATGAGTAAACATCCGAGGTCAACGTGTGAGCCGTTCAGAAGCCACGTTGGTTAACTCCATAAATTAAAGGGCACCGAAATACGAAGATGTTAGAAACACGGAGTTTGTTCGATTTACCTTGGCATTTACTAGTATTTCTGTCATCTTCTTCCGATAAACGAATTTAGCAGTGAAACAGACGCGTAATAATAAAAGATCCCGCACAAGTCAAATCGACCCAACTCCGCTTTTTATCAATTCCTTAATTTCTCCCATATGCTCGTTCGTTTCTTTTCGATTCTCACTGGGAATTGAGAATTATAAGTAAATTCTTTTGGCGAAATATTAAGGAATATTATCCGACCTGTATTAACATAGTAATCGTGACTGGCAAGTTGCTTTGCCTTTCCCCTGACATCAAACGATATCTAATCCGAACAATGGTAAACGTCGTTATGTTAAAAACACGATACGAGCAATCAGAAGCTGCGCCACGAAATATTCGTCGATAATCATCGATACCGTAAGATTGGTGGGCACGAGTGGCACAGATAAAGAGAGAAGGAAAGCGAGGCCGGCGTAAAGCGACTTAACTGGCTGCGGAAAGCGGCGGTCTACGTTAAGTAAATAACGTAGGAGCGCGATAAATTCCGTTTACACGGCCAATATGTATCGATGATCGTTCCGCGGCATTCGGCGTTAAATTGAAATCCGTATTTAGGTGACTATTATAGCCATTAAGTCGGAACGTTAACGCGGCTATTTACGCGACGATCAGAAATCGTTAAGGGACGGTCGTCGCGCTTCTTCCTTCGATCTTTGCGATCGAACAAACGGAGCACGGGGCTCCGCGTTTCTTTTCGCCAGCGACCCCCTGAATCGCGCGATTTGCATCGCCGCCGGCTCGAACCGTCCATAAACACCAAAAAGATACGATCTCAATTAGTCCCGGGACCGAAAACGTTGCGGAGAAACACGGCGAATACGGAGCCGCGATAACAACTGCCGGAGACGCGACGCGAGTTCCACGTACCCCGCGATTTCTCCACTCCCTTGAATTATACTCGGTCCCCGAACTGTGAGTAATTCTCCGAAACTGCGGGTAGAATGCCTCTCTCGGGCCTCCGACTTCTTTCTCGTCGAATTAACGACTGAACTCGGCTTTTAGGTGCGGCCTTAAACTCTACCTCCGTAGATCTGTTAACGCGTGTAACTGAGGCAGAGTAGCTAGACGAGCGATACGATTGCGAGGCAGTGACACATCCGTTGAAAGTAAACGATACAACTCTGCTTAGGTTCCTGTGCAAATTCATATTTCCGTAGGTACAACGATAGGAATAGCACTTGGACAGAGATTCGTGTTAACATTCAAACATGTCAAACATTATAACGAGTACTCCACTTTGTATTGTTCTGCTGTATTGTACACGTATGTATCTTGTGTACGATATGCATTTTATACGTTTTTGTATTTTTGTTTCGTATTTTGGATAAATGCATAGAAATCCGTAGTCTGCTTATGAGAAATTTGGGTATTTTGATTGATTCGTGTTGATTTCTGCATGGATATTACTAGAACGTATCGTTGGTTTATTAAATGAACGGGAGGATTGAGAATAGTACATCTTTCTGGAAACGGTTTGAAATAGAAAGTATCGGCTGATTCGACGATTCAAAGATTCGCCAATGATCGATGATCGAAGTCCTACAGCGATCGTGAGAAATAAAAATGTAGAACCAAATTCAGGGGTTGATACGCTATCCTCTTACAAGCCACAACGACGTTTTTGGACACAGCATTTAGTATGCCAAATTTCCCAACGAATTTTCCGAAAATCTTCGAAAGCTGCAACGAAGTCGAAGATGGTGGAACAACGCGATTATCAGAAGAATTCTAACGTGTCTTCTCACGTATCGTTTGAGATTCTCCGCGCGCAGCAGTTCGAGGATCTTAGATCGCAGACTCGACAGTGTCCAAAACAGGGAATTCAGGTACAACCTGAAGATCGTGGATGAAACGAGACATTTTTGGACACAGCATTTAATATGCCAAATTTCCCAATGAATTTTCTGTAAATCTTCGAAAGCTGCAACGAAGTCGAAGATGGTGGAACAAGGCGATTATCAAAAGTATTCTAACGTGTCTTCTCACGTATCGTTTGAGATTCTCCGCGCGCAGCAGTTTGAGGATCTTAGATCGCAGACTCGACAGTGTCCAAAACAGGGAATTCAGGTACAACCTGAAGATCGTGGATGAAACGAGACATTTTTGGACACAGCATTTAATATGCCAAATTTCCCAACGAATTTTCCGAAAATCTTCGAAAGCTGCAACGAAGTCGAAGATGGTGGAACAACGCGATTATCAGAAGAATTCTAACGTGTCTTCTCACGTATCGTTTGAGATTCTCCGCGCGCAGCAGTTCGAGGATCTTAGATCGCAGACTCGACAGTGTCCAAAACAGGGAATTCAGGTACAACGCGAAGATCGTGGATGAAACGAGAGTGCAAAAGGTCGTGAACGCGGCTGCAGCTCGAACGCGATAAACAAGCGCGATTCGTAGAAACTGCAGCGCGTGCAGAACGCTCGCACGCAGCACGGAACAGGGCGTTTCGATGCGCTAACAGAGCCGAGGTCAGCGTACGTCTTCGTACGAAGTGCGTGAAGACGATAACGAAGACCGCGGTGTTTCGAGTGCGTGTTTGAGATAAGCGAGAGGAACGGCCCGCGATAATAAACCTGTCCACGTGAAACAACCGTGAGGATGAAGCTGTGCTTCGTTTTCTTTCTAACCCTCGATCCTTGAATGAGTAATCTTCGCGAACAGACGTGACACAACGTGAAACATAGATTAGACATTTTTACTGTTCGCCTTTTGTTTTAAAGAGTAGGTTGGTATCATAAGACGAGTGCGTGGTTTTGTCGCCTGAACAATTTCCTATAAATTCTTCTTCGGATTAGCCAATGATTTGAAATTTGGAAAAAATCACTGGGAAATTAGAACTTGTCTAATCTACCTAAACGAGATTTAAGTGTCAGACACGCAGGCAATAAATGAGAATCGGCGAAGAATTATGTTGTACAAGCTTCTCACACCGATAAACGCTGTGGTTAACCGAGATCGTCTATGTGTATAGACCTAGGTATCAAGGATAAAAGAATTCCCATCTTACAGATCGAACTTTGATTACTCTATCGAAGGATGGAGCAACAATGCTGGCTAACTCAGTCGTAGAAACGATAAGTAGCTACTAGTCTCTTGATTTACCGCCTTCGATAATAATCGGAACATCGAGCAACGTGTAATAACATCGTCGCAACTTCTGAACAAATGCGCCAACTCTCTCTGATTTCGTCCTCTGAATCATTACAATATAATACACTGTTCGGCATTATGCGTAATAAGCAGCGAACGTTAGTCACTGATTTCACGTACAATGCAAGAATCAGCACCGTTTACGGTAATCCTGCCACGCCCTGCATGTAACACGGTTAGCAGCATTCCGATCCGTAAAAGGAGTGCCGCGAATCGTTTCCCATCCTGAAGCGTCCATGGGAGGCTGACTGAGAAGGCGAAAAATCGCCAGGCGTATCCCGAGCAGACGCGTAATTCGGAGGCGCATGGAGGTGTCATCCAGTCGCTCTCATCCTTTTCTACGTTTTGATAAAAGTTGCTCGAAGGATCTCGCACCGTTCACCGTGCTTCTTGCTCGTAGTATTTCGAACCCGGAGCACCCCTAAACTGCTCGCTCGACTGGTCTACCGCTTTTCTTCCTCTCGCAGCTATCCGGTCGACGAAACCAATAACTAAGGGAAGGAAAAACGGGATGGAAGTCTCGCACGCCCGGAGCATATATATTTTCGCAGCGACGTGGATATACGAGCAGTCACGAGCGTGGCAACGTGTGCGTAACGCTAGGTACACGCACGTACCAGAAGCCCTAACCCCACGAATTAATATTCCATCCGCGTGGCTTACACCAGTCTCGCAGATTGCCAATGCCGTTGCTCCCCGAGAGAACAGGCACGACCCTCTCTGGAAACACCGGGATAGGGACAAAGAGCCCGCGGATAGCGCAGGATCCGTTTCATTCGGCTACGGGAACAATGCCGGTCCGGCCCGTTCTCCACCATGGAAAATAAGATTCCAGCACGCGCAATACTCGCGACTGATCCGATGAGTTACCGCTCTCGGCGTTCCACGATATTCCTCGGGCTAAACGAGATTTCGTTTGCTCGTTGTCGCGGTCGTTGGATATCGAAAGGGGACGTTGACATACGTCTTTTGAACGCGTCTTGAACGAGTTGGCAGATTTCTTCGCATTTGCAAACTGGTATTCAAGGATAGATTGCGAGAGCCTGGAAATATCGCTGATGTTGAAGGAAACTCGATATTCTGTGTCATTTGATTTCTCTTATTTTCCATACACCTAAGCTTCTTTGTTTTCTGTTTTCGCGTTACAATTCATTTAGCAGAAACGTTATTTGTTAAGAAAAGTCGAGTATATCAGATGGGAGGAGCTTCTATTCTCTGAAATAATTCGATAAAAATAATCGACCACTATTCAAATTTGAAATCAAATGAAATCCAAAAGTGGATCGATCCCGTGGAAGAACGATGTTATTAAATCTGTGTAAAATATACATGCAAATACACATATTTTGTTAGATCGTAATAGGGCGTCCTTCGTCTTGTCCTTTATAGGATTGCATATGTAAGAGCTTTATGCTACCCCTCCAGGAAAACACGAAGGGATTTAAATCGCGTGAATGCGAGGGTCTTTTCTATGACTTTCTTTTTATCCGTCCATTCATGCTGCTAAACATTCTATTATTCGACATATTTCATACACGAATGCCTATACATCAATCTATAGCACACAATTCATGTCACTGGACAAAATTTCGGCTCGCTATCGAAATCTTCGATCTAGCAAAAATAAACGATCTTAGCGATTTTATCGGTAAGCAATTTAGCACGAATAGTTCTTAACTTTCAGCAAAACTGTAAATTGCCAGTTTTATTTCTATCGATTTAGCCTTCTCATCGGTCGCGATCAAAATCCCAATTCGGCAACATCGACTTAATGATACTCACCGCTAGATAATTAACACAAATGGTCCGTAAGTTTCGCAACATCTATTCGTCCTTACGATCTTCGCAGGTTGCCTCGGCGAGCCAAGAGATCGACGAGGTTTTCCCTCATGTTCAGCGAGAACCGGCAACTAAATTTTCCAAACGTCTTCCGTAAATTGCGCGTTTTATTAATTCAGCTTCCTGGTCGGTCGCGACACTCTTAATTGCTCCTTACATTAAACAGGCTTTTTCATCCGTCCGGCTAGGCAAGAATTTATACGTGGGGCCCAGTCACGTCGGTAAATCCTGGTAATCGTCCGGTGCTCGATATATCCAGGCGATAAGGGTGGGTGTCAACGCGTGTTCAGCCATTCGTTTCAGCCGGTGCGTACGAACTCGCCCGTTAAACGTAGGATACACTGTTGACGAGATACAGATAATTGGAAATGGGGAATTATATCCAGCGATAGGTGAACGCCAGCCTAGCTTCGCCGGCACAAGGATAATGAGCGTTTCGCGCATTCCATAGAACCTGTTCGCGGAAAATTATAATTCGTTATAATTAGCAATGATTTTCGTTTTCCACGTAGCTGCCAGTATTTTTATTATATTCGTTTCTGTCGGCTGAATCGGTTCTCCGTTAGACGATTTTCCATGAATCCCGTTCCAACGAAGCAATCGATATTTCGCTCGTGCCGTGGATGCTCGGCCAGAAAGTAAAGTTACCGTGAATAATTCTTTTCTGCCACGATTCGTTCGAATGCGATTGCACGGCCCAAGCATCGGCAATTGCTCGATCCAGATGGTTTCTTTCCGATCGGTTAAATTCGCGTTTTAACCATCGAGTTGTAAGGGGTAAAGTACCGAGTAGTTTGATATTTTCAGTGAAATTTATGTAATTTATAGTCCTTTTACACCTTTTACAGGTATGATTTTTGTGCCAATTCTTCGTACAACTATTCCTCTCCGCGGTAGAAGTTCGTTCGTGTAAATGTAAATGTTTGTTTATAAGAGAAGATTTTTTAAAAGAAAGCTAATAGGAGTAGACGTGGAGATAAGTAGATGGAAGCGGCAACGATTCATTAAAATAAACGGTGCGCTACTCTACTTTGAGCTTTCGTTTCTACCAGTCAAAAGTGGTTTCGTATAATCGCTCGAAAATCACAGTCTCGCGTTACACAAATTCGAAGATTTACCAGGAACGTTGGTTCACTGTAATCGACCTTCCGTTCACCACGTTGCTGGTGAACCGTAGCGCGACGACAAAAACGTTTACACGCAATTATATGGCGTTTACGAGTTCTTCATCGACGATACTCGAAGGCCGTAAATTTGTCGAACCACCGCTGCACGTTACACGCCGAGTCGTACACGGTAATTTTACGGTTGTTTTCGTACTGTTCGCGTCCATCCACCGTTTTTAACGACACCCGAACGACCTTTCGTTCAAGATGGCCAGACTTCCGCTTATTCTGGCTGCGAAACTTGCACATCTCGCACTGCAAAAAGGAACAACCCGGAAAGTTGCGCGATCTTGCATGGCCATTGTTTCGACAGTGGGTGGAAAAAGAAATTGCATCGTATCTGCTCTGTATCGCAAGCTATCGTTTTCGGCGCTCTGTTTCAAATCGCTTTGTATTACGTCGTTTTATAGAAAGCTTTTAACGTGATCAGAAAATAAGCTTCGAAGAAATAGAAGTATAAAACTGTTAGTAATCCTCGTGGGTTGCGGTGCACGATAGTGTGAAAACATGCAAATCCATAAGCTTCCTTTGACCTCCGTTTACGGCTACTTTTTATTATAATTAAAGCGTGCTTTCTCTATATTAAATACAAATTCTACACGACTACGAACTAACGGACGGGTATATCGGGTAATATATGACAGATGTTTACATATACTTTTCTTGTACATTAGTTTGTCCAATATAATTTAACAAACAACGTTAGGATTTCGTTCATTGAAATTTTCGCACCCTTGACGCGATCAACTTTTTAATTGATTTACCGACGTCGTTATTATTTCCGTTAGTTCATTATATGATGGAGAAAAACGGAGATAAAAGTTGTGAGAAGCTGAACAGCGCAGATCGAACAATGGTACGTACAAGTTAAGGACGGTGAATGGACATGAGGATCGTGAGGTAAACGGGTGACTGTCGCATCGGAGGAGAACCTGGGGAACCATGGCGTATAAACCGATACGGTTATTTCGGAATATCTGCAGCCATACGCGACCACTCGATGCTTCCATTTCAATGTTCCGCCCCTCTGAGCGTAAAAGTGGCGAAAATGCGTCCAGATAGGGTGAGTTTTGCGAGGGCTCCGACTGGAGAGCTCCGCTATAATACCCCAGTGGCTGGAAACGGGCAATCGAGACGTAAACTTCGATACTCTCGGAATTAGCCTCGGAGAATCGACAGAAATCGCGGGCCGTTTGACGTTTCGCCACCTTTTGCTCGAAATATCAAAAAGAAAAAATAAAAAAAAAAGGAAAAACCACTCGCAATTCCGTACACGAGAATGCATATTTGAATTTTTTAAACGAGTTCGATCCAATGCAATATTTGCATCTAATTTTCCCTTTCTCGCGTAATTTTCGATTCTCGTTAAATTCAAATAGGATTATTAATAAGTAAATAAATAAACAGACGCAGATCTGCCTTTCTCGCTAATCAGAGGATACATCTTTGGATATTATGAAATTCGTTTCGAATGGGAGACACTTCTGGAAGCAAAGGGCTCGTAGAGATTGATGCACCCTATAATTTACTATACGCTTTTATTTCGTTTGTATATCATAGATATAGCTTATGAGTATAATTCTACATCAAGTTTCGAAAATGGATACATTTACATTCATTGTCAATGGATTAACTTTTCGCCTGTCAATGTCATCGTCAATCGCCACCCTCGTCGTCGTCACCTTTTTTTTCATCGTACGGTATAATACTAATTCTTGAAATAGTCAGTAGACACGAGACTCCATTATTCCGTTACTTTTATTACTCTTAACGTGGTAGGTAGGTATTGAAGGACAGCTACGCTCTCTTATCGTTCTAGCATTACATTAATTAGGTATCATCCAGCGGCACGCGAGGAACCGCGGCTCTCTCCACGGCCAACCAATCAATCGAGCGATCAACAACGTCGCCTCTCGATTAATTACACTGGATCGATCGATCGCCGCGGTCCCTCGCTCACTGAGCATCGTTAACGTTACGTAGTGTTAATATTTACATCGAAGAAACTCTTGAAGTAATACACGGCTTTCCATTCATTTAACGTAGGTACAGCAAGACGATAATTATAAGACCTAAATATTCTCGGTTTTCTGATATTTTTTTTCGTATGTTGCCTTTTTTCTTTTTTTTTTTTTCCTTTTTACGTTCGAATGGT